>NC_092754.1:11740822-12061336 GCF_047496795.1 Chiloscyllium punctatum
TGTTCCTTCCTCAGGCGTGGTAAGATAGGGAGGTATAAGACACAATATTGAGAGCAAAATGTTAACAACTTTAAAACTAGCTGCCCTTCTTGAATCCTTTAATCAATTAGGAGGGAGACTCCTGATTAAAATGCAAAATCTAGATTCCTTTCAAGTCTTTGTCCCTAGATAATTAAAGGTTTTATCAATGTACATGGGGTGACATCTCAGGTCAGACAATGCACTTCAGGTGTGAGGTCCCATAACATTTAGTTATGTTTAAAGCTAAGGTCCGGTTTTTTTTGACAAAAAAAATCAATAAAACCAGACCTCAACTTAAAAAATAGATTCAAAGTGGGATCTCACACCTAAAGTGCGTTGTCCCACCTGATATATCACCCCTTGTATATTGATAAAATCCTTAATTATCTAGGGACAAAGACTTGAAAGGAATCTGGACTTTTCATTTTAATCAGCAGTCCATCTCCTAACTGATTAAAGGTTTCAACAAGGGCAGCTAATTTTAAACTTGTTAACTTTTTGCTTATAAATACTGTGTCTTATACCTTCCTATCATACCATGCCTGAGGATGGAGAAGAGCTCCGAAAGCTTGTAATTTCAAATAAACCTGTTGGACTATAACGTAGTGTGGTTTGATTTTTGACCTTGCCCAACCCTGTCCACATTGAGTCAAAAAGGCACCAGAACTTTTACAATTTGGTCACAGATTTGTTAAGAGTGACTTTGGCATGGCAACATCTAGTGGTCACTCCTACATGTTATCTGGAAATGCTTGTAGGCTTCTTGAACTTTCTTGAAAGGCTCCATTTCTTCAGGTGATCGTGCTCTCTTTTTTTAAGTTCTGTATCTATGGCCCTTTGAAATTGTTGTTGAAAGTTGGTTGAATTTGGGGCGGCACGGTGGCACAGTGGTTAGCACTGCTGCCTCACAGCAACAGAGACCCGGGTTCAATTCCGGCCTCAGGCGACTGACTGTGTCTGACATTCTCCCTGTGTCTGCGTTGGTTTCCTCCGGGTACTCCGGTTTCCTCCCACAGGCCAAAGATGTGCAGGTTAGGTGAATTGGCCATGCTAAATTGCCCATAGTGTTAGGTGAAGGGGTAAATGTAGGGGAGTGGGTATGGGTGGCGCTTCGGCGGGTCGGTGTGGACTTGTTGGGTCAAAGGGCCTGTTTCCACACTGTAAGTAATCTAATGTCTTGAATATCTTCCATCAATGACAATTTCCCCTCACTAAATCCATCTCTTGATGGTCTAGCCAAAATCAGTGTCTGCTGTTTGATTTTGGTTATTCTATTTCACCACTATTTTTGAATTATTTGCAACACCCTTAACAAGTAATGCTATTGCCATAAGCTGGGTACTCTGGTGGTACTCATCTCTGGTGCATTCCTGTGTCATTCCTTATGGCCACACTGTTCAATCATTTGTTTCACTACAGCAATACTTGGCTTACCACATTAAAATCTTGCATTTTCATCCAGCGTAAATTGACGTATTGGTGGCCTAAAGCTGGCAAAGGCCAGTTTCTCAAGAGCATACCATGTCCTCTTATTCCATGCAGACTTTATCTGTGATACGTCATTGTAAGGCAGGTCACTGTGACCTGTTCTGTGTTGAGTGTATCATAGCCAACAATTATAGAACTACTTTGGACTTCATGGAAGGTTTAGAAAGTTTTGGAAGCACGAGAAGGCAAAAGTATGACTTCACAAATTATGAGGCCATTGTACCTTACCCTAAACAAAATCCATTTCTACAAGTTAGCTGTAATGTGATCTGGTATTAAGTACATTGAAATTTCCCTGTGCAATATTGTTTGCGAACACGTTTGTTTACATTAAATTCTTCTGTTCACGATTTTAACAAAGACACTACTCATTTATTATACATACGATAATGCCTCCAATCAAATAGATGGCGTGAGGATTCGATACAAATGTTAGCCTGACAATATCATATTGTGTAATTTCCAAACTATACGAGCTGTGACCCTATTGTGTTCCTGAATGAAACGTAAAACTCACTGAAACCTCTTTACATTGGGCATCGAGAGTGTCCAGGTTTGTGTGCATGCGGCTGTTATTTGTAAATGTCATTTACCAATGCTACTTTATACTCTCTTTGTTTTGGACTGCAGCAGCTACAAATTGACTAATTTCCTTACAGATTTTAATATTCCAAAGTATATTTGCATCTGAAGGATACTAAGTAGTTTTTAACTTATTCACACCAGCAGTATTTATTTTCTGTTTAAAAATTGCCTTTATCTTGCTGTCAAACGTGTCAGAGAGAAGAGGAAAATCTAGATAGAGCTAAATCCGAGAGAGATTCTAGAGATTGATTTTTGGTGCTTGTGCTGCTGAGGAGTGCCTTGTTGGACATGGATATGCTGTCCATAATTTTCCATTCAGTGTAGCTCCTTGTAAGAATGTGAACTTGGAAAATCAACCCTTGGTGAATAGAAACAAGGAAAAATGAAAATCACAGACTTGGGAAATATGTGTGTGTATTCGCAAGACTTCCTCTTCCCTCTCAGCTCCCAATTTTATTTTCTCCCTCTCTCAGAAAAAGAAAAGACTTGAATTTATATAATGCCATAACAGGTGTGTTTCAGAATTGTCATGAATTCAGTAACGTGAATTAATTTGATGGCTAGTTGCTATTATTTATATCAGCAATTGGCATCCAGCTAGTAGAGTTGGCTAATATGTTGGAAGACAGGAACAACTTACAGGGAAACTTAAAGAAGTAGCGAGACAAAACAGTGGATACATTAAGGAAATGTCCATCTCCCATCAAGAAAGGAATTATGAGAAGTGGCAAATGGAGTTTAATTTCGATAAACGTGAGGTGCTGCATTTTGGGAAAGCAAATCTTTGCAGGACTTATATACTTAATGGTAAGGTCCTTGGGAGTGTTGCTGAACAAAGAGACCTTGGAATGCAGGTTCATGACTCCTTGAAAGTGAAGTTGCAGACAGATAGGATTGTGAAGGCAGCGTTTGGAATGCTTTCCTTTATTGGTCAGAGTATTGAATACAGGAGTTGGGATGTCATGTTGCGGCTGTACAGGACATTGGTTAGACCACTGTTGGAATATTGTGTGCAATTCTGGTCTCCTTCCTGTCGAAAAGATGTTGTGAAACTTGAAAGAGTTCAGAAAGTATTTACAAGGATGTTGCCAGGGTTGGAGGATTTGAGCTATAGGGAGAGGTTGAAAAGGCTGGGACTGTTTTCCTGGAGCTTTGGAGGCTAAGAGGTGACCTTATAGAGGTTTATAAAATCATGAGGGGGATGGATAGGATAAGTAGACAAAGTCTTTTCCTGGGGTTGGGGGAGTCCAGAACTAGGGGGCATAGGTTTAGGGTGGGAGAGGAAAGATATAAAAGAGACCTAAGGGGCAACTTTTTCATGTAGAGAGTGGAACATGTGTGGAATGAGCTGCCAGAGGAAGTGGTGGAGACTGGTACAATTGCAACATTTAAAAGTCATCTGGATGGGTATATGATTAGGAAGGGGTTTGGAGGGATATGAGCCAGGTGCTGGCAGATGGGACTAGATTGGGTCGGCATGGACGAGTTGGACTGAAGGGTCCTTTTCCGTGCTGTACATCTCTATGACTATAAATGCCAAGTTTATTGAAGATACAGCAGATAATATAAGTAGAACTATAAATGGCAATGTGAATTGTTTGGGCCAAATTTCCTGTTTGTTTTGTGTATTCTTGCTATCTACTGCTTTAGCAAATTAACCCATTGTTAATTTGGCAGAGGAATGCCACGTGCATATGTTAAACATTCATTCATTATTTTTTGATATTCTCTAGCCACTTATTTCTTATTTCTTTGTACTATAGTCCACTGGAACACAAGAGGACATGCAAACTACAGAGACCTTTCTACCACATTTACAGTTAATTAAAATTAGATCAAAATATAAAGAATGTTTTATTCATGGAAGTGAAATATTTTTAATTTCTAGCTAGTATAAAAGATAATACCACATAAAGGATTCATTTCCCTTGAACTACATTAACTTTAGTTTGCTTTTTTCCTTTTTATTGTATCCCCTGGCAGACCGACAATCTAAAGGTAAGCTTTGCCTCATTCTACTGTTAACAGTTCTTTGAATCTCCCTTGTATAATTACTGCTAATCGACAGTTTACTTCTCAAGATTCAAGACCTTGGACCAATCTTGTGTGTGAATGGTGCTGCATATTTTGAATGAGAAATTATAAAAAATATATATACTATTTTTCTCCACAAAACATAGGGCGTTCAGAATTTTGATGTTCTGTGTTATTGCTGTTACCTATGCAAGGAACTATAGCAGTAATGGAAGCCAATGTTTGACCATTGGACTGATATCAGTACAACAGTGAATGGAAAGCATTGGTTCTCCTGTAGGAACAGTAACAGTTCTTAATGAGAAACCAAGGTTAAGGGCCAAGGCAGTGTAAAGGACAAAACCACTATTGAAAAAATTAACATAAAGCACTACCGGTTAGGTTGTGCAAAGTAGGAGAGTCATTCTTGAATCTTCTACACACCTGGCAGATGATTAGGAGTACAATTAACAGAACACTGAATGTTCTCACCATTTGCCCTGTTGTATACAATGATGTGTAGTCCCAGAGAATAACTGATATATAGTCCCAGTGGACAGAGTACAGAGAAATTAATACCTGGAGGCAGAGGAATGCATCGGAATACTTCAACGTTATAGAAATATCAACTTTGCGATTGATTCCAAGAATATGGGATAGTTTGACACACTAATGAGATCCTCCAAAGACCTATATGGGCTTGACACTACTTAATTTTAAATGTTGGTAAGCCACTGGTCAAATAATAATCAGTCTCCTAACATTATTGTGAAGAATGGAACAATGCATATTTGCAATTCCCAAGTGAACAATTCCACTTACAACATGCTTTGTGCCAAATGCTTTTTTTGTACAACTTATGTAGTTGGAAACATTTCGTTTGTTTTTTGTGAATTACGTATTTTCTCATAGTATGGGGCAGCAGGGTGGCTCAGTGGTTAGCACTGCCACCTCACAGTTCCAATCCAGTCTCGGGTGACTGTCTGTGTGGGTGTTCTTGATGTGCTCCAGTTGCCTCCCACAGTCCAAAGATATGCAGATTAGGTTAATTGGCCATGCTAAATTGGCCATAGACTTCAGGGATGTGTCAGTGTGGTGCATCAGTCAGGCGTAAATGTAGAGTAATAGGATAGGGAAATGGGTTTGGTGGGATACTCTTTGGAGGGTCAGTGTGGACTTGTTGGGCTGAAGAGCCTGTTTCCATACTGTAGGGATTCTATGATTCTATGAGTATGAGAGACCCCGTGTCATATGGCTGATGGTACTTTATTCTATTAGAATAGTGTATCCATAATGTAGGCATATTATAAAACATGTAAGCTATCTTTGTGGCCTCTGATCATGATGACATTTTGTGCTAAATTGTTCTCTACTCTTGACACACAGTGGCTTGTAGATCATAATTCCTGGAAGAGTTGGCTCATTTTATTTTCATTTTACTCCTCACCTGAATGCAGTCACAGTAAAGGTCTGTCCCCATTTTGACCCAACGATCTCGGACAACAGGGGAAAAAAGCCAGTGGTTTCCACACTTCAGAACTCTGGTTATCCAGCCTATGCAGGATTAGCCCCTGAAGCTTCAATTTTTAATTGCCTAAAACTCCATTCATTCTGCTAATCATCTTAATTGTTTTGAATCTTGGCTCTGGTAAGATGGAAAGGACTGCTGTCTCATTGGCAGATTTAAATGCTAAATCCACCAGTCACAGTGCTGCAGATTTGAATTGCCAGATCCACAAATGTATGCATGGTTTGTTCACTTATGTTAGACCCACAGAACTCCATGAGTGAACATGAGTAGCCCATGAAGCCAGGCTAACCTTTCTTTTAGCATCCAACATCAACTAGACTTTAAATAGGTTTCCTGCCTTGAAACATTAACTTGAAACATTAAGTCAGTTTCTTTCTCTGATTTTCTGCAACATTTTGCTTTTGTTGTTTGATTCGACTTTGAATCAAGTGAGGTTCCTGATGAAGGGCTTTTGTCCGAAACGTCGATTTCGCTACTCGTTGGATGCTGCCTGAACTGCTGTGCTCTTCCAGCACCACTAATCCATATTTGGTTTCCAGCATCTGCAGTTATTGTTTTTACCTCCCCTTAACTACTGACCACCCAATTGTCCTTTTCAGTTCCCTTGTAAATTGACATTGTAAGTGGTTTCCTCCTCTTTTAAAGCAACCATAATCTTACAGCCTCCTCCCTAAAACCACACTATCACCCTTGCCTCATAAACCCTTAAATGGGTTCTCACTTCCAAATATGTATCCAACTTGCCCTCAACTCCTAGTTTGAATTCTACAGACAGCTTTCTACTTCTGCCGTTACACCAAAACATGGGATTTTATGACTGTGGCTATGTCGCTTATCCTTGTCTTCCATGATCTATCTTCAGCAGCTGAGACAGTTAATCAAACCATCCCCTTTTCCATTGTCCAGATATTTGGAACTGTCTATGCTTGGTTCAGTTATGTTGTGCAAGCTTATGGTCACCTTTCTTAATCCCTGCTTTGACACTCATTTTATTGATTGTTCTGCCATGAAGCAGTTTGGGGTATTTTAATATTGCCTGTTGCAAAATTCAACAAAATTTGAAAAATCATTAAAGTCTGTGTCGCAAAGGAAATCTTATATCCTGATGTAACATGTGATCCACACACAAAACAAATGGGTAAAGATCTTTATCCTGGCTGGTTAAAACGAAAGAGTTTTATTGTGTTCGACTGGGACAACACTACTATTATAGGACAAGCCAAACAGAGAACAGCCAGGGAATTCCTAGAGGCATGGAACTCATCCACAGATTCTATCAACAAACACATCGACTTGGACTCAACATCCTGGCCACTGCATTGGACAGCTGGAACTGACAACCGGAAGCGACAGAGACAAAACACTATAAATGCCGGAGGAAATATCACAGAAGCGCTTCATAGGAGGCTCCCAAGCACTGAGGATGTCACCTAGACAGGGGACGAAATGTCTGCAACTCAAATTCCCAGCTCGCCGAACAGAACCACAACAACAGTTTTATTGTGTGTTGAGGAGAAATTACATTTGAGTCTATGTCCTATCCAATTCATTAGTTTTGGAATTTGTGAAACTGCACTACCCTGACTAACTAGACATTTGAATGAGCAGTTCCACAATAGAGGAAGGTCTTCATGTGAATTTTTGTTTGCAAATTCCATTCTCTTCAGAAAACTCTGATTCTCAAAGTATGGCACTATGCTGATAGCCAGTTGGTACCTTGCCCAATTGACCATGCTTCATATCCTGAGGCGAGACATTAATTATTGCCAGGAATTTCAATTGTGAATGCTATAATTGAACTAGATGTCCTCATTTGACTTCTACACAAATGCACTTCACTGTTGAGCTGAGCAGAATAGACGCAGCTGATTTTAACCATCTCCAATTTAAATCAGTTGAACGTAATTGGGATGCTATCTTGCCAAATGTCAACTCGCACAACTGCAATGAAGAGTTGAATCTTGTCCCTGTCTGGCCTCTTGATTCAATATCTCACTGGTCAGTACATTTACTCATTCAGTCATTTGTTTTGATATGAATTTAAAATGGGTGTGTCAGTGAAACACAACAATAGAGCTCTAATTTTTAACCTTACTACCCTTTGGAATGGATGATTCATTATTTTGGTCAGAAGTTACCTTGATTTCCGTCCTATTCATTTTAACAGGACAAAATCAGACAAGTTGTACAATAGATGGAAGATTGATCAGTTCCACGAGGTCTCCCTTGAGACGACCAATTTGAGAATTACTCCCTCAATTACAGGCATTTGAGAGTTGGAAGAATTCTGTATTTGTACTGGTGTTTTGATACAAAGTGATACAGAAACACAAGGGCAAAAATATGGAAAGTTTATACCACCAGTAAATGAATTCATAACAAGTGTATAAATTTAGAATTGGTATTGGATGCTTGAAATAATGGTTAAAAGTAATATTTTTATCTCAAAGAAACTTGGAATATTTCAACAACTAATGACTATTGAAGCTGAGGAATTCAGACAATTTAAGTGATATCTTTTTTTTAAAGTCTGTTAATTTAATAAACAACCTGGGATAGAGCCGAGAAATGGAATAAGAGTGCCAATGTACAGCTGACCACAACACAGATACGATGTACCCAACCTGTACCCAAATATCTCTATTTTTTTCAACTTTTGTCTGATTTACACACTTGTCAAATATATTTCATTGTGTTGAAGGTGCTACATAAATGAAATTTGTTACATTTAATTCCATTTCTCTGCATCAGGATAGTACTGCACTGAAGAGTGTCTCCAGTTGATGAATTGACAAACAGATTGTGAATATGATGGCACTGTTGGTGTAAAGTGAATTGGAGGTCACCTTGCTGATTGACCAAACAATCCAATTTTGCTCAAACTAATAAAGAGTGTATTTCTGTTGCAGTTTCCATGACCAAGTATTTTTCTGTTACTGTCTTCTATTACAGAGCCATATACTGTAGGATACAGCCAATCTAGTCTGATTCACCTTGTGGGACCATCTGACTGTGCCCTCCATAAATTTGTTCAAGGAGGTAAGGTACCACTATGTCTGATGATCTGAACTCAGTATCTATGCTGCTTGATAACTGCTGCTTTAGCCCTGTAAAGGCTGAAGGTATAAATACAACTCTTGATTTGTGCATGTATGGACAACTGGAGGGTTTCTATCAGAGATCTGATCATATCATCTTGCATTAAGACATGGCTTTGACTTATAGAATTTCCATTGTTCAGCATTTTGTTTAGCATTGTAATATGTTTCATTGGAGCAAAGGGTTTATTTAGCTTCATTGTGTGAATCATTATCAATTTCTTTTTAAAGCATGACCACTATTACTAATAATCTTCAGAGGCTTTGCTTCTAATGTGGGGTATCTCTTGCTGAGAACAAAAGTCAGAGGAAAGCTGCAAGTCATTCATGATTATGCTTACATACAGTCATTCATGATTAAGATAAACAAATGACAAGTGGTTGACAAAAAATGGAACCATGAATGGAAAAAGAATGTAGAAAACTGTGAAGATCAAAAGTTCATATTTCAAGGATGGGTTATACTGTCATCGATAAAGCTTTCTTTATTTCAATAATTGATCCCATGGATCTAGATCTTTTCTTGTTAGAATTCTTTGTTCTAGGTTTGTTGGCTTTACTGTCTTTTTGTCCACATGATCAAAGAGGGAGAGATAAATGCTTTCAATTTGCAGCTCTGGATGTTTTTCCTGACTCTGCTGCCCAGGCATTTACAACTTTGTAACACTCTTAAATTTAGCCATCTGAAGGCTGTCATCAGGCAGAATTATCTTAATTCAAAAAAAAATTGGTGTTGCTTGTCTCAAATTCCCTCCTTCAATGCTTCAAAAAGCAATATTGTCTGGAGTAGCCAAAAATATGTAACACTTTATTTTCAATTACAATTCTGTCCTAGTATTTTAGCTATATTGCAATATAGCCTCCGTTATGGTTTATAGTCCCTAAAAATTGAACAAAAAGTGTGGTCCCCTAATAATAATAAGAAATATAATGCTTTATGAGAATGGATGAACTTGAATTGCTCGTGTGACTACATAAGCTATCACGACCAGTTTATCAAGCTGAAGGATTTGCGCGTAAAATGATCAGTTATGAATGCATTAGTCAGAATGATGATGTCATAGAGGTTACCAAGTTAAAAATCACACAACACCAGGTTATAGTCCAACAGGTTTAATTGGAAGCACGCTAGCTTTCGGAGCGACGCTCCTTCATCAGGTGAAGGAGTGTCGCTCTGAAAGCTAGTGTGCTTCCAATTAAACCTGTTGGACTATAACCTGGTGTTGTGTGATTTTTAACTTTGTACACCCCAGTCCAACACAGGCATCTCCAAATCATAGAGGTTACCAGCAGCTTTTACATATTGTTTAGATGCAATTTGACATTGGGTGCCTCAGTGAATTTCGGATAGTGTTGATAGATTTACCCTGAAGACTAAGGAACCTGTTGTAACTTACACAATATACCAATGATATATATCTGATGTTTTCTGTCTCTGGAAAGTTAATTGCCTAACCTTAACACCTCTGGCTGTCCATAAATCAGGCTGTTAGTTTCTTTACAGAAGCATGGAAAAAGCACTAAGACAAGTTTTCTTGGGATTGTTGGATGGTATCTCATGTTGCTGATCAAACCAAGAGACTGATATTTTGCTTGTATTCATTACTGTGGCCACAATTGAGCAGCTCATTCCTATTGCTTAAGACAAATGGGAGGGTATTTAGAATAAATGTTTCATGATAAAAAGCCCTGTGAGCGGGTGGGTAGTCTTAAGGAGAAATATGTTTTGTTGAAAGCACCCTTCCATTTTCTAAGAGAAAAAAATAGTCTCATGAGAAGATTGAATGATGGCTGTTTTAAAAAAGATCCATCAGTTTGATTCTTGGTATGGAAATCCTTAACTCAGATCCGTGATATCCTTGAAGAGTGATTGATTGGAAAGAGTTTGATAGTTGAACTGACCTCTATTTAACTTCAGCAGGAAGACCTCAGACAGTGGTATTTCTTCACTTAACATGGCAGCAGTTGCCCTAAGCTTCAGTGTATCCCTCAGCATGTAGTCCTGGACCTTAAACGCTCTATCACACAGGTTTCTGAAGGCCTCAAGATTGTCAATAGATCTGAAGTTGTGGCCCCTGTTCTAGTACAGCAGCTTTGGAATACAAAGCAATACACCCAAATGTAGAAATATGACTTGAGTATAACATCAACTACTAAAAAAGAAAATCAAAGAATGAAAGAACCTTCCCAAAATAAAATAAAATACTGCGTATCCTGCAAATCTGAAATAAAAACAGAAAGTGCTGGATCTGTTCAGCATGTCTGGCAGCACGTTTAGAACGAGAAACAGAGTTAAAGGATGGAATCCTATCAGGACCTGAATGACATGAGCTATGGCACAAAATCTGAGAGAATCACATGACATGTCCGATGAGGCCCTCCTCAGATGTTGCATTTTCTTCTCGAATCCCAGGAACTAAGACAGGATTCTCACTAGAGAGTTATGTTTATTAGTGGGAATTATTGCTTGTTATCACATCCATTAACACTGAATCTTGCTTCATTGATATACAGGTTCTTATTTTATCATAGGTCACGTAGAAACTAAAAGCTGAGAATCCCTAATATGAAAGCCTGGGCAGATACCTGGCGATTTCTTATTTAATTCCAAAATATACGTTATTCATAAAAATATCTTTACATATGTATAGGGTGCACACACATAGTCACAAACAATGTCGAGATTAGAGTGGTGCTGAAAAAACACAGCAGGTCAGGCAGCATCTGAGGAGCAGGAAAATCGATGTTTCGGGCAAAAGCCCTTCACTTACTTTTGCCTAGTCACGAACAAAGTTTGGTTCTGAACGACAGTATATCAAGGAAGCAAACAAACACTGGAGATTGACTGTATCTAAACAACCTAAAGACTTACTTGAACCAGACTATATTTACAGAGGAACCTCGATTATCTGAATGTGAGGGGTGGGCACTATTTCGTTCAGATAATTGATTACTCGTTTAATTGATTCAATGCCTTTCCTCTGAGGCTCGGTTTTCTGTTAAGTCCACTCCCCGTTCAGGAGACTATGCAGCAGCACACTGAGTGCAAGCACCTGCTCCCCCAACCCTGCCTGCCCATGCGCCACATACCAACACTGCCCCCACCCTTGCCCCCAACCCCGTCCAACACCGCCACCTGCCTGCCCCAATGCCCAACTCCATCCAATACCATGTGCCCCCATTCCAACACCGCCCACACCCTCGTCCCCCCAATACCGTCCAATACCGCCATCTGTCTGACCCAAACCCCAAACCCATACATTTGCCCCCCAATCCCATCTAACACTGTCCCCCACCTGCCCTCCAACCCGCCCAACACCGCCCCTCACCTGCCCCCAACCCCGTCCAACACCGCACCCCTGTCCCCCCAACTCCATCCAACACCACACCCTGCCTGCCCCAATCCTGTCCAACACTACACCACCCACCCAGAACTCCATTCAACACCGCCCCACTATCCAACACCACACCACCCGCCCTCCCCAACCCCTCCAACGCACTCCCCGCCTGCCCCCAACCCTGTCCAACACTGCACCCTGCCTGCCCCAGCCCCGTCCAACACCACCCTCCAACCCTGTCCAATACCACACCCCGCCTGCCCCCAACCCCATCCAAAACTGCACCCTGCCCGCCCCCAGCCTCGTCCAACACACACCCCCAACCCTGTCCAATACCACACCCCGCCTGCCCCCAACCCCATCCAAAACTGCACCCTGCCTGCCCCCAGCCTCGTCCAACACACACCCAACCCTGTCCAACACTGCACCCCACCTGCCCCCAATCCTGTCCAACATTGCGCCCTGCCCGCCGCCGGCCCTGTCCAAAACCACCCTCCAATCCTGTCCAACACCACACCCCACCTGCCCCTAACCCCGTCCAACACTGCACCCTGCCCGCCCCCAGCCTCGTCCAACACACACCCCCCCAACCCTGTCCAACACCGCACCCGCCTGCCCCCAACCCCATCCAACACTGCACCCTGCCCGCCCCCAGCCTCATCCAACACACACCCCCCAACCCTGTCCAACACCACACCCCGCCTGCCCCCAATCCTGTCCAACACTGCACACTCCCTGCCCCCAGCCCTGTCCAACACCACCCTCCAACATCGTCCAATACTGCACCCGCCCGCCCCAGCCCTGTGCAACACCACCCCCTAACCCCGTGCAACACCGCCCCCCACCCACCCTCAACCCCGTCCAACACCGCCCCCCCAACCTTATCCAGTACCACACCCCACCTGCTGAGCCCCATTCTACCCTGCACCCCGCCCGCCCCTAACTCTGTCCAACATCGCACTCTGCCCATCCCCAACCCCCGTCCAACACAACCCCCGCAACACTGCACCCCGCCCACCCCAATCCCATCTAACACCGCACCCACCCCCTCGCCCTTCCTCCAAACCTATCCAACACCGCCTCCCCTTCCCCTACACTCCACAAATCTGTCTAACACTGTCCCCTCCCCCCAAACCTGTCCAACAGCCTGCACTCCTGACCGCCCCCAAACCCCTCTGGGTCAGCCGGACTGGATACCAACAACAAGATTGCTGCTTCTGCTGCCTTTTCGGCGGTGAATCTCCAAATAGCATGCATGTATACACACACACACACACACACACACACACTGTTTTATTGACAGGTTCCATTGTACAGGACAATGTTGGCGAGATTGTTTGGGGAAGGCGGGGGGTTTAGGGTACTCCTCTGTGTAGAACTCCAGGGAAAGTGTAGAGGGGGAGAGAGGGTGGGAGGTCAGTCATTTGGAGACAGTGTCTGGGCTCCCATCGATGTCCAGGACTGTTCTCAGCAGCATTTCAGGAAGCTAAGTTCACTTTTAGTCATTGTAAACAAAAGACCTGATCAGTGTTCAAAACATATCTTTGATGTAATGTTTCTATCGGGATCTCGAGATTCCTTCAGATAATCCGATATTCAGATAATTGATATTCAGATAATCAAGGTTCCTCTGTACATACATTTGAGGCACCAGAGAGTTTGTTTATTAAACGGATCCCCATTTAACTTCAGCAGGAAGACCTCAGACTGTAGCTTTCCCCATTGCACCTTGACTGCGGCTGCCCCAGGCTTTAGTGTGTCCCTCAGGATGTAGTCCTGGACTTTGGAATGTGCCAGTCTGCAACACTCAGTTGGTGTCAACACCTTGTTCTGGAAGACCAACAAGTTTCGGGCAGACCAAAGAGTGTCTTTTATCAAGCTGATGGTCGTCAAGGCACAGTCAATGCTTGTCCCTGCGTGTGTGCTGGGGAACAGCCCGCAGAGCACAGAGTCCTGCGCCATGGAGCTGCTAGGGACAACCACTGTATCGACAAAAACCACTGTATCTTTCTCCAAACCTCCTTTGCAAAGACACATTACAGCAGGAGATGTGTGACAGTCTCAACTCCCTCACAGCAGTTTTGATGGGCAGCATTGACTGATCGGGCATGCAAGAAGGAACACTCAGGTAGTGAGATCTTCTCACCACCAGCTAAGTAATGTCTTGTCCTTGTTGGAAAGTTCTGATAATGAGGCATTCTGCCAAATGACTGACAGTCTGCTCAGGCAACCACATGACCTACTCCTCCACATTGCAAACTTGGAAACTGGGCACCAACATTTAAGCATATGCTCCATGAGCAGTGGTTGCATGTACCCCACATTCGTGTACACAACCATCGAAGAAATATGAACTTCACTACGACACCATTGAACATGAACAATCTGTATTCTTAATGTTTTTGCACTGAAATGTTGCACTTTGGGTGCGCCAATAACTATCATAGCAACTTTGTTGTAAATATATTTTGCATGCAGGGACAGGCATACAGCTCATGGATTGGACCATAGTGCATCTCAGGGCCACCAGTTTATTCCCAATAGCATTCATTCACTCTGCACCTACCTAGATGATCACAGCATCCCTTATCTCCGCTTTCACGCTTTGCTCCCTCAGACAGAGTTTAAAGGCTCACAGAACTGCTGCAGAGCTTTGCCTTCTAGTGTGTACACAAAGCCAGATAACATGCCATGTAGCTCGGCAGTTATGGGTGGAGGGGGTGGACATCTTACTGTACAGCTCATTTATATGTCAATCTCACAGCTGCACCATGTTCCAGCAGTCTACAGAGCCAACACATTGCATATGCTGCAAGCAAATGGCCATGTCTCAAGGCCCAGAGAGGCACCTGTCAGTCAGTGGCAACATTATCAAGGGTATGGTCTCATGGCTTATACTTTCCAGCTAAGTTGCTCAAGGGCTGGGCCATGGTCAGTCTGGGTAGTCTGTCAATTGAAAATCAAGGGGTGAAGTGTTTATCAGAACCAGTACTATGGAAGGGTGACTAGGGAACCTAATTATAGTCATTGTAGCCAGAAGGCTGGAATGTTGAGGGGGAAGTGATGAGGGGGCAACTCAGTGTGCAAGGAGGGGGTACAGTCCAGCATGGAAGGGACAGGTAACATGCGGGATGTGTGGTGTTGGCGGTTATCAATACCTTGGCTTCAGGGAGGGAAAATTGTACTACTGGACTTGGCATGTCAACTTGATATGGTTGGGGGTGTGAGGGAAGATAAGAAAATGCAGAGCCATGGGCTGTGTGGGAACTTGGGGGAGGTACAACGCCTATAGGGTTGAAGGGGAGGACTATCTTGAAAAGCATATTTCTGTTTAGGGATTCACCTACATGGAAGGGCAGAGTCTGGAATACACTGTTTGTAGAGCACCCCAGTTGCCTTGCATCATTCTGTAACTCAAAGACTACAGTGGAAAAGAAGATGCCCAAAATGTGGGTCAGGGGACTTCAAGTCTGTGCAATGTGAGAACTTTCAAAGGGCAATGATAATGATCATTATGCACACACTTATGCATTGAAGGTCAAGCCCACCTCCTTGCAATGCATTCTGCCTGACTGTTTGGCACTTGCATGCTATGTGCATTGCAAATCTTTTGCTCCATCTTTTGCTCCCCCACACACACCCTAATATCTGTTATACAATGACAATGTCTGCATCTGGAATCCCCACAATTGACTACTTGAATTCCCCAACTATCCTTCCTCAGCAATAGCCACAATAAACCATCCGTCTCTTTACCGTTAGCAGTTGGACCTCCTGGACTGACCATGGTCCACTTCTTGATGCCTGATGCCTGGACAGGCCATCCTGACTGATCATTCTGTGGAGCTTTCCATTGATTTATTGTACTCTTTGGTCTGCTTACGCTGACATATTGAGCTGACCATGGCCCACTCCCTGTACTATAGAGGTTCAGATCTGCTGACTGCCCTGAGTGGCTAACTGATTATGTCCACTCCCTTGGATGGATGTTGGAGTGCCCTTGACTCAGCTCATGGAACCCCCCTGACTGAAGGAGTTTCCCTTGATTTGATTGAGGATTACTCCCTATAGAATTTGAGACAAGGCCATCTGGTTGATGAATATGCTGTGTGCTGGGCATGCTAGTGGCTCATGTTACAAGTGTGAGATTTAAGTAGTACAATGACCATCAACATTTCCACTCCCTGTGCTCAATGCCACTGTCCGTAGAGGAAGATCATATGTGTGCTCACTGCCTGTAAAATCTGCCTGAGATGCTGATGAAGACCACTCAAGATGGAGGGGCAGAAGAGCAAGTGGCAATCTGGAATTGCCAGATGTCTGCTCACACTTACACATCAGGAATTAGTTAAAAATCACACAACACCAGGTTATCGTCCAACAGGTTTATTTGGAAGAACCAGCTTTTGGAGCACTTTTCCCTCACCTCCACGTCATATCAGGAATTGTCATTGTCTAATTTCTGTCCAGTGTGCAGGAGAATGGAAAAGTGCATATAAGTGAGGTGAGATTAGGCAATAATAATATATGTGCACATGGATACAAATAGCCTTTCACACTTACTAGTGAGATTCTCATCTTGCTGTGCAACATCTGGTTGGAGATTGGACATTTTGCTCTTGACATGAAGAATCTTATTACTGCTAATCTCTCACTATTTTCCCAGCTTTTTTGCCAATGCTGATATCATTCAAGGGGTCAGGAAGATTCTGCCCATAGAAAACTTTCTTGGTAAGCAGTGGATTGCCATCAGTAGGAAATATTTTACAGTACTAAGCTATTAGTAGCCACTTGGAAAAATCCACACTGCTCAATTCTGCATCATAATTAGAGAATCAGATGTTCTATATAAATACTGTCTCCATGCCAATTAATGATCCTGTGCAGATCTCAATCCTATTCCTGATTCATTCCCTTGTAACCTATCATATATTGCTTCAAATGTTTAGGTTACCCTTCTATAATGTTGTAACTGACACCATTTATGATAGTGCATTTCATGTCCCAATAACCCATTTTTTGAAATCAAAGCCTTCTAATCTGCCCTAATCCTAAATTTTGCTTCCATTTTAGGAATTCAATAAAACATGGAAATAATGTTTAGTAACCTCTTTAAATTCTTGAAAACGTTGAAAATTTAGATCCATCTCTCAACTTTCTCTCAATAAGGTTGCAATCAATTGCTGATAAATGAGATTTAAAAGATGAGAAAAACTCATAAATGCAATTCATGGAAAGCGAAAGATTTCCTAACCTTTTAATAAGAATCATATATGAATTTCATATCTCTGCGTCTTGGTGGGTATGTATTTTAGATTCCATAGACTGGAACAGTCAGACAAAAAAGGGGAAAGGGCTGGCATTTGTAGCCCATATCTATTTACCCTTGAACAGAATAGCCATTACAATAAGCAGTTAAGAGTCAACCCCACTGCTGTGGGTTTGAAATCACATGTTTTAGATTAGATTACTTACAGTATGGAGACAGGCCCTTTGGCCCAACAAGTCCACACCGACCCTCCAAAGAGCAACCCACCCAGACACATTCCCCTACACCGACCACTACAGGCAATTTAGCATGGCCAATTCACCTAACTTGCACATTTTGGACTGTGGGAGGAAACTGGAGACAATCAACAATGGTTATGTGGCCACCATTAGACTAGCTTTAAATGCCAAATTTTATTGAATTCAAATTACACCATCTCCCATGGTGGAATTCAAACCCATCTACCCAGAACATTAGCCTGGATGTCTGGCTTACTAATCCAGTGACTATGCCACTGCTTCCTCAACTATATTCACAAGTGGGAACATGAGGGTGGCTGTCTCCTTTGGTGTCCTCATATCTCCCTGATTTACTTACTCTCAGAACAGGAACAAGGCTTTTGGCCAGGAAAATCTATCTCCACGTTTGGCAATTGATATATTCACCTCCAGTTTCAATAATTATTTTTGCAAAGCTTTGATTATTTTCCTTTTTAAGAAATGTAGGAGACCCATAACAAAGGGAAACATTAAATGTAAAAATAATCGGATAAAAACCAACATAAATCACACGAGTGATTAGGCACTGCCAAGCTTTAAAAGTCTGGAGATCATAAGGGGAAATGGGAGGATGAGAAAGATGTGGAGTTCCAGGATTTTAAAGTCCTGGGAGAATAGGAGATTCCCAAGTGTCAGTGACATAATGGCTAAAAGTTCAGCTTCTGTCAGAGAAAGTGGGCGGCAAGTAATGGTGACAGAGAAGCAGAGGTTGCAGGCTTAGACAAAATACTGGAGACTATTTCTGTGGAATGAGGCCATGATGGACCAGAAGTCAAGCACAAGGATCTTAAAATATACTCACTGGGGCACAGGGCCAAGGCAGCTGTACTCAAAAATCATCATAACAAATGTTAAACTAAGTGTGCATTTTCCTTGTTGTGTATTTTGTGTTAACGAGTTGGTGTTGGTTCACTTACACTTTATTTGTTTGCAATAAAATGCTTATTATTAAAGGCTCCACTAGGTAGGCAGGCAGAATTTTCACTGATGCGTTGTCGATGCACCAGAGCACAATTTACCTTTATTGTGATGCCAGTACAAAGGTAGGTAGCCTTTGTTTATTTCAAATAGATCGAAGCTAACAGTGTGTAAAAAAAAAAGCATAACAAAACGTGGTGTTATGACAGCCAGACAGTTGAACCAAATGATCGAAATAATGTAATAACATTTGAGTCTAGGTACAGATCATAGAATAGAGGTAAAAACAATGACTGCAGATACTGGAAAGCAAATACTGGATTAGTGGTGCTGGAAGAGCACAGCAGTTCAGGCAGCATCCAACGAGCAGCAAAATCGACGTTTCGGGCAAAAGCCCTTCAATCCCTACTGTGTGGAAATAGGCAATTTAGCCCATCAGGTCCACATTGACCCTCCCACCCAATCCTTAGAACTTAGAATTTAGAACATTACAGCACAGTACAGGCCCTTTGGCCCTCGATGTTGCGCCGCCCTGTCATACTAATCTGAAGCCCATCCCACCTACATTATTCCATGTACGTCCATATGCCTGTCCAATGACGACTTAAATGTTTGGCGACTATCCTTGGTGAATCTACTACCGATGCAGGCAAAGCATTCCATATCCTTACTACTCCCTGAGTAAAGAAAATACCTCTGACATCTGTCTTATACCTATCTCCCCTCACTTTAAAGTTGTGTCCCCTCGTGTTTGCCGTCCCCATACTTGGAAAAAGGCTCTCCCTGTCCACCCTATCTAACCCTCTGATTATCTTGTATGTCTCTATTAAGTCACCTCTCAACCTTCTTCTCTCTAACGAGAACAGCCTCAGGGCCCTCAGCCTTTCCTCATAAGACATTCCTTCCATACCAGGCAACATCCTAGTAAATCTCCTCTGCACCCTTTCCAAAGCTTCCACATCCTTCTTATGATGCGGTAACCAGAACTGTACACAATACTCCAAGTGTGGCCGTACCAGAGCTTTGTACAGTTGCAGCATAACCTCCTGGTTCCGGAACTCAATCCCTCTATTGATAAAGCCCAAAACATTGTATGCCTTCTTAACAACCCTGTCAATCTGGGTGGCAACTTTCAGGGATCTGTGTCCATGGACACCGAGATCTCTCTGCTCATCTGCACTCCCAAGAATCTTACCATTAGCCCAGTACTTTGCATTCCAATTACTCCGTCCAAAGTGTATCACCTCACACTTGTCCACATTAAACTCCATTTGCCACCTCTCAGCCCAGCTCTGCATCCTATCTATGTCTCTCTGCAACCTACTACATCCTTCGTCACTATCCATAACTCCACCAGCCTTAGTGTTGTCTGCAAATTTACTAACCCACCCTTCTAAGCCCTCATCCAGGTCATTTATAAAAATGATGAACAGCAGTGGACCCAACACCAACCCTTGCGGTACGCTGCTAGTAACTGGACATCAAGATGAACATGTTCCATCAACTACAACCCTCTCTTTTCTTTCAGCAAGCCAATTACTGATCCAAACTGCTATGTCTCCCATAATCCCATTCCTCCACATTTTGTATAACAGCCTACTGTGGGGAACCTTATCGAACGCCTTGCTGAAATCCATGTACACCACACCACGGTTTACTCTCATCTACCTGTTTGGTCACTTTGTCAAAAAACTCAATAAGATTCGTTAGGCACGACCTACCCTTCACAAAACCGTGCTGACTGTCCCTGATCAGATTATTCTTTTCCAGATGGTTATAAATCCTATCTCTGATAACCTTTTCCAACACTTTACCAACAACTGAAGTGAGACTCACTGGTCTGTAATTATCAGGGTTGTCTCTACTACCCTTTTTGAACAAGGGAACCACATTTCCTGTCCTCCAGTCCTCAGGCACTATTCCTGTAGACAATGATGATTTGAAGATCAATGCCAAAGGCTCGGCAATCTCTTCCCTTGCTTCCCTAGGATAGATCCCATCCGGCCCAGGGGACTTATCTATTTTCACACTCAAGCAGCCATTCGATCTCTGTATTCGCAACACAAAAATGAAAACCTTTAAAGGCTCTCAAATTGACCCTGATAATTCCTAACTAAACTTTTGAATATCCAATTCCAGACTTTGTAAAGAATGCAGACAGGACATAAATTTGTAACTGAAACAAAAAACTCAGCAACAGTAACTTTTGTCGAGCAATCTAATTGGTTTATTCTATAAACTCAAAAACCTTTGTTTTTAGCTCCATTCGCACAAAAGACAAATGGACACAGTTAGAAGACAAATAAAAGAAAATAACAAAACGAGTCAGATTACTTCAGTGGTTTCACAATACATTGTTTCATTGGCATAGATGATTCTGCATGATTTTCTGAAGATGTCAATTAGAGTTATTTTATTGGTTAACCACATAAAGGCAGTAATGCTTGTAACTTAGTTTTTTGTCTCTCTGACCTTCCAAGAACTGCTTACTGGGCAGTTAAGCAAGGAGCTTTCAAATCTTCATGCTGTAATATCAACAGCCGGATTTCCTATTCCCAGAAAACGCAATCCTAAATCCAATTCAAAATCTGAACACTCCCTTAACAATCGACCTTCTCCTCCATGAGGACCCAGTTACCATTCAACATCTGCATTTGTTCAAGCGTAAAGCCTTTCCCAGGTTTGCTGGAACCAATTCCTAGGTACTGACCTCATTAATAGCCAATTTCTGCTATCTGTTCAAACATTCTGGTAAGGACTTGTCTCCAGAGCATTGATCAGGAACCAATCTGAAATTTATTTCTGGGCCTGGTCTAAGAATAAGCAAAAGCTTGTTTCGTGTATTTTCCTGCAAAACGAGCCATTACTTACAGTCCAAAAGTCATCTTTGGCACGCTGTTCCCAGTTCACATTCCAAATCAAAATTGGTACAAGAATAAAATAAAAATGATGAAAAATCAATGGGAATTTCATACTTTAATGGTGTGTGCAGGCAAGGTGTGTGTGTGTGTGTGTGTATCAGGACAGGAGTTGGTACCCTGATGTAACATGCATCACAATATCTTTGTTAGATTGTGAACATGTGAGACTGTAAAGTTTTTTACTATGAAAAACTTGCAACGCAATAAAGGTTTTTGTGAATCAATCAAGCAAGGTTTGCCAAACACTGACAGGCACTTCTGAGTAGCAGAAGCAGAATTGCAATCAGGATCTCTATTCCTGAGTTCTCTTTTACCCCCCTAATCTTGTCCCACCTATTGTGTTGGCTATGATCAGCTACCAAGCTCCAAAATCAAACCTTAAGTCTCTTTGCCCTATAGAGGCTCAGTCATAACCAGCCTATATTCCCTACTTCATCAGACACTCTGGCAGGGAAGCAGTGTGTCAGGAACTCTACCTGCCAGATGCTCATTTGCTTACCTGACAATTTTCTGTCCTGATTTTTGGTGAATTCCCATAATACATACATATAATGTTGATGGGGAAACCATTTAGAAATGGGTGAGAGCACATTTGTCGGTCCTGTGCTGCCAGTGTAAATTGCTTAAGAAATCAAAAACCATAAATCAATGCCTGTGTTGTCATAGCAATGTTGGATAATATAGAGAATCAGTATCCCTTGCATCCAATATTACTACAGTACAGATAACAAAAGATAGATCAAGTGATATATTTTGATCATTTCCAAAGTGTTTTCTTACGGCATGCCCAATTGAGGGCAAACGTATTGTAAGATCCTGTCATAACTCCAGAAATAAAATCTAGGCTACTAAGGAGACCAATTGACCAATCAGATTGAACATGACCATTTTGTTGCAATGAGAAATGTTCTTCTTTACAGAGACTTTTACTTTCATCAGGTTTGGCAGTATCTGGAGAAACAGAGCTAATATTTCAAGTCCAAAATGACTCTGCTTTGGAGTTCTGAAGAGCAGTCATTTTCAGTCTTGAAGCATTAATTCCCTTTCTCTCTCTAGATAATGTCATATCTGCTGAGTTTTTCTCTAACATTTTCTTTTTTATTTCAGAATTCCAGCATATGCAGTATCTTGCTTTTATTAATATCTGTGCTCCTTAGAACAGAAATGTTTACAGGAATTATATATGATATCATTTTTCTCTTCTGTTTACTTTTTAAAAGATACCTAAGTTTATTTGGTGAATGCGAGGTGGAGGAAACAATGTATGCCCCCATTCAGGCTCTATGTTGTCGTGTTCAGAAGGGATACACTTACACTTCTGTTAGAACAAGGAAAGTCTTTCACTCTGACAAATTGGAATTGCGGGATGAAAGATATAAAAATATAAAAGACGGTGTGTTTTTGTTGATAATCCTGTTTTAATTGTCTGTTAATTATAGATTAAATGCTTAGTTTAAGAGTTTAGGCCATCATGGGACGGCTTGCCACCTTAAGGGCAGTAACGAAGTGGCAGCCACCACAGCATGAGCTGGGATAATTTCAGAAAGGACTCTGACAGAAAAGTATTTGATTAGTATGCTTATCCAAGGGAGGTAATTAGAGAAAACCCACAAAACAGTTCCTCTGCAAACATTATGCACAGCTACAGCGGAGCTATAATTTACTCATCTTCAGGTCAAAGGAAAGTCAAGTCAGTATTTTCCTGGATATGGTCAGTTGCTCCCAATCTGTTGATGCTTCCAAGAGTGAAGTACTCACTGAGCCCCAGTGATCATCTGCAGCTTAGTTCTGAACAGTGAGGTTAAAAATCACATTCTTTAGTTTAATTATATAAAATTAAGTCCAAGTCCATAGCCGTGGACAGGAGAGTGTGATTGTGCATGAGACAGGTATTGCTATCAGACTTTCGCTTTGGAGGAACCCTTGTTCAATAGTTACTTGCTTCTGATGTGGACAGTGTGGGCAAGGGCATAGATTACAGGAAGGATGAGTGGTCTAGAATTCCATTCAAGTGGGGGAGAAAAGAAAAATGTAGTAGTAAGAGGGATATTTTTCTCTGTAGTAATGTGCAGAGTTCTGAAAGCTGAGTTGCCTTCCTGGTACCATGGTTCAACACATATTTTCTGGGCCTTAGAGGAACTTGGATAGGGAGGGGAAGTATCCAGTTGTCATGCTGTAACAAAGGCATGGATAAGATTCAGAAAGAAACTCTTCTGAGGGATTACGAGCATCTCAGGGCTAAATTAGAAAGCATAATAATAAAGGTAATAATATCAGGATACCTACCTTGGCACATGCAAATTGCTGTAGGGTAAACAAGATTAGAGGGGTAAAAACATGACTCAGAGATTGGTATGGGAGAAATGAGTTCTGATTCCTGGGATACAAGCACTTGTTCTGCAGAAAAGAGCTGGTGGGTTTGATTTGTATGATGCTGGCACCAGTTTCCAGGCCAATTGTTCAACCAATGTTGTAGATGGGTTTTAAAATGCAAAGTGACCCTAAATGCAAAATAGAAGTTGGTACCCTCACTCATTGTCTGTGGGCATGCCATAAGATTCGCAGATATTGGAATAGCGTAGCGAGTGCCTTGGCAAAGATTTTGGGAATGAAGATTGGGTTGGATACCCTGTCTCTTCTTCTGGGTTCTCCAAATTTCCCCTCTCTAAATGCATACGGGAGGAAATTATTCACTATCCTTTCCTTTTGTGCGAGGAAAAGCATCTTAGTAAATTGGGTATCAGAAAGTCCCCGAGAACTTTTGAATTAGCATAGGATAGTTATGGAATATATTCCCCTTGACTTCCTTATGAATATGGTGCACCAAAAAAAACTGAATTATTTTATAGAACATGGCAGCCTTTTTTGAACTACATTGACGCAGATACACCAGACATATTGTTTCGGGCCTTTGCTTAGCTGTGGGGATAGTGTGGCTAGTTCGGGGACTCCAGGAGGAAGAATCCTGTATAAATATGGGTTTTGTCATAAATTTATTTTGTATGTGTATCTAGTTATTTATTTACTTATTTATTTTCTTTTCTCTTTTTTGGTCATTGTGAATAATGTACGATATCCTATTTTGTGTTTTGGTAATTTGTAGAATAGATTAGTAGTTAGTTTTTTAAAATTTTATATTGGTGTTATTATATTTTGTACACTATTTTATACTAATTTTGTAATTTTGTCAAAAAATCTCATTTTCTTTCAATAAAAATATTTATTTAAAAAACGCTAAGTGGGGTGAGGGTTCAGTTGAAGAACAAAGTTAAAAAAAAAACACAGAGAGCGGAGGTGCAGGGTAATGTTGAGGTAAATGGTTATCAAAGTGTGACAGAAAGGGACAGAAAATATGAGCAGAAGAGTGCACCCAGAAATTAGAACCAGGATAGTTAATAATGGTAAAAAATCAAAGCTTAAATCTTTTTATTTTATTACATACACATACAGCATTTGTTACAAGATATGAGTTGATGGCACAAAGAGAATTCAGTGGTTATGATTTGATAGTTATTAAAGAGTGGTTTCAGATTAACCATAATTGGTAAAAGTATTTGCAATTTGGAAAAAAAATAGGCAAAGGAAGAGGAGGTGGTGTAGCATATTAATAAAGGAAGTTGTCAGTGTGGTAGTGAATATTGATATAGGTGTAGTGGCACATTGTAATGTCGAATAATTTTGCATGTCAATAGGAAAGGCAAGGAAACAAACACATGGGTGGGTGTCGCCTGTAGACCCCCAAAGATTTGTTTCACCGAAGGGTGGAGTATAGTCGTTGAATCCCTACAGTGCGGAAACAGGTTATTTGGCCCGACAAGTCCACACTGAACCGCTGAAGAGTAACCTACCCAGACCCATTCCCCTACCCTATTACTCTACATTTACCCCTGACTAATGCACCCAACCCACTCATCACTGAACACTATGGGCAATTTAGCATGGCCAATTCACCTAACCTGCACACCTTTGGATTGTGTGAGGAAACTCGAGCACCCAGAGGAAATCCACGCAGGCACAGGGAGAGTGTGGAAACTCCACACAGCCAGTTGCCCGAGGCTGAAGTCGAACCTAGGTCCTGGTACTGTGAGGCAGCAGTGCTAACCACTGAGCCACCATTAGAAAATAATGGAGGCATGTAAGAAAGGAACTAGAATTCTCATTGGTGATTTAATCTGCATATTGACTGGACAACTCTGATGGTTAAGGGTAATACAGAAGACAATTTGCAGAGTCTGTTTGTTAGAGCAATACTTGCACAACCTACCCAGTAGAGTTAAAGACCTCACAGCATCAGGTTTTTGTCAAACAGGTTTATTTGGAAGCACTAGCTTTCGGAGCACTGCTCCTTCATCAGGTGACAACCTGCGCTTCAAAAGCTAGTGCTTCCAAATAAACCTGTTTGACCATAACCTTGTGTCGTGTGATTTTTAACTTTATATATCCCAGTCCAACACCGGCACCTTCAAATCATGACTACCCAATAGAGGGCTCTTTTAGATCTAGTAATGTGTAATGAGATAGGAATAATAAGAGATCTCATAATTAAGAATCCTCCAGGGGTATGTGATCACGGAACACTTTCAAATTCACTTGAGGGAGAGCATCACAAGTCTCAAACCAATGCCCTCAACTTAAATAAGAGCAATTACAGAGGCATGAGGAAAGAGTTGTCTAAAAGCAGGGTGGGAAAAAAGACTAATAGCTGAGCAGTGGCAGATATTTTAGCAGATATTTCATAATATTCAGCAAAAAATAATTCCAGTCAGAAAGAATGAATGAATGAAT
Organism: Chiloscyllium punctatum; assembly: GCF_047496795.1. Classification (NCBI taxonomy): domain Eukaryota; kingdom Metazoa; phylum Chordata; class Chondrichthyes; order Orectolobiformes; family Hemiscylliidae; genus Chiloscyllium; species Chiloscyllium punctatum. Next base: position 11,767,068 of record NC_092754.1, read on the forward strand.
CTTGAATGAATTAGCTTTATTGTCACATGTATTTAAATGAGTAAAATGAAATGTTTGTGAGTCACCACTTAGATAAAAGTGCCATCTTAGGTATAAAGGCACTGAGGTACAGCTTCTTCAGTTCCAAGGTTAGTTACAGTATAACAATGTCACCAATGCATGGCACCATAGGTGCACTCCTATGTTGCAGAATAAAGAAATGAAGAAAAAATAAGTTACATTGTAGGTATACACAGTATAACCATATGTAATAAAAACAAGAAGCAAAGTTAAAAAGACAAACATTACAGTCTGTCTCCAAGGGCTCATCGCAGATGGCCAGCGCAGGGGAACTCAATGTGGTCTGACCACGGACTGCTGTCAGATCTCAAAAAGATCTCAGAGAAGGATAGACTGCCTATGGTTAACAAAATTTGTCAAGGAGAGTATCCAATCAAAAATAAGGCATACTAAATGGCAAAATCTAATGATAAGCCAGAGGATTGGGATCTTTTTTAGGAACCAGAAATGGATGACAGTTGGTTCCCTTGGTTTTTGCTGAGCACCAGTGGCTAGAATGATGATGTTCAAGTCACTGAGTATGTTGGACCTGGCCTTCTATGACAGTGTTGAGAGTGTGGTGCTGGAAAAGCACAACATTCGAGGAGTAGGAGAATCGATGTTTCAGACAAAAGCCCTTCATCAGGAATCTATGACAGTGGACATTTTGTTCATGGAGGCAGCCAGACACACTCATGCCAGAGGCAGCATAGGACATACAGCTTTGATGAATTCTTTCAACCTTCAAGTCACCTTTACCCAATGTCGCTCATAAACCTTCCTGCTGCTTTTGTGACTCCTTGTGCATTTCTGTGAAACTGTTCACTCTTCACATCATGGGATCTTCTTTTGTCTGGAGCTGAGCTAGTGCCTGGTCTCTGGCAGCCCTCTGAGTGCCAATGACCTGGGGCTTTCCTTGTTCAGACAGCTGCGGTGACATGTTGGTGATGTGCTGACCAGCAGGTTCTTTTGACTGTAGATAAAACACTCACTGAAGTTTCAGTATCTGTGCTGACGAAGGGTTCAAGAGGCAGCCTTGCTTGTGCACTCTGTTAGGGTTCTGTGGCTTCTTCAGCAGTGATGGAGCAGGAGACGTCTTATGGAGCTGCCCTTTTGATCACATAAACTCCGCACTTTCCATTGGTACCTGGCTGAGGAGCTGGTGCAGAGAAGACAGGTTCACATTTGGATCATTGGAATCTCTTCTGGGGTAGAAGTGACTTGTACTAGAAGGATGGATTGCACCTGAATTGGAAGGGGACTAATATACTGGCAGGGAGATTTGCAATAGCTGCTCTGGAGGATTTAAACTAGTAGGATGTGGGGGGTGGTGGGGGGAGTGGAGGCGGGGGGGGGGCAGGGAAATGATGAGGCAAAAGATCAATCTGAGACTGGTAGAGTTGGGAAAAGGAGCGAGTCAAACAGAGAAGGCAGGCAGGAACAAAGCAGAGACCAAGATAGGACTGGTAAATTAAATTGCACTTATAGCAATGCAAGAGTCTTAACAGGGAAGGCAGGGCATTGTTAGAAACATGGGACTGGGATATCATAGCAATTACAGGGATGTGGCTCAAGGTTGGACAAGACTGGCAGCTTTATGTTCCAGGATACAAATGCTATAGAAAGATAGAAAGGGGAGTAATAGAGGAGGGAGAGTAGTGTTTTGATAAGGGACAGCATTATGACTGTACTTAGGATATTCTTGGGACTACATCAAGGGAAATTATTTGTGTGGAGCTGAGAAATAGGAAAGGGATGGTCACCTTATTGGGATTGTATTATAGACCACCCAATAGTCAGTGGGAAATTGAGAAACAAATTTGCAAGGAGATCTCAGTTATCTGTAAAAATCAAAGGGTGATTATGGTAGGGGATTTTAACTTTCCAAACATAGACTGGGTCTGCCATAGTGTTCAGGGTTTAAATGGAGATGAATTTGTTAAGTGTGTACAAGAAAACTTTCTGATTCAGTATGTGGATGTACCTTCTAGAGAAGGTGCAAAACTTGACCTACTCTTGGAAAATGAGGCAGGACAGTTGGTTGATGTATCAGCGGGGAAGCACTTTGTGGCCAGCGACCGTAATTCTATTAGTTTTAAAATCGTGATTTTGGGGGTGTGGGGCGGGGGGGGGGGTGTGCAGATGCGGATGTGTGCAGGCAAAGGGATGGCTGGAAAATGGGAAGTCTTCAAAAACGCGATAACGAGAGTCCAGAGACAGTATATTCCTGTTAGGGCGAAAGGCAAAGCTGGTAGGTATAGGGAATTCTGGATGACTAGAGACATTGAGGTTTTGGTTGAGAAAAAGAAGGAAGGATATGTCAGATATTGACAGCAGAGATCGAGTGAATCCTTAGAAGAGTACAAAGGCAATAGGAGTATACTTAAGAGAGAAATCAGGTGGGCAAAAATGGGACATGAGATAGCTTTGGATTCTCTTTGACCCTATTCGCCAAAGGGATTTTATTAATATATTAGGGACAAAAGGGTAATTAGAGAGAAAATAAGGCCACTCAAAGATCACCAAGGCAGCTTCTGTGTGGAGCCGCAGGAGATAGGGGAGATACTAAGTGAGTATTTTTAGTCAGTGTTTACTGTGGACAAGGACGTGGAAGATACAGATTATGGGGAAATAAATGGTGACATCTTGAAAAATGTTCATATTGCAGAGGAGCAAAGGTTGGATGTCTTAAAACACATAAGATTGGATCAATCCCCAGGACCTGATCAGATGTACCTTAGAACTCTGTGGGAAGCTAGGAAAGTGATTGTTGGGATCCTTGCTGAGATATTTGTATCATCGATAGTCACAGGTGAATTGCCGGAAGACTGGAAGTTGGCAAACATGGTGCCACTATTTAAGAAAGGTAGTAAGGAAAAGCCAGGGAACTATAGATTGGTGAGCCTGACGTAGGTGGTAGGCAAGTTGTTGGACAGAATCCTGAGGGACAGGATTTACATGCATTTGGAAAGTCAAGGACTGATTAGGGATAGTCAACATGACTTTGTGCACAAGAAATCATGTCTCATGAACTTGATTTTTTAGAAGAAGTAATGAAGAGGATTGATGAGGGTGGAGTAGTGGACATGATCTATATGGGCTTCAGTAAGGTGTTTGACAAGGTTCCCCATGGAAGACTGGTTAGCAAGGTTAGATCTCATGGAATACAAGGAGCACTAACCATTTGGATATAGAACTGGCTTGATGGGAGAACACAGTGTGGTGGTGGAGGCCTGTGACCAGTGGAGTGCCACAAGAATCCGTGCTGGATCTACTGCTTTTTGCCATTTATATAAATGATTTGGATGTGAATGTAGGAAGTATAGTTAGTAAGTTTGCAGATGACACCAAAATGGAGGTGTAGAGGGCAGCAAAGAAGGTTACCTCAGATTACAATAGGATCTTGATCAGATGAGCCAATGGGCTGAGGAGTGACAGATGGAGTTTAATTTAGATAGATGTGAGGTGCTGCATTTTGGAAAGACAAATCAGAGCAGGACTTACACACTTAATGGTAAGGTCTTGGAGAGTGTATCAGAAACCTTGGAGTGTAGGTTCATAGTGCCTTGAAAGTGGAGTCGCAGGAAGATTGAATAGTGAAGAAGGTGTTTTGTATGCTTTCCTTTATTGGACAGAGCATTTGAGCACAGGAGATCATGTTACGGCTGTACAGGACATTGGTTAGGCCACTTTTGGAATATTGTGTGCAATTCTTGTCTTCCAAATCGGAAGGATATTGTGAAACTTGAAAGGGTTTGGAAAAGATTTGCAAGGATATTGTCAGGATTAGGGGATTTGAGCTACAGGGAGAGGCTGAATAGGCTGGGGCTGTTTTCCCTGGAGTGTTGGAGGCTGAGCGCTGACCTTATAGACGTTTATAAAATCATGAGGGTCATGAATAAGGTAAACAGACAAGGTCTTTTCTCTGAGATGGGGCAGTCCAGAACTAGAGGGGTAGGTTTAAGGTGAGAGTGGAAAGATTTGAAAGGAACCTATCGTGCAACGTTTTCACGCATAGGGTGGTGTATGTATGCAATGAGCTGCCAGAGGAAGTGGTGGAGGCTGGTACAATTACAACAGTTAAAAGGCATCTGGATGAGTATATGATAGGAAAGGTTTAGAGAGATATGGGCCAAGTGCTGGTTAATGAGAATAGATTACGTTTGGATATCTGGTCGACATGGACATGCTGGACTGAAGGGTCTGTTTCCGTGTCATACATCTCTGTGACTCAATGACGGACAAGAAATAAAAGAGCGAATGTGTCGTAAAACAGAGTTAAAAATCACACAACACCAGGTTATAGTCTAACAGGGTTGATTGGAAGCACATTAGCTTTCGGAGCAATGCTCCTTCAGCAGGTGATAGGATAAACTATCACCTGATGAAGGAGCGTCACTCCAAAAGCTAGTGTGCTTCCAGTTAAACCTGTTGGACTATAACCTGGTGTTGTGTGATTTTTAACTTTGTACACCCCAGTCCAATACCGGCATCTCCAAATTGTAAAACAGAGGAAGACATTTGGGCTTGGGCATGTTTAAGAACACAATCATAATGGTGGTACTGGGTGAGCAGCACACCAGTGGTCATTAATAATTACTTGATTGTCAGGACATGGTTTTGGAATCACCTGCCACCACAAGGATTTTCTCACGGGATGAGGAAAGGAATGTCAAGGACCCCACCATCTGTCTTGTCTCTTTCTACTCTATTGTGGACTATTTTCCCCTGGGAAAGAGGAGGAGTTGATTGAGATGAAGATTGCTGAGATAGTTGTTAGTGTGGTGCAGGTGGAGAAAAGGTGATAAGTTGAGTAGTTATGCAGTGAATAGAACACGCAGGGTAAATAGTCAGAGGGTATTGGGTGTGTGAGAGCAAATGAGGGGAGATATTACATAACGTCGTGAGACTGGTCAACCATGATCCTTGGTGGGAGGTGGGTGCATCAGCTGAATTCGAGCGAGTTCGAGGCAGTAGAACTAAGACAGTGGACTTACTCTCACAGACCACAGCAAGTCATTGATCCTTTTGTGGCACTGCTGTGCATTCATCTGGATTGTGAAAACAATACTGATCCCTTTGGCAACCTTGAAACAGGCTGACAGAGCCTGGTAGTGTGGTATCCTCTGCTGGCCTTCCTGTGCCCCACCCCATCCACCAGCACCTCCAGATTGCTGTCAGCAAAGCAGAGTGCTAATTTCCTTCTATTCTCAAAGATTGGAACAAACCTGGAGATGTAGGAGCCAAGCAGGCCAATTCCTGTCTGACGGCACTTAACTTCATGCACAACTGTGTTTTATGTGAGGAGATATGCCAGGATTTCTGGAAAGTCCTGGCAGTGACAAGTTCATCCCATTGAGATTGAAGATATGATGCACATGGCACTATAGATATGTGGTATATGCTAATGAGGTGAGTTTCAGAAAATAGTTTGAGATATCTTGCTGGGATTGACGGAGAGAAATGCTTCAAAATTGGCAGCCAATTTCTGGTAAAACTCAGCGCTGTCTTTTATTATCAATAATCAATAACTGTTCAGTGGTACAGCACAAGAGGAAACAGACTCGTAACGTTGACTCTTCTCCATCTCAACAGAACAAACATTGAACTGCTCAAGCATGTAAGCAACAGTTGGAGTGAATGAATACTGTGAATTCTGACAGGAATACAGTCTGTGCATGAAACTCAATTTCTTGTTTAAAAGCAAAAGATGCTAGTAATGAACAGTTGATCCAACAGCATCTGACAGACTCAGAATTGTATAGAGACGCTTCATCCTGAAAATCTTAACCGGTCTATTCTAATTTCAGAAACTGGTTGACCTGTTCTTTATCTAAAGCATCTAAATATTTCAATTTATTTCTGTACATTTGTGACCAAATCCAGTGTGCCATAAATGCAAAAATAAAGCTGTGCAGGTCCTGGAAATCGGAAGTAAAAAATGAAATGCTAGAAAATCTTCGTCAATATGTATGGAGAAGGAAACATGGTAAGATTTCAAGTTCACTAACATCAGTTCAAAAGAATAGTTTAGATTATAAGTATAAGCTAATAAATCCGAAAGGAATTCAGGAGGCAGTGTAGTTTGAATATGGGGCTTACCATCACAAGCAGCTGAGACAAATAGCATAGATTTATTTAAGGGGAAGCTGGATAAGTAAATGAGTGAGAAAGAAGTTGAAAGGAATATAAATAGGGCAAGCTGAAATTGCATGAGAGATGGCTTGAATGAAGCATAAACTTTGCCATGGACTACATTGAATGAATGACCCATATCTAATGATATGTAATTCTATTTAATTTTTGTTTGGATTTCAGATTTCACTTAATGTAATTTTTAATTTCCATGTATGTTTGTATTTCCTATCATACACATGCAGGTAATTGCTTTTCCAGTTTGGATCTGTATTTTGTTGAAATCTTTTTTATCTGTTACTAAGGCAAGCGTTTCTGCTTGTTGCTATGGAAATGTAGTTTGCTGAAAACGCTATAGAGACCTGCAGGAATATCATTCCAAATGAACTCAGATATCACTGTCGTGCCTTAGAGGATTTCATTAAGTCTTCTTGAAGTTACAGCTCAGTTAATTCAACTCTATGTTTTCAAATAGCTTGATACAATGCAATATAGATAGAGTAGTTTGTAGCTTAAACTTGCAAAAAAAAAAGAATCATGAATGGTATGATCTTAATTCTCATTTCTTGAGCCTGATGGACTGTTCATAGGTTATTATTTCTGTTTCCTATTTCCTAACTTCAAACAGGAAAAAAAAAGTTATGTTATAGATATGTGCAATGAAACTGAAAATATTTGAATGACTAACTGTTTGTATGTTACAACTTCAGCCACCCCTGTGGCTACAGTTGAGATAATCTGTGACATACAGAGTAATAGATAAAGTTCTGTCCTTGGTCTGTGCTACATTTGGTCATTGGATCTAGACAGGAGAGACTCTGTATGCACTCCATGAATTCCTGGTGAAAAGTGTGTAGTGGGTAGGGGCAAGAGACTAGACCCTTCATGGATGGAATGACCTGCTTATCTTCACTGTTGAGACTTGTGAGTGAAGAATGACATCTTAGTTATAGTTAGCACTATAGTTATCCCTATAGAGTCATAGAATTCCTGCAGTGTGGAAACAGGCCCTTCGGCTCAAAAGGTCCACACTGACCCTTCGAAGAGTAACACACCCAGACCCATCCCCTTGCCCTATATTTACCCCTGACTACTGCATCTAACCTACACATCCCTGAGCACTATGGCCAATTCACCTAACAATCACATCTTTGGATTGTGGGAGGAAACCGAAGCGCCCAGAGGAAATACACGCAGAACACGGGGAGAATGTGTAAACTCCTCACAGATATTCACTGGAGGTTGGAATCGAACCCTGGTCCCTGGTGCTGTGAGGCAGCAGTGCTAACCAGGCAGCATGGTGGCACAGTGGTTAGCACTACTGCCTCACAGTGCCAGAGATCTGGTTCTGTCTGTGTGGAGTTTGCACATTCTCCCCGTGTCTGCGTGGGTTTCCTCTGGGTGCTCCGGTTTCCTCCCACAGTCCAAAGATGTGCAGGTCAGGTGAATTGGCCATGCTAAATTGCCCGCAGTGTTAGGTAAGGGGTAAATGTAGGGGTATGGGTGGGTTGCACTTCGGCAGGTCGGTGTGGACTTATTGGGCCGAAGGGCCTGTTTCCACACTGTAATGTAATTCAATCTAATCCTGAAGCAGGAATGTGAATGAATGAGGTACGAATGTTCAAAAGGTCATAGCATGGTCCCAGTACTAACTGTTTGAACCATTGAACGATGGTGAAGGGAATATTCCTGGCTATTTATCTATGAGTGCTCCATTATGGGAAGAAATGGAAGGGAGAAAGCCAATGAAACAATTCAGCACTTTGCTACATGTATGCTTTCTGCTGGCAAATGTTAGAGCATGGTTAGTAGTCTTGCTACTGCAAGAGATGTAAAACCTGCACCCACACCTCTATTCAAAGCCCCAAAGGATCTTTGCACATCTGGCAGAGATTTTTCTGCACATTCACCCATAACATGTACTGTGTCTGTTACTCTCGATGTGGTCTCCTCTACATTAGGGAGACAGGACGCCAACTCATGGAACGTTTCAGAGTACATCTCTGGGATCCAGGCACCAAACAACCCCATTGTCCTGTGGCCGACCACTTCAACTCCCCCTCTCACTCTGCAAGTCCTGGGCCTCCTCCACTGCCAAATCTTAGCCACCCGACGCCTGGAGGAAGAACACCTCATCTTCTGCCATTGGACCCTCCAACCACATGACATCAACGTTGATTTCCCCAGTTTTCTCAACTCCCCTCCCCCCACCTCATCTCTGATCCAACCCTCCAACTTGGCACTGCCCTCTTGAACTGCCCTACCTATCCATTTTCCTTCCCACCTATCTGTTCCACCCTCCACTCGTCCTATCACCATTACCCCCCCATCTGCATTCACCTATCGCCTTCCCAGCTACCTTGCCCCCCACCCCACCCCCCCCCCTCCTCTTATTTATCTCTCAGCTCCCTCCCCACCCCCATCCTTGATGAAGAGCTTATGCCCAAAACGTTGATCCTGCTGCTCCTCGGAAGCTGTGTTTTCCCAGTGCCACACTTTTCAACTCTGACTCTCCAGCATCTGCTGTCCTCACTCTCTCCATGGATATGAGTTGCAGAACAGTGTAAAACATTGCCTCCAAGGAGAGTGGAAAATGTAATAATAGATCAATGAATGGCCCCATTTGCTGCTAGCTTTGTTTTTACTGAGAATTGCACTTTCTAGTTCTGACCCTTTATTAAAAATGTAGTTATCTTCTTTCGGTATCTCACCATGTGTTTGCTGAACAGTTCTTCACTGTGGCACTGCGTTCTTGCTTATTACAGAATTTGTTTGAAGTTTGCTTTTGTGCAATGGTCATTGTCACCTGATCTTTATTTTTGGAACTGCTGATTGCTTCTTGCTAGCAAGTGGTTCAGAAATCATCATTTTAGATTAGATTCCCAACAGTGTGGAAACAGGCCATTTGGCCCAACAAGTCCACACCAACCTGCTGAAGAATAACCCACCCAGACCCATTCCCCTCAGAATGATGCACCTAACACTCTGGGCAATTTAGCATGGCCAATTCACCAGGCCTGCGGGAGGAAACCCACGCAGACTCGGGAAAATGTGCAACTCCACACAGGCAGTTACCCGAAGCTGGAATCAAACCCAGGTCCCTGGCGCTGTGAGACAGCAGTGCTAACCACTGAGCCACCGTGCACTGTTGTTAATGGCCTGTTAAGATTGGCTGGACACTATTCATACCTGATTTCATGAAAGGGAAGCTGCCACAAACAAATAGTTCAATCTGTACAGGATCATATGCTGAAATTATTGTTGTCCTTCATGATTAGATGATCTACAAGCATATTCTGTATATTTCCTCCTGTCGTGGTGGTACAGTGCACTGGAGCATTAATGTTTGCACTTGGCTAGCAATGAGGCATGCAGTTGATTTAATGTCACCTGAGTTTTAATTCTCTGTTTTATGTTGCAACAAAAAGAGATAAAGTAGATACTGAATGATGAGCTATCAGAATGATGGTTGTTGGGCTGAAGATTCACAGCAAGAATTACCTCTGTGTTCCTTAAATATAATTTACTTATTATTTGTTGTTTGTGATGATATTAAATGTGGATTGTTGATCTTTGAATTCCATTGACTTATATAGTATCCAGGACTTTTGTGGAACGTTTTAAAAATGACAACCAAAAATGGGCTTAAGGTAGCCACAGGGTTCACACCACCTTTTATTCCCGAGAATTATTGGCAGACCAGAGTAAGATTGGAACATTGCGTGCAATCTGTTCTCCTTCCTATCAGAAGGATGTTGTGAAACTTGAAAGGGTTCAGAAAACATTTACAAGGATGTTGCATGGGTTGGAGGATTTGAGCTATAGGGAGAGGTTGAAAAGGCTGGGGCTGTTTTCCCTGGAGTGTTGGAGGCTGAGGGGTGACCTGATAGAGGTTTATAAAATTATGAGGGGCATGGATAGGGCAAATAGTCAAGTCTTTTCCCTGGGGTAGGGTGAGAGGGGAAAGATATAAAAGAGACCTCAGGGGCAGTTTTTTCACGCAGAGGGTGGTACAGTGTATGGAATGTGCTGCCAAAGGAAGCGTGGAGGGTAGTACATTTGCACCATTTAAAAGGCATCTGGATGGGTATATGAATAGGAAGGGTTTGGAGGGATTTGGGCCGGGTGCTGGCAAGTGGGACTAGATTGGGTTGGGATATCTGGTCAGCATGGACGAGTCGGACCGAAGGGTCTGTTTCTGTGCTGTACATCTCTGTGAAATTAAAAGTCGCAGGCTTAGAGGGCTCTCTCTTTTTAGCGAAGTGCCCAATTTGACAGCACTGATTGGTAAAAAGGTCCAGAAAACTGAAAACTTAAAACTGAAAGCTAGTATTTCCAAATAAACTGGACTACAACCTTGTGATGTGTGATTTTTAACTTTGTCTACCCCTGTCCAACACCGGCACCTCTACATCATGGCTACTCATTGCATGAGCACCCCAGCCCACTTGGGATTATAGTCACGGGTGCAATCTCAACAAGAACAGGAAACTTGTGTTCACAAACCTAATTTAGTATATGAGACATGTAGATTGTGGGGTGGTCCTCTTCCTTCAGCTCCAGTGAGTATTGACTTTTTTACTAATTTGGCTCCCTCATAACTAAATTATTGATTTCCATTCTCGTATACAATGTAAAGGGTGAAACCTGACTGGGTAAATCAACTCATAAGAAGCTTATAAAGTTCTGAAGATGAGCCATGCTGAACTTGAAATAGAATCATGCTGTCATAGAACTATACAGCATGAAAACAGACCCTCAGTTCAGCTAGTCCACACCAACCATTTTCCCAAACTAACTAATGTTTGGCCCATATCCCTCAAACCTTTCCTATTCTTGTATTTATCCAAATGTCTTTTAAATATTGTGTGATCGGACAGGCTGCCCAAATAATTGATTTATGATGAACTTCAGTAAAGTGGCCATAAATTAAAGCATGCTGGGAAATGGAAGCCTTGACTAAAGTGACTGTGTCAATCCACATCTGCAGATTGCAGATAGGCTGCAACTGTCCACAGATGGTTTGCAAACAAACTTGACAGCTGCACACTCTGCCATACACACCTGAAGTTGGACTTGAATGGGGCAATGAAATGTAACCATCAGGATAATTGGGAGCATTGAGTCATTCACTACACATGGAGGCACCTAGCACCCTTAATTGGTGGAGGCTATGTGCATCCAACATCAACCAAACTGCCATCAGTGTGCCAACTTCTGGTTGGTGGATTGATTGATCAGGGTAATTGAACCTGATCAATCCATTGGCAGATCCTCAAAACTCTCCCAAAAGGACGCAAAGAATTTGTAGGATAAGAATCGCCAGAAAGCCCCACTCAGTGTGGTAACTTGAGAATAACCACCGAAAGAGAAGGCATCACCAAGACCATTGGAAGAAGAAGACAACATCACCAACATCACCATGTGGAGCCCAGCCAAGTTCTAGTGTGGTGGTATACAATCCTACAAAGTTAACTAAGGTATAAGATAGAGTAGTGATATATATCGTTAGTTTATAGTATATTTGTTTTTCTAGTATTAAGTGTGTTCAATAAATGAAAATTATTGTTTATAAGAGTCGACTCACAGTTCTTTGCTTGGAGTAAATGTTTAAACACATGAACCCCTCCCTCTGTAAAAAAAAGTTGCCCATCATGTCCTTTCTAAATCTTTCTGCTCTCACCTTAAAAATATACCCCCCAGTTTTGAACTCCCTCACATTAGTGAAAATGCCTTTAGTATTCACCTTATCTATGCCTCTCATGATTTTATAAACTTGTATAAGGTCACTCCTCAATCTCGTATGCTCCATTGAGAAAAGTCCCAGCCTGTCCAACCTATGTTTATAACTTAAACCCTCCAATTCCAACAACTTGCTGGTGAGTCTTTTCTGGACACTCTCCAGCTTACTAATATTCTTCGTATAACAGGGCTGCACACAGTACTCCAGAAAAGGCCATGCCAACATCCAGTACAACCTCAACATGACATCTCAACTCCTATACTCAAAGGTCAAAGGCAAATGTGCTAGACACCTCCTGAACCACTCTGTCCAACTTTGAGGTAAATTTCAAAGAATTGTGTTCCTGAACTCCTAGGTCTTTCTGTTCTACAACACTACCCAGGGCTTTACCATGAACTGTCCAAGTTCTGCCTGTTTCTCTTTCCACAGATGTTGCCAGATCTGCTGAGTTTCTCCAGCATTCTCAGTTTTGGTTTCATAAGATGTATCAGTCACATGTGGTCTTATGGTCTTGCTGTGAATCTTAAATGCTAACAGTTTAAGGAGTGAAACCTCATTGGGTCAGCCAATGCATGAAAAGTCTCAGTCTTTAGCTGTTAAACATTTCTAATGTAAGTGGTGAAATTTCACCAGGTCAACAAACATTCTTAAACAAGACAGCCACACTGGCTGACACTAATAAACCTGACCAGGACCATCAAGTGGAGCTCAATTTAAAAGAGAGCTTAACTCAAAATGTTCAGAAAGATGGGATATAGGAATAGGAAAGGAAGGGAATGGAATTTGAGGAGCAACGCTGCTGAGATCGCTAGAGGGGTTTGGAAAATAGATTGTGAAACTGGGATGCAGAGGGAATCATAGTGGTAGGGGCAACAGGGACAAGGAAGGGTACATAATAGGGTGATGAACAAAATGAGGTAATTGTTTGCACTGAGGAGAGAGAACACGTAGATGAATTGAATAAGGAGTGATGTAAGTTTAGTACTGGGTTTGAGGATCTGGACAGGAGTAGGTTGAGAAGAACAGAATATCAAGGGCTGTAGTAAAGAGGATGATACTACAGAGGGAGATAGAAGAAGTTTGTAGGAGGCAGAGGAAAGGAAAAGGCTGTTTACAATGATGTGGGGAAAAGTGCAGTGCAGAGGGAGAGGGTAGAGGATGAACAAATCAAGTGAAAAGTTACTAACCACTTTCTCTTCTAAATCAGCTTGCAAAAGAATGTTTCGAAAAGACTGTGGAGTACAAATCTGTTTTTCCGTGTTCCTGAACGATGCACTTATGGTGGGCCAAAAGGTCTGTTCCTGTGCTGCACTGTTCCAATGCAAACACACTCAATTGAGGGAATTGAAACAGAAACTGAAAGATATAATTACGTCAGCACTCAGTGAGGGGCTTAGCACTGAAGGGAAGTGCTCACTGCAAAATAAAAGCAATAAGTTATATGATAACTTAACACCATATCCCGATGTCCTGTGATTCATTTAACTCTGAATTTTTTTTTGATTAAATTAGATTCCCTACAGTGTGGAAACAGGCTGTTCAGCCCAACAAGTCCACATCGACCCTCTAAAGAGTAACCCACCCAGACATATTTCCCTCTAACTAATGCACCTAGCACTATGGGCAATTTAGCATGGCCAAATCTGCACATCTTTGGACTGTGGGAGGAAACCGGAGCACCCGGAGGAAACCCACGCAGACACGGGGAGAACACAGACAGTTGCCAGAGGCTGGAATCAAACCTGGGACCCTGGTGCTGTAAGGCAGCAGTGCTAACCACTGAGCCACCTTACCACCCCTGAAAAGAAGAACAGTTAACAGTCATATTGGTGGTGGGGTGGGAATTGTGGCTGGAGGGCTGGTGTTGTAGAGAGGGAATTGGTAGTAACATGAAGCAGATGGACCTGAGAGAACCTGAAGCTTGATTTGAGGGATATTATGACATTGTCTTGCATTGACTTTACCTTAATGTGTGTGGACACTTGGAACCAGGAGCCAATTATAGCACAGAGGCATGTCTGCTGTCCAGGAGTGTTTTCTATATACCTTTAAAACATTGAGGTACTTTGTTTGCCATTTCTTGGAGAAAGTGAGGACTGCAGATGTTGGAGATCAGAGTCAAAAGGTGTGGTGCTAGAAAAGCACAGCTAGTCAGGCAGCATTGGAGGAGCAGGAGAGTCGACGTTTTAAACATAAAAGCTCAAAGAGTTTGGCTGAAGAGCTTATGCTCAAAACATCGACTCTCCTGCTCCTCAGATGCCGCCTGACCAGCTGTGCTTTTCCAGCACCACACTTTTTGACGCCAATAACCTCCAGTTCGCTTTGTTGGCGAGAGCATCAGTGTTGAATTTGTAGGACGAGGGCTATGTTACATAGCTGGTTTTGTTTCTGTTCCGACTGACTTCTCTCTGCCTTGTTCATAGCCCAGGCTGTTCAGCTACATGTCAATCAATCACAAGGCTGTTGGCAAGCAGAGGATCTTTGTCATTGACAATTGGTCCCTAGTCCACAATCAGCTTCAATGTAAACAAAACTCTCAGCTCCAGTTCGTCTGCACATTGCTGGAACCCACAGCTACCCAAGCAAGGTTCAAAATAACTGTCATTTTCTTGATTACAAATCAAGTCCATGTGTTTCCGAACAGTATCTTGGTCATCTCAATGAGAAGATTTGAGTGCAGGAGTAGGAATATCTTGTTACAGCTGTACAGGGCCTTGGTGAGACCACACCTGGAATATTGTGTGCAGTTTTGATCTTCTTACCTGAGGAAGAATGTTTTGGCTATAGAAGGAATACAAAAAGGGTTTTACCACACTGGTTCTTGGGATAGCAGGCCTGATTTCCAAAGACAGAAGAGAGATTGGTTGGCTCTCTGTATTCACTGGAGTTTAGAAGAATGAGAGGGAGACCTGTATGGAAACATATAAAATTCAACGGGACTAGACAGAGTATATGCAGGAAGAATGTTCCCAATGATCAGGAGTCTAGAACCAGGAATTGCTGTCTAAGGAGACGGGTTGACCGCTTAGGACTGAAATGCAGAGAAATTTCTTCACCCTGAGCGTTGTGAGCCTTTGGAATTCTTTGCCAGAGAAAGTGGTTGATGCTAAAACATAGAATGTTTCAAGAAGGAGATTGATCCCCTTTGCATAAGAATGATATCTAACGGTATGGGGCAAAAGCAGTAACAGAGAACTGAGTAGGATGATCAGCCATGATCATATTAAATGGCACAGCAGGATAGAGGACTGAATGGTCTACTCCTGCTCCTGTTTTCCAGGTTTCTATGTTTCTCATTTCAGTCCACAGTTTTAAAAACAGCACAAAATGAAAAGACATGGTCTTTACAACTTGCTGCACTGATGCAGGTGCAATCTCCTCAACCTGACCTGCTGGAACATAGAATGTTACAATGCAGTACAGGCCCTTCAGCCCTCAATGTTACGCTGACGCTTGAAACCAATCTGAAGCCCATCTAACCTACGCTATTCCATTATCATCCATATGTTTATCCAATGACCATTTAAATACCCTTAATGTTGAGAGTCTACTCCTGTTGCAGGCAGGGCGTTCCACACTCTTACTACTCTCTGAGTAAAAGCCTACCTCTGACATTTGTCCCATTTCTTTTAACCCCTCAATTTAAAGCTATGTTCCCACATGCTAGCCATCACCATCCGAGGAAAGAGGCTTTCACTGTCCACCCTAAGTGGTCCTCTGATTATCTTGTATGTCTCAATTAAGTCACCTCTCAACCTCCTCCTCTCTGATGAAAACAGCATCAAGTCGCTCAGCATTTCCTCTTAAGAATTTCCCTCCATATCAGGCAACATCCTGGTAAATCTCCTCTGCACCCTTTCCAATGCTTCCACATCTTTCCTATAATGTGGTGACCAGAACTGTAGCAATACTCAAAAGTGCAGCCGCACCAGAGTTTTGTACAACTAGAACATGACTTCATGGCTCCAAAGGTCAACGCCTCTACCAATAAAAGCTAACACACCGTATGCCGTCTTAACAATCCTATCAACCTGGGTGGCAACTTTCAGAGATCTATGCACATGAACACCGAGATCTCTCTGCTCATCCACACCACCAAGAATCTTACTATTGCCCCAGTACTGTGTATTCCTGTTTCACCTCCCAGAGTAAACCACCTCATACTCTTCTGCATTAAATGCCATTTGCCACCTCTCAGCCCAGCATTGCAGCTTATCTATGTCCCTCTGTAACCTGCAATATCCTTTTGCACTGTCCACAATTCCACCAACCTTAGCGTCATCCGCAAATTTACTAACCTATCCTTCTACGCCCTCATCCAGCTCATTTATAAAATTGACAAACAGCAGTGGCCCCAAAACAGATCCTTACAGTTCACCACGAGTAGCTGAACTCTAGGATGAACATTTCCCATCAACCACCACCCTCTGTCTTCTTACAACTAGCCCATTTCTGATCTAAACAGCTAAGTCACCCTCAATCCCATGCCTCCGTATTTTGCGCAATAGCCTACCGTGGGGAACCTTATCTAACACTTTACTGAAATCCATATACATCACATCAACCGCTTTACCCTCATCTACCTGTTTTGTCACCTTCTCAAAGAACTCAATAAGGCACAACCTATCCTTCACAAAACCGTGTTGACAGTCCCTAATCAAATTATTCCTTTCTAGATGATTTTAAGTCCTCTCTTATAATCCTTTTCAATACTTTACCCACAACCGAAGTAAGGCTCACTGGTCTATAATTACCAGGGTTGTCGGTATTCCCCTTCTTGAACAAGAGGACATCATTTGCTATCCTTCAGTCTTCTGGCACTATTCCTATAGACAATAATGACATAAAGATCAAAACCAAAGACTCTGCAATCTCCTCCCTGGCTTCCCAGAGAACCCGTGGATAAGCCCCATTGGCCCAGGGCACTTATGTATTTTCACAGTCCCCAAAATTGCAAACACCTCCTTCTCATGAACCTCTAATAGCCTGTATCTCAGTATTCTCCTCAACTACATTGCCTTTTTCCTGTCTGAATACTGTTGAAAAGTATTCATTTAGCACCTCTCCTATCTCCTTGGACTCCATGCACAACTTCCCACTACTGTCCTTCGCTGACCTTAACTTTACTCTAGTCATTTTTTTATTCCTGACATACCTTTAGAAAGCTTTAGGGTTTTCCTTGATCCTCCCTGCCAAAGACTTCTCATGTCCCCTCCTGGCTCTTCTTAGCTCTCTCTTCAGGTCCTTCCTGGCCAACTTGTAACTCTCAAGTGCCCTTAATGAGCCTTCACATCTCATCTTTACATAAGCTGGCTTGTTCCTCTTGACAAACACTTCAACTTCTTTAGTTCCCTCACTCAACCACTTCCTCCCTGCCTGACAGGTACATACTAATCAAGGACACACAGTAGCTGTTCCTTGAACAAGCTCCACATTTCAATTGTGCCCATCCCCTGCAGTTTCCTTCCTCATTCTATGCATCCTAAATCTTGCCTAATTGTATCATAATTGCTTTTCCCCCAGCTATAACTCTTGCCCTGCAGTATATACCTTTCCATCATTAAAGTAAATGTAATTGAATTGTGGTCACCATCACTAAAGTGCTCCTGACCTGGCTCATTACCCAGTACTAAATCCAATTGTTGGTATATTTACATATTGTGTCAGGAAACCCTCCTGCACACACTGGACAAAAACTGACCTATCTAAAGCACTCTAACTATAGCATTTCCATTCAATATTTGGAAAGTTAAAGTTCCTCCATAAAAACTACCTGTTATTTTTGCTACTTCCCAGAATCATCTTTGCAATCTTTTTCTCTGCATCTCTGGAACACTGGACATTTGAGTACCTGTCAGATGGCAGGTGGGGTATCAAGGCACTTCTGGAGTGTCCTGAGATGACAATACTTGGTTATCTGCATGTCAGTGCTCCTTCATGTCTGTGCACAATGACATCGTTGAGGAGTTAGGGTACCTGTAGAGAGTTTTATAACCGCTCATCTGGCCAGTGAATGAATGCATTCATGGCTCAATTGATGGAATTATGGTTCCTGCACATGTCCAGCAGAAGCTGATTGTTCTGCTGGTTCTGGCTGT
The DNA here is from genome assembly GCF_047496795.1 of Chiloscyllium punctatum. Lineage (NCBI taxonomy): Eukaryota > Metazoa > Chordata > Chondrichthyes > Orectolobiformes > Hemiscylliidae > Chiloscyllium > Chiloscyllium punctatum. Next base: position 11,785,083 of record NC_092754.1, read on the forward strand.
CCATGATAGCTGCCACCCATTTCACCAAGGCAGCCACGTGCTCACAACATCAGACAGAACTTGGGGAGATTCCCTTCACTGCATTGTGTACATGACCTCTTGAACATGCTCTAGATATTCCCTTTCTTGCTTTTGCCTCTGTGTCAGCTTATTAATGGTATACTGGGCTTAGCAGGGGGTCATTCTCCAGCAATTCCTCCAAGTGTCAGAAATCTCGGCTGTTCCTCCTTCCATTAACCATGGACTCATTGTCAGTGCTGTGCTCGCCGGAATGTGACCCAGAGTCTACGTTGGATAGATTACCCACTGTGGTGAATGTCTGTTCTGGCAGAGTGTGGGAAAAGAAAGCCTTAGATGGGCCTGGAGGCTGGGCCTCTTCTTGTGGTCCGATCTTGGGAGTGGGATTGGTGGCTGAGTAAAACAAACTCAAGGATTTAATATTGTCATAAACTGCCAATGTTACCCACAGTTTCATTCAGGTGTAGGTGCTTGATGTACAGTTGAGATTAACGCTTCTGGGTTGCATACAGTGAAATGCTGTCCTGATGCCTTTTAAATATGGCACCTGGAAATTAGAGTCTGGAAAGGCCTCACGGGGTAGAGTTTACTCTCATTCAGCCATCTCCTCTCATAAAATTTGTCATTTTGCCAGTGCGTGCATATGTAGTAAACTGAGAGGTATGTGATCTCAGGAGAATACTTGAGCTGTCCTCAAGGGGAAGTAATTCCTGCCTTTAGGCCCACCTTCACACTTACTCTTAAAATACAAGATTCCCAGGAATTTTACATTCACTCAAGTTTCTAGAAGGCCATATTAGGTGTTATTCTAGCATAAATTGGAGTTGTGTATGGGGACCTTGTGGAATTCCAATTAGAATGCACCCAAAAGGAATTGCACCCTACCAAGCTGGTGCCTTGGCAATGTGCTCACTTGGCACACTACTGATGAGGTATCTTACCTCTGGCATCTGCCCTGTCCCCAACTGGCACCTTTCCCAGTTGGTGTCTTTTTGGCTGGTGCTCGCTAAAATCTCAATTACCTTATGTAGTAACAGAAAATGACTGTCAGGACTTTTACATTTCAAGAATACAGCAACTGACTGCTGTGGAGAAGGGGCATAGTTTGACTTCTAAAATTTTGATGCAATGAAAGAATATTGGAAGGGAATTACAACACCACATTTCTCAGGGAGTCCTGATTGGAAGCTACTCTCAGCAATACGGAGCTCTCTTTCTGAAAAAAAATTGATTTTCATCAGTTTTCACTCTTCTGCTCATGAAGGCATTTGCTAATGCCTAGGAAATAGTACCATAGTCAATCACCAACATCCTTCACATGTGAAAGCAAACAAAATTCTGCCTGATTTTACCTTCCATAAACCAGAGGTGATCAAGCCAATTGTCACAGCCTAGTTGTTGCTGTTATCTGAAGTCAGTGCAGTGCTAACTTAGTGCAGGCTTGGAACAAGACTGGAGGCTTTCCCAGTTTGAGAAAAGTGTAATACCCTCTGCTTTGAACAAATCAACCATCAGGAGCAGTGCTCTAGCAGTCAGCTTAGAATAAGCATTGTGAAATGTTTGTGAGTAGGTTTCTGTCTTATGGACAGTGGTACACAGTATGTGGAGAAACAATGAACAACACCAAGAAAAGAAGAAAGGAAAAGTTTTCCAGTCAATCTGGAGAAGTATTTTGCTCTAGTAATTTGGTCCAAGTCACACCAAACTCTCTCAGAATTACATTTACTGCTAAGCAGGAGAAGCCTAGCTGTTGTTTCGTTTTGTTGCCCTCCCTATTTCCTGTGCACAGAGGCCAATTGTAGTACCCAATCTTCTGCAGCATCTGAAATCAGACTGAAAATCAAACCTAAGACTGTCCTATTACATTGGAAAATGTATTCAACCACTGAGCATTGGAGTGAGCTCCTCGGGTGGATATTAAACACTGAGGTGAGCTCTTGTTACATTATCTGGATCTATTTCAATATTGGAGTTGTTATCGTGACTAACAGAGAGCACAAAATTGCCACTTCCTTCACTTAGTAAATACTTCACGAGGATTGGTTGGTACAGTAGATTAGAACAGTGTAGGTTAGCTCATTCCACGCTGGCATGATGTTATTTATTTGGGCAGTCAGAATCCACTTTTTGTGGGTATAACTCCACAGCATAAATCTAACCACAGTGGGGTTCTAAAATTGACAGCCATGTACTGAAAGAACATAAGGTTGTTTGTTTGAGGAGATAGAAACAGCATATTGTTGCAATAGGGGGTAGTCTTTAGCTGGCACAGTGCAGAATATACTGAGACTACCCTGAAGCTTGGGAGAAACACCACTGTTTTATTATATTGCAGGGTGCATTACTGATCATCTCTTTTGTGATTTGGCATTTTGCTGTGCCCTAAAAGACCCCCATCCTTGCATCTTAACTTTACTTAATATGTATACAAAAGACTGTGGATGCTAGAAATTATAAATACAAAGAGAAATTTCTCAGGTTAAAGAATTAAACATTTTGTTGAACAGAACCCTGCTGTTTGACTGAAATACAACTTGAAAGCCTACACTGTGTGGAAAACAGTCAATCATTGTGATTTTCACTGGGGCAACCAATTAATGGCCAGAGGAAAAGTTTACCATCCAATTATGGATGGCAGTCAAGTTCTCAAAGCTGACATGTCAAATCAGAAGCCTAACAGTTCGAAAGGATTAAGTGGTCATAGTAGAGGGTGAGTCATGGAGAGCATCCAATGTTTTTAAATTTAAACCAGAAATAGTTATGCAGCCTGGCATTTCTGGGTTTCTGTAAAGGGCAGCTCTTGAATCCTGTCAGACCAGGCCTGTCAGGTTCCGCTGGTGCGTGGAGGTCACTTCTTTTTAGTTATGTTCACCTATACTGTCTGCAGTGTCAAGGAGGCCACTTGAAAAATCCAACATGTGGGTGGGTAGCCATGCTGTGTGTCTCCACCATTCTCATCTCCACATCTCCATTCTCAGTTCCATGTAGGTACCAACAACATAGGGAGAAAGAGGGATAGGTATGTAGGGTAGGATTTCAGGGAGCTAGGTTGGAAGCTGAGAGCTAGAACAGACAGAGTTGTTATCTCTGGTTTGTTACCCGTGCCACATGATAGCGAGGCAAGGAATGGGGAGAGATATCAGCTGAACACGTGGTTGCAAGGATGGTGCAGGAGGGAGGGTTTCAGATACTTGGGTAATTGGGGCTCATTCTGGGGAAGGTGGGACTTGTACAAACAGGATTGTCTTCACTTGAACCAGAGGGCTGCACCCAGGTTGATTGTGATGTTAAGAAGGCATACGGTGTGTTAGTTTTCATTCGTAGAGGAATTGAGTTCCGGAGTCGCAATATCATGTTGCAACTATACAAAACTATACTAGTGCAGCCACACCTGGAATATTGTGTACAGTTCTGGTCCCCATATTTCGGGAAGGATGTGGAAGCATTGCAAAAGGTGCAGAAGAGATTTACAAGGATGTTTTCTGGTCTGGAGGGAAGGTATTATGAGGAAAGGCTGAGAGATTTGGATCTGTTCTCATTGGAAAGAAGAAGGCTGAAAGGGGTTTTGATAGAAACATACAAGATGATCAGAGGATTAGATTGGGTAGACAGTGAAAGTCTTTTTCCTAGGATGATGACGTCAGCTTGCACCAGGGGGCATAACTACAAATTGAGGGGTGATAGATTTAACACCGATGTCAGAGGCAGGTTCTTTACACAGAGAGTGGTAAGGGCGTGGAATGCCCTACCTGCTAATGTAGTCAACTCAGCTACATTAGGGAAATTTAAACAATCCTTAGATAAGCACATGGATGATGATGAGATAGTGTAGGGGGACAAGCTGAGAATAGTTCATAGGTTGGCACAGCATCGAGGGCCAACGGGCCTGTTCTGCGCTGTATTGTTCTAGGTTCTATGTTCTATGTTCTTATAATGACCTGGTAGTGAGATGCAGCCAGGAACCTCATATATGGACCAGTGGACTAAAAGTTCATCCCTTTGTAACCACATACAGCACTCCCCAGTCAGAGAGAGCCGTCTACCCCAATAACATCTGTGAGCCCAATGTTTGAAGAGCAGTTGCACTGCAATATTTGTTTTCCAGTTTTCCACACCAAGTACCCTGAAGCTTATCTGAATGGCTGTCAGTTTGCAGCTGATTTAGAGCTAACCAAACATATTTCATATCAAATCAACATTTGGGTTAATTTTTTGCAGTGTCAGCAAGTTTCTTTCGACCTTTGAAAATGCCAGAAGCACACAGAAGCTGGAGGTATTGAGTTGGCTTAGAGGGTGTGAGGGCAGGTGAGTGGGCACACTGTATGAGGGCAAGTAGGACTATTGGCTTCTAAACTAAATGAGATGAAGTCCCATAGAACTGCAAAGGTCTCCCCTAACCAGCCCACCTCAACACTTGCCTGCCCTCATGCTTCTGGCATCATTGATACCAGCTGTAGGCTGCATCTGCCTCCCTGGAGTAAAAATCATGCACCTTTGTACCAAGGCAGGTCTAACACGTTGGGAAATCTCCTGACTTGAGTTACCTGCGTCAGTAGTCAAAATTTGGCCTTTCTGGTACATTTATTCTAGTTGGATTTGTATGCAGGTGCCAAAATTAATTGATCACTGTCAATCCCATTACACTATCAATTTCTCATGCAATTTCTGGTTCTAGCGTCCACATTAATAAATAAATATATCTTTCCAAGTGTGAAACAATGATAAAATTGTGATGTGTTTACAATATTTTCAGTTTTGTAGAATTTGCAGCATTTTGTTTTGAAATGGACTCATAATTGATATACTTCAGCCTCCAGAAGCAATGTGATTTATTTTGGGAAATGCATAATATTTTTAATATATCAGCTGATGTCTTTTGTTTGGTGAATCCATGTAAAACATGCAATCTCACAAAATTTTAACCTATCTAAAGATGATCAGTTTTGAGTCACATCTTAAAATAAGACCTTTAAATTTGTTCAGAAAAAAAAACAGAAGCCCAGTAATGATTATTTCTCAGACTAAGTTGTTCTTAAACATGCAATGAGGCATGCAATAAAACAAGTGCCTCTGCCATGCTGTGTTAACTCAAGATTATTACAATTACACAGCTCTTTGTGGCTTTTTCTCTGTTTGGTGATACTCTGCAACTACAGAGCTAAGAAAGAGGAAATTCTTTCTTAGGACCTTTCATCTCATGAAGAATCTCTTTGCAAATTCACATCTAACAACCTGCTCTGAAAATTCTGCTCACATTTTGACAGCTGTGACAAATTCTATGAGAGGAGCTGAGGTAATCTACAACATTTACCATTCTAAATCACAGAATCTGTAATATTCTTTTAAAAAAAGCCAATTCACATTATCTCGCAATGTTAATGGATTCTTTGAAGCATGTACCCAAAGATTCAGTTCCACACCTTGACCAAAATGAATTGGTTCTTCTTCGGGTCATTCCATATCTGTGTATCGAGTTTCACTGAAATCTGTCAATTAGTTTTTGAGATGCATTGTTTAAAAACAAGTGGACTAATAAACAGGGGTGAAAACATTGCTGGAGATAAAGATTGTTCCCATCATATTTCTTACATACTTGTGACATCAGTACATGGTTATAATGTGCTCTGAAGAGTTATAGCAAAGCTTGCAACCAGAAGATTACAAGAGGCTTAAGGAAATAAGCGGCAATGTAAAAATCTCCATAGTGCATTATCAGTTCTTCAGATTCTTTGCCTTTTCCACATTATTAAAAAGATGCTGCATAGACTTAATGTCAGTTTTTCCATGTGCCAACAGAATCGTTAAAGAACTTGAGGCACAATTAGAAAGGAAATGAATTGAAATTGGGTCTCTTTTGAATAAATTGAAATCAGGTACTTTGTTCACTGAAACCTAGCCTAGTGATGCCCTAATCCTCCCAATACACTTAAGTTTTGAACAAACCTGAAGTCTTTTGTCTCCATTGTTCTGCTTGGCAGATTCTTTTATCTATTTACTGTCCTCTTATGTGAAGGCATGCCTGACACCTCTTTTAAGCAGTAGTTGTGTAAACATTTCCTCAGATAGTCATTATCTGGCACAAGAGTGTTGACATTGCATTGTCAGAATTTTATCATTCCAAATGTTGCCATGGTTCTGCATGGATTGTTTCAATGTGCCCTTCTGCCTTATGATTTGCTTTACCCCAGTCTTTCATACAATATCTACAAATCAATGCTCTTCAGTCAGAGGTTTCATGATAAACTTAAAATCCAAAATGTTATTCAAGTCACTATTTGAGAACAACAATAGCTTTCAATCCACTTTGAATAAATTAGATAGTCAATAACTCTTCGACTGAAAGTAATTTAGGGAGTTGTGGGTCTGTTTCTGACATATCTTTTCATAGAACATAGAACATAGAACAGTACAGCCCAGAACAGGCCCTTCAGCCCACGATGTTGTGCCAACCATTGATCCTCATGTATGCACCCTCAAATTTCTGTGACCACATGCATGTCTAGCAGTCTCTTAAATATCCCCAATGACCTTGCTTCCACAACTGCTGCTGGCAACACATTCCATGCTCTCACAACTCTCTGTGTAAAGAACCCGCCTCTGACATTCCCTCTATACTTTTCTCCAACGAGCTTAAAACTATGACCCCTCGTATTAGCCATTTCAGCCCTGGGAAATATTCTTTGGCTATCGACTCTATCTATGCCTCTCATTATCTTGTATATCTCAATTAGGTCCCCTCTCCTCCTCCTTTTCTCCAATGATAAAGGTCCGAGCTCAGCCAACCTCTCTTCGTAAGATAAGCCCTCCAGTCCAGGCAGCGTCCTGGTAAACCTCCTCTGAACCCTCTCCAAAGCATCCACGTCTTTCTTATAATAGGGCGACCAGAACTGGACGCAGTATTCCAAGTGTGGTTTAACCAAAGTTTTATAGAGCTGCAACAAGATCTCACAACTCTTAAACTCAATCCCCCTGTTAATGAAAGCCAAGACGCCATATGCTTTCTTAACAACCCTGTCCACTTGGGTGGCCCTTTTAAGGGATCTATGTACCTGCACATCAAGATCCCTCTGCTCCTCCACATTGCCAAGAATCCTATCCTTAATCCTGTACTCAGCTTTCAAATTCGACCTTCCAAAATGCATCACCTCGCACTTATCCAGGTTGAACTCCATCTGCCACCTCTCAGCCCATCTCTGCATCCTGTCAATGTCCTGCTGCAGCCTACAACAGCCCTCTATACTGTCAATGACACCTCCAACCTTTGTGTCATCTGCAAACTTGCTGACCAATCCTTCAACCCCCTCATCCAAGTCATTAATAAAAATTACAAACAGTAGAGGCCCAAGGACAGAGCCCTGTGGAACACCATTCACCACTGACTTCCAGGCAGAATACTTTCCTTCTAATACCACTCGCTGTCTTCTGTTGGCCAGCCAATTCTGTATCCAGACAGCTACGTTCCCCTCTATCCCATTCCTCCTGACCTTCTGAATGAGCCTACCATGGGGAACCTTATCAAATGCCTTGCTGAAGTCCATATACACCACATCCACAGCTCGACCCTCATCAACTTTTCTAGTCACATCCTCAAAGAACTCGATAAAGGTTTGTGAGGCATGACCTGCCCCTCACAAAGCCGTGTTGACTGCATTTAATCAAGCCATGCTCTTCCAGATGGTCATAAATCCTATCCCTCAGAATCCTTTCTAACACCTTGCTGACAACAGATGTCAGTTTATTGATTATGATAGTCCGGGTAGAGTTAATATTACAGACAATTTGAAAAGCTTTGCACGTACTGCTTGTTTCTTTGTTTATTTAATACAAAAGTTACAAGTAAAGACACGTAAATAGTTTTCTCACTCCACCTTAATTTTCCTTATTCTATTGATCAAGTACTTAATTTTTTGAACATTCAACAGATAATGTTGCGTTTTGCCATTAATTATACCTTTTACAGTCTATATTGAGGTTGGATATATTTGACTTATTGTGGTTGATAACTGGGCTCCAAGATTGATTATTTCACCAGTGAAGGTTTAAATTTCTAAAGATGAACACTGTTGCCTTATAAGAATTCTAAATCAATCACTGACATTTTTTTAGCATTAAGTTAAACCCAGTTATGGGAGAGTTACCTTTCTCAAGGAAATGTGTTATCTGTGCCACAATAAAAGACATTGAGTTAAGTTCAATCACAGTATTATGCTTCCTCATGGAGAAACATTGAACAAATGCTATAATGCCCATCCTGAAAACACTTCCACAAGAGTTTAGGCAAAAAATAAATTTTGGTGGAGCCATCACTCTCACCAGATCTTGTTTCTTCAGTCCTCAAATGGCTGATGATCCAGTGCAGGATAAATTCTTCAAAGAAACTCTAAGCTCTCCTTTAAGAGCTGCAGCATTGACCTTAATAATTAGGAAGTGCTTGCTGTCACAGAATGGCAAAGGTTTGTCTTTCAATCTGCAACATGCCTTGATGACGAGGCAAAGCAGCATCAAAAAAGCAAAGAAAGCAAAGCAAATTCTATGTTCCAAATCCCACGACCTTGTGGGATGTCTTGCCCCATGTTCTGCCAATTGAGATTCAGTGTTTTCAATCACATGAGGATCGATGGCAGAAACTCGCAATCCTGCTTACATGTCCTCCTCAAATCAAGGAACAGCGAACAACAATAGTCTCCTGCATTTAACCAATGAAGATAAATAACTCTTGATTAAATGCAATTCAGCAATGAAGCAATAAGACTCTCTTAGTGCCAATTTAGGGAATAAAAAGTTACAATAAGAAAATTACGTTCAATTCTCCAGTGAGTAATAACCTATTTTTTCTGGAAGGGTCGAAGGAGCAATTCCTATAGATTATAATTTCTAAACTTGAATTGCTCCTTGGGCAACTCTAAACTGCTCAGGTCTATTGGAGATAACTTTTTAAAGGAACTAGCTGATAGCAGTCAAAATTTTATTCATACATTTAAAAGTATTAATTTAGCATAACACACATTCTGCAGTATTGTGAGGCATTGGTAGAGCAAGATAAAGAAGAAACTACAAATGCTGAATATTTTGAAATGAAAATAAAAATGCAAGGAATGCATGGCAGTTTGGCCTGATTTTGGTTAATGGTTCTGTCCAAAATGTTAAGTTGTCTATTTTCTTTCAGAATTTGATTGAAATGCACAGCAGGTCAAATGTTTTCAGTTGCTTTAACAGTAGTACATTGAGCAATTGAGTTGATTTTATGTAATGCATGGTATTCTTTAAAGTATGCACACACCATGCTTTGCTGTTTTCATTTTATATCAGGTCAGCTAGCCTCATCCATAACAATGGTTAGGCATATCTTATAATTGTATCCTGACATTTGATGAATGATATTGCACCATGTGATGTGACAAACTGTGACAATGGGACTGATTTAACTCTATACTATTATGGTTTGGAGTCCTGCAGTGTACTGGCCTTCCATCTCATGAACCTGGATTGAGCTGCAGCCCAGTTGATCAAATGACAAAACTCACCTTGTCTGTTGGATTTGTTTTGTAGGAGACCGAAGTGAATTAAGCTTGGACAGTCTCCACCTAGACTGATAGTCCTTAATTAGGACTATTTTGAGATTCAGGACAAGGCATGTCCTGAAAGTAAGCAAAGGAACCTCTACTCCACATTGAGCTGTGCTATATCTAACTTGAGAGTGTTTTATGTTGACATTGGTTGCCTGAAAAGGCAATTGTACCATTCTTTAACACCAGCATCCAACAAATAAATAACATTTCATGCTGTTATTAAGCATCGCTCTGTGGGAAAATAACAGTACCAAAACAAAGACAATCTGTTGTATTCCACCACTCAGAGGGTGGTGAATCTTTGAAGTTCTTTATCCCAGAGAGCTGTTGAAGCTCAATTGTTGAGCATCTTCAAGACAGAAATTGATAGATTTCTGCATAATAATAACAACATCTTGGCATATGGAGACAGCATTTAAAAGTGGAGTTGAAGGTAGATGATCAACCTTGAACCAGCTAATTGATGGAGCAGGCTGATTGGCCAATTACTGTGCCTGTGTTCCTAATTGCTGTTTTGTTTATCAGTCTGTGGAAGCTTACTTTTAACTCCGAATAGTACAAATTTTAAAGTGATTTTGAAGTTTTAGGTTCACTGTGAGACTTTAAAAACTTTAAAGAAGGTGAGAAGAGTGATAATCGCTGGTATTATAATCAGTTGAAAACATCAACACTGCTGAAGACTTGGAAATGCACTTTTTGTTATCCAAGAAACTGGATACCATGGCAACAGTTCATTATCGGGCAGTTCTTTTTTTTAATTATACAGCTTCAGGCAGTGATTTAAAAATATTCTCTGAAGGAGTGAATTAATTTACAGTTCTAAAATTAGAATGTTTGTTACCAGTAATTGCAGCCCTAGTTGAGGCCTCAAGTTTTGTGGAAGTATCAGAATCTCCCATGGCGATTTTGTATTTCAATCCTCTTATAAATGACTTGAACTATCATTTCCTTTACAAAGAATGTATACTAAAATTGGCATTGTAATTTATCTGTTACCTTTGCTCTGAGGAGAGACATTTCCTTTTTTTTTGCCTTTACATTCTATGTTTTGGTTTATTTTTCTGTGTTTCAAGATGGCGCCGGAGAGAGTGGCGATACTATATAACAGCTTTCACTACACTTTGTAACAAGATACAGATGATAACTAATAAATATGTAAATAATGAGCTTGAGTGCATTATTGTTGAGAACGTGATGAGTTTCAGAGTTTTTAGATTTTTTTCCTGTTCTCTCCTTTCTTCCAATTACAGCTGCTGGTGATTCAGTGGACGTAGTTTTCCTCAACTTGCTTGATTAGAATTTGTCCTTTTTGACCACCACTCTTGCATCTCTCAATCATCTTTTAGTGAATAAATATATTAATTCAGTGATGGTTTCTGTACATTTATATTACATAGGTGCCAGTATTTAGGTGTGAATGCTCTATATAAAGGGCCTAACATCTGCTGCAATCCTTTCTCACAACTGAACCGCGTATATTTCAGTTGGACTGGGTTAACTACCTTCATAATAGTCAAGCCTATATGCAGTTTTAACTGACAGCCTTAAACCCGCTAGAAGTTGCTGTCAAAAAGGTACGATTTTAAAATTTAAAAAAATTTTGAATAAATGCTAAAATGCTGATCTGAAACTAGTGTTTAAAAAACAAACACATTCTGACACTAAATTATAAATACACAATTTATGCACAAATATGTTTATTACAGTGAAGTAATCTTAGGATTTGTTCCCCTGCCCAGCATTTTGGTCATAAATGAAGATTTTCATGTCTGATTTCTCCCTGTGGTTCAGGTGAATGTCAGAGATCCTGGTCTAACTGTGCAGTGATAGAGATTCTCACTCTGAGCCAGATTGCCTAGGTTCAAGTTCTATTTGTGCCAGAGATTTACAATAGTATCTTTGAACAGAATAGAAGGTAGTACGGTCCAACATTGTGCGAAAGGAACATGACAAATGTCAGGTCTTTCATTCATCTCTTTACTATTGGTGGCATCAAAACTTTTGCAGCACTGCCTATGTATAATGACTGAAGTTGAGAGTGACTGATATGATGTGACCTAGAGCTCTTCAGAAAGATGTTGTGAACAGAATTTTTTTTTTTGAAATTCAATTTGGATAAAATTGGGAAACTGACATCTGTTCAGGGGCAAAGTCAATTTTCTTGCATGATTATGTTTTTCTCAGATCATTATTTTTCATGCATTGGTAAATCAACAATTTGTTTTGTGCGAGTGAAAGTTCTGAAGCCCACTGGGACCTTTCAGGCTCCAACTGCTGTCCTAAAAACTGTCCCGGTAGATGTAAAGTTATTTTCTTTACTGGTGGTAAAAGGAGGTCATCCTGACTGATGGAAGCCAGACTGGACAGAGGTGGCCACAGAAGCAATGGCTGTAGATGCAGAGCCTGTAGATGGCTCAAGTGCATGAATGATCTCCTGCACTCCGCCAGGATGTGTACCACTGTCTACTCATACTTTAAACTTCCGTGAAGATGAGTTAGCATTGGAAGGTTGCTACTACACTGGACTGTCATACAGGAGATTGGGTGCCAGGCATCTCCAACAGATGCCTCATGTGCAATCAGTGTATTTTGTTTCATTGCTACCCGTGCTACACTGCCTCTTACATGACTGTGTACATTCATACTTAAAATACAAGTGGAGCTATAACACTCAGCAGCTCAAATACCATCAACTTACTGATCTTTCATCAAAACTAGGGGAACTTACACCAAAGGCTTCTGAGAGACAAGGACACAGCACAAAAGATGACCTTTTGAGTTGAGCTTCCTTTTGAGTTCAACCCTGATTAACTGGTGTCAGCCAGAGTGGCTGCTTCATTTGGGCAGGCTTGTTGACCTGGTCAGGCTTCACACCTAACACTAAGCATTTGCACAAAGAAACTGATTAGTTTATGAAGGAGCCAAGTTGTAGAAGAGATTTGTGCTCAGTGGAGCTTAGAGAAAGAAATCTTTCCTGCTAGGTACACAGCTCATGTACATAGTTGAGTTTGTGAAGTCACGTATCTCTTTTTGGGTAACCAGTATTCCAACGGCAGATATGTTAATGAATGCTCATGACATGCTAATAATGCAAAATTAAATCTTCACCACTCTCTCCAGTAAATGTGTCATTTCAGTTGCCAATTTGAAATTGGCCATTGAAGGTGCTTTACTGCTCGTATTTAGGAAGAACAAATCTGACTTGACGATTTATTTATTCTAAGGTAACTTCATATGAAAGCAACTATTCCCTATAACTTGAAACTGTTCATCTCTATCAGAAGATGGTTGTAGATACTTGACATATAAACTTCTGCAAAACATAAAGGTTGGAAAACCCCACCCATCTGAAAGATCCAGAGAACATAATAGCAAAACTTCAACCCACTTTTGGAAAATGAATTTCTGCTTCCTATCCAATTTGGTTTCCCTGCCCACTTTTCCACCTGCTCCATGACCCAGAAAACTCCATTCAGTAAGTATGTTGTATAAGTGTAAATTCTTTCTAAATTCTCTTCTGATATCCTTTCAGAATGAAATGAGAGTGTTAAGGAACAACTGATTCTTTAATTGAAATTGCTGAAATGGCATTATTCATTACCATGAAATAGCAGAAATCAATGTCAAGAATCTACAACAATCTTCTGATAACGAAGAATCTGTGCTGAATAAGTCCATAACTCAATAAGAACTGTTTCAAGTGATGGGGAATAGTTGCATATACATGCAGCGACCTTGGAATAATTAAGTCCTCAAGTTAGATTTGTTCTTCCTAAATACGAGCAGTAAAGTGGCCAATTTAATTCCCCACATAACATGTTTACTATAGGGAGTGGAGAAAATTTAATTTTGTATTATTAAAGTAATTAATTGTACCATTGACTGAATTCAAATTATAGTAAGATTACTCAGTTACTCCATGACAACTGGACCTGTAGAGAATATCCTGTGGCAGGAGAGTCCAGCTCTCAGCAGTCTCCATCCTAAAGTTTTTGCTCGGCTACAACACTGTTCAAAGCATGTTGATGTGTGAGGGCAGTAACCATTAAGTTTTTCAGATGTATTTTGTTGCCAGCTCCACTGCTCTTTCTCGCTGAGAAGTGACATGGATGTAACTGCCAAACAACTGTAATGAGTCTTATTTCTTATTTCTGTCTGAAACACTATAGTTTCTGCTTTGAAAATTACAGAATATTTAATGTTAATGTTTTTTTCCTGCTTTCTTGAATCCTTGTTGTTGCTCAAGCTTTCTCAAAGTAAGTTGTAAGATACCTGGAAGCAGAAGTTCTGTGTTTTATGTGAAAGGTTACAAACAAATTCTGAGATTGGAAGACTGAGATTAAGATGTGCCTTGTGGTTGCTCTTGTACTGATCTTCCTAGTCAGTGCAAACATGGAAATATGTCTCTGCTTTCTTTTGTCAATCACTGACAGTTTTGCCTTCAGTTACTTTAGCCCTAATCTCTAGATTTCTCTCCCAAAATTTCTCTGACTTTCTTTCCTTCATTAAGATACTCTAAACCCTACCTCTTTAGACAATCTTTTAATCATCCTGTCAAAATATCTCAATATTGAAAGTTGTTTGATAATACTTCTCCGATGTACCCTCCATATAAATGAAACTGCGGTTGGAAGTCACATCTGAGCTACTTTGGAACACTCTGTCATTAGTAATTGCATATGGCTGCATTCTGATTGCTACTGGTCATTTAGGCTGTGTTCAGTACTTCAAATAATTGGAAGTTTTACAATAGATGACCAGCTTTTGAACTGTCATTTTTAAAATCACTGTGCAGCACAAGTTAGTTCATGTCTTAACCCAGTTTCTTGCCTAAAACATCTTTCTTCATTTAATTTTAATCAGGGCAGGAAACTGGCAATTTTATATTGTATTTTTGCAAAACAATGATTATAATTTTGTTAACTAAATTTGCAAACAAAAATGAAAACAATATAGGAATAGTTAATAAACTTATACCTTGATGTATAATTGGGATAGGACCTAGCTTTTCTGATTTCTGGTTAGTCAGTTGTGAGCATCTCATAGTGAAACTCTTTCAAAGTGTCTTGGACAGAGATGGCACTTCACAGGGAACTGCTATCAACAGGGACCTTAACACTCCAAGTTAGCCATATCTGTCTGATTAATTTTTATATTTGTTCTCAGGCTATACCATTGCTGGCAAAGCCAGTATTAATTGTTCATCTTTAAGATTTGGGGGGCTTGCTAGGTGATTTCGGAGCCAAGCATCTTAGGTTTTGAGTTAATCATAACGTCTTTATGAGACATCTCAAAAAGACAGCATTTGTCCCATCAAGTCCATGTTTGATAGAAAGGCCAGACTGGTGAAGGTTGATAGATTCCCTTCCTCAAAGGATATTTGTGAACCAGGTGGGCTTTTTTGATAAGCCAGTAGCTTTATAGTGATTTTGGCTGATAGTGGCTCTATATTTACGGTTTACATTAGTGTTGTCCAAACATTTCACAAATGAAATCCACATTTGAATATTTCTCAGGGAGCCAGTGAGCAAATTTCAGAAAGGTAAGTTTTGGCACAACAACAGAACACATGAAACAAAAACAGAAATTCCTGGTGAAACTCAGTAGATTTGGCAGTATCTGTGGGCAGTAAATAGAATTAATGACTTGAGTCCGATGACTCTTTATTAGAACTGATGGCATGCAGGAAGACAAGGTTGTTGTGGAGTGGGGTTTACTTCCATTGATTAAGAAGTAGAGCTAAAGAGAGACTAAGGCCTGATCATCAGTGAAGAAGTGTGGACTGGGGCCAATCTAATAACATTACTATTGCATTTGTATCTGGCAATGAGCAGTCAGCTGGTTGAAAGGATTCATATGAAACTTGTGGTTGGGAGTAGGTTGCCTTTAGCCTGCATTTCCCTGCTCTTCCAGCCTACTTTGTGGATAGGGTTGTGTGGAAGGACGAGGAGGAAAGAGTCAGTGTGTGTCTGGCTTACTCTCCACACTCTCAGGGTCTACACACTCTCTTTCTCTCTCTCTCTCTCTCTCTCTCTCACATGCATACTCTATCCATTTCCCACTGACCTGCACACGTTCTCCCTTTTCCACTCGGATGTACACATTCTCCCTCTTCCACTTGCCGGTGCACACTCTACCTCTTCTACTTGAGTGTGCACACTTTCCCACTTGTTCAGACACATGCCTTCATTCTCATGCTCTCTCCCTTCCTCCTACATGCCCCTCTCACTCGCACCCTCTCTCTTTGTCTCCCTCCTTCCAAACTCTCTCTTTCCTTACAAGACTTCCCTCCATCCCTCCCAATCTATCTCTCTCTACCTTTGTCTCCCTCCCAATCAGACAGTCACTCTCTGTCCATCTTTTCCCTCCCTCTTAATCTCTCTCTCCTTTCCAACACTCTACCTCTTTCCCTCCCAACCCCTCCCTTTTTCTTTATCCCAACTATTCTTCTTTCCCTCTGTTCCTCTGTCCTCCTCTTTCCCGCTCTCTCCTCCTCACCCTCCCTCTACCACCCCTTCCTCCTACAGTCCACCCCCTCTCTTCCTCTCACCCTTCCCTCTTACTCTGTCTCCCTCTCACCCTCTCCCTCCTCTCTCCCTCCACCTGTCCTACTGTCTGCTCACCATATTGGTCCCTCACTGGTTTGTTTCTCTAACTCTCCCCACTGATCTTCTCCCAATCACCCTCTTACTCACCTTTTCCCTCTCCTCTCTTTTCTCTACCACTTCCTCCCTGCTGCATCCCCTCATCTTGACCTCTCACCACATTGTTCTCCTTCTGTCCTTCTGTTTCTCTCTCCCCTTTCTCCCTCATTTGCAACCACTCTTTCCCAAACCTTCCTATCGCTCTTTCATCCCTCCACTCTCTTCTTCCCACTCCCATCCCCTCTGTCTACTTCACAGTTCCCCTTTCTCTGCCCCAACCTCTTTCAGCCATCTCCTCTCTCTCGTCCTCTTCTAACCACCCCCTTTCACTCAGCTGTTCATCTCCCTCTTATCCCCCAGCCTTTTCTCTCTCTTCCAATATCACCCCTTCCCCCCACAACCACCCCACTCCCCCTTACTCTTTCCCTCACTCTCTCACCTGTCCCTCTTCACCCACCCCTTTCTCAGTCCCACACCTCTCTTATCGCAACCTCATACACTTATCTCTTACCATTCCTATCTTTCTGCTGGCCTTCCCTCTGCCTTCACCCTCCCATCCTCCATCCTCCCATCCCCATCCTCTCTCCTCCTTCCTACCACCTCTCCCCGCCTTCTAAACCTCTCCCTCCTTTACTTCTTTCTGACATTGTATCTTTTAAAATATTGCACTGTTGCTTAGAGGCAGCTATGAATCTCCCAAAAAGTACCACACAGTCTTGTTTTCAAGCCTTTGTTTGGGGTTAAATCTTAAGTTTGGTTTTAATTGAGGTGATTTGTTTTTTTAACCTCTGTGGTGAACATGATTTGAAACCTGAATGAGCATATCTGATTTTCAGAGATTATGTTTTTATTTTTAAGAAACACAGATTCATAAGCAGTTAAAACACAGTTTCCAACTCCCATGCCAAATTCTCGTTACTCCTTTGACAGCTCTTAATTTTCCCAGAGTCAAATTCTATTTGATCAGAATGACAGCATCTGACTGAGATTTCTTTTTCAGCTTTACCATTAACCTCTTGCTTCTCCAAAAGCTGTAAAATTGTGGAAATCAATCTGGCAGTACCTTAAATAGATTACTGTGAGTATCAAAAGTAAAACAAGTAAACAAGTCATGCAAAAATAAAATCAGAGAACAAGACATCATCTGATTTCCCTAATCAGTTGGTGGGTATAGACACTTTGACTGGGCTATAACCTGCTACCCAACAGCAGTGTGGAAGTACTTTTCACAACATGTTCTGTGACAGTTCCAGAGGCAACTTAACCCTATCTTGAGGTTAATTAAGCATGGGGTAACTATGTCTGGCTTTATTAGCTACTTCCACATGCCAGTAATGAATAAATCACTCATTGTGCAACTGAACCATACTGATCAGAATGTCCCAGATTTTGCTTTAAGTTAATATTGAATGTTCTTGACTCAGTCAGAACAGCTGTGAAACTAAAGTCAGCCTAAATTTCCCTGGAATATGGCAGAGACATTTTGCCAGTTTTCCTTCTGATTACTATTGAGTTTCTGATACTCGAAGTTGAGTGTGTGTTGAAATGTCAGGTGAAGGTAGTATTGGACTTGATCTTGCCCTCCGTGGGTGCAAATCTAGTTAGGTTCTCAGATGGCGAATGGCTCATACTAAAGGTGCCATCATTCATAGTAAAGAACAATTTTGAGAGAAATAGAGTTTTTTCAACGATCACCCACTCCCCTTTTCTATCGCCTGGTCCCAAGGGAGCCTAGCGTAGAGTGCCGGCCCCATGGAAGGCCAGCGCAGAGTTCCGGCCACATGGAAGCCCAACGCGGAGTCCCAGCCCCATGGAAGCCCAGCGCAGAGTTCCAGCCACATGGAAGCCCAGCGCAGAATCCCGGCCCCATGGAAGGCCAGTGCAGAGTTCCGGCCACATGGAAACCCAACGCGGAGTCCCAGACCCATTGAAGCTCAGCGCAAGAGTCCCAGCCCCATGGAAGCCCAGCACAGAGTTCCAGCCCCATGGAAGCCCAGCGCAGAGTCCCAGCCACATGGAATCCCAGCGCAGAGGCCCGGCCACATGGAATCCCAGCGCAGAGTTCCAGCCCCATGGAAGCCCAGCGCAGAGTCCCAGCCCCATGGAAGCCCAGCGCAGAGTCCCAGCCCCATTGAAGCTCAGCGCAGAGTCCCAGCCCCATGGAAGCCCAGCGCAGAGTCCCAGCCCCATTGAAGCTCAGCGCAGAGTCCCAGCCCCATTGAAGCTCAGCGCAGAGTCCCGGCCACATGGAAGTCCAGCTCAGAGTCCCAGCCACATGGAAGCCCAGCGCAGAGTCCCAGCCACAAGGAATCCCAGCGCAGAGTCCCAGCCCCATTGAAGCTCAGCGCAGAGTCCCAGCCCCAAGGAAGCCCAGCGCAGAGTCCCAGCCCCATTGAAGCCCAGCACAGAGTTCCAGCCCCATGGAAGCCCAGCGCAGAGTCCCAGCCACATGGAATCCCAGCGCAGAGTCCCGGCCACATGGAATCCCAGCGCAGAGTTCCAGCCCCATGGAAGCCCAGCCCCATGGAAGCCCAGCGCAGAGTCCCAGCCCCATTGAAGCTCAGCGCAGAGTCCCGGCCACATGGAAGTCCAGCTCAGAGTCCCAGCCACATAGAAGCCCAGCGCAGAGTCCCAGCCACAAGGAATCCCAGCGCAGAGTCCCAGCCCCATTGAAGCTCAGCGCAGAGTCCCAGCCCCAAGGAAGCCCAGCGCAGAGTCCCAGCCCCATTGAAGCTCAGCGCAGAGTCCCGGCCCCAAGGAAGCCCAGCGCAGAGTCCCAGCCCCATTGAAGCTCAGCGCAGAGTCCCAGCCCCAAGGAAGCCCAGCGCAGAGTCCCAGCCCCATGGAAGCCCAGCGCAGAGTCCCAGCCCCATGGAAGCCCAGCGCAGAGTCCCGGCCACATGGAAGTCCAGCTCAGAGTCCCAGCCACATAGAAGCCCAGCGCAGAGTCCCAGCCACAAGGAATCCCAGCGCAGAGTCCCAGCCCCATTGAAGCTCAGCGCAGAGTCCCAGCCCCAAGGAAGCCCAGCGCAGAGTCCCAGCGCCATTGAAGCCCAGCGCAGAGTCCCAGCCCCAAGGAAGCCCAGCGCAGAGTCCCGACCACATGGAAGGCCAGTGCAGAGTCCCAGCCCATTGAAGCTCAGCGCAGAGACCCAGCCACATGGAAGCCCAGCGCAGAATCCCACCTCCATGGAAGCCCAGCACAGAGTCCCAGCCACATGGAAGCCCAGCACAGAGTCCCGGCCACATGGAAGCCCAGCGCAGAGTCCTGACCACATGGAAGCCCAGCACAGAGTCCCAGCCACATGGAAGCCCAGCACAGAGTCCCAGCCACATGGAAGCCCAGCACAGAGTCCCAGCCACATGGAAGTCCAGCACAGAGTCCGGGCCACATAGAAGCCCAGTGCAGAGTCTCGGCCACATGGCAGCCCAGCTCAGAGTCCAGCCCCATGGAAGCCCAGCACAGAGTCCCGGCCCCAAGGAAGCCCAGCGCAGAGTCCCAGCCACATGGAAGCCCAGCGCAGAGTCCCAGCCCCATTGAAGCTCAGCGCAGAGTCCCAGCCACATAGAAGCCCAGCGCAGAGTCCCAGCCACAAGGAATCCCAGCGCAGAGTCCCAGCCCCATTGAAGCCCAGCACAGAGTTCCAGCCCCATGGAAGCCCAGCGCAGAGTCCCAGCCACATGGAATCCCAGCGCAGAGTCCCGGCCACATGGAATCCCAGCGCAGAGTTCCAGCCCCATGGAAGCCCAGCGCAGAGTCCCAGCCACAAGGAATCCCAACGCAGAGTCCCAGCCCCATTGAAGCTCAGCGCAGAGTCCCAGCCCCAAGGAAGCCCTGCGCAGAGTCCCAGCCCCATTGAAGCTCAGCGCAGAGTCCCAGCCCCAAGGAAGCCCAGCGCAGAGTCCCAGCCCCATTGAAGCTCAGCGCAGAGTCCCGGCCCCAAGGAAGCCCAGCGCAGAGTCCCAGCCACATAGAAGCCCAGCGCAGAGTCCCAGCCACAAGGAATCCCAGCGCAGAGTCCCAGCCCCATTGAAGCTCAGCGCAGAGTCCCGGCCCCAAGGAAGCCCAGCGCAGAGTCCCAGCCCCATTGAAGCCCAGCACAGAGTTCCAGCCCCATGGAATCCCAGCGCAGAGTCCCGGCCACATGGAATCCCAGCGCAGAGTTCCAGCCCCATGGAAGCCCAGCGCAGAGTCCCAGCCCCATGGAAGCCCAGCGCAGAGTCCCAACCCCATTGAAGCTCAGCGCAGGGTCCCAGCCCCATTGAAGCTCAGCGCAGAGTCCCAGCCACATGGAAGCCCAGCACAGAGTCCGGGCCACATAGAAGCCCAGTGCAGAGTCTCGGCCACATGGCAGCCCAGCTCAGAGTCCAGCCCCATGGAAGCCCAGCACAGAGTCCCGGCCCCAAGGAAGCCCAGCGCAGAGTCCCAGCCCCATTGAAGCTCAGCGCAGAGTCCCGGCCCCATGGAAGCCCAGCGCAGAGTCCCAGCCCCATTGAAGCTCAGCGCAGAGTCCCAGCCACATAGAAGCCCAGCGCAGAGTCCCAGCCACAAGGAATCCCAGCGCAGAGTCCCAGCCCCATTGAAGCTCAGCGCAGAGTCCCGGCCCCAAGGAAGCCCAGCGCAGAGTCCCAGCCCCATGGAAGCCCAGCGCAGAGTCCCAGCCCCATTGAAGCTCAGCGCAGAGTCCCGGCCACATGGAAGTCCAGCTCAGAGTCCCAGCCACATGGAAGCCCAGCACAGAGTCCCAGCCACATGGAAGTCCAGCACAGAGTCCGGGCCACATAGAAGCCCAGTGCAGAGTCTCGGCCACATGGCAGCCCAGCTCAGAGTCCAGCCCCATGGAAGCCCAGCACAGAGACCCGGCCCCAAGGAAGCCCAGCGCAGAGTCCCAGCCACATGGAAGCCCAGCGCAGAGTCCCAGCCCCATTGAAGCTCAGCGCAGAGTCCCAGCCACATAGAAGCCCAGCGCAGAGTCCCAGCCACAAGGAATCCCAGCGCAGAGTCCCAGCCCCATTGAAGCCCAGCACAGAGTTCCAGCCCCATGGAAGCCCAGCGCAGAGTCCCAGCCACATGGAATCCCAGCGCAGAGTCCCGGCCACATGGAATCCCAGCGCAGAGTTCCAGCCCCATGGAAGCCCAGCGCAGAGTCCCAGCCACAAGGAATCCCAGCGCAGAGTCCCAGCCCCATTGAAGCTCAGCGCAGAGTCCCAGCCCCAAGGAAGCCCTGCGCAGAGTCCCAGCCCCATTGAAGCTCAGCGCAGAGTCCCGGCCCCAAGGAAGCCCAGCGCAGAGTCCCAGCCCCATTGAAGCTCAGCGCAGAGTCCCGGCCCCAAGGAAGCCCAGCGCAGAGTCCCAGCCACATAGAAGCCCAGCGCAGAGTCCCAGCCACAAGGAATCCCAGCGCAGAGTCCCAGCCCCATTGAAGCTCAGCGCAGAGTCCCGGCCCCAAGGAAGCCCAGCGCAGAGTCCCAGCCCCATTGAAGCCCAGCACAGAGTTCCAGCCCCATGGAATCCCAGCGCAGAGTCCCGGCCACATGGAATCCCAGCGCAGAGTTCCAGCCCCATGGAAGCCCAGCGCAGAGTCCCAGCCCCATGGAAGCCCAGCGCAGAGTCCCAACCCCATTGAAGCTCAGCGCAGGGTCCCAGCCCCATTGAAGCTCAGCGCAGAGTCCCAGCCACATGGAAGCCCAGCACAGAGTCCGGGCCACACAGAAGCCCAGTGCAGAGTCTCGGCCACATGGCAGCCCAGCTCAGAGTCCAGCCCCATGGAAGCCCAGCACAGAGTCCCGGCCCCAAGGAAGCCCAGCGCAGAGTCCCAGCCCCATTGAAGCTCAGCGCAGAGTCCCGGCCCCAAGGAAGCCCAGCGCAGAGTCCCAGCCCCATTGAAGCTCAGCGCAGAGTCCCGGCCCCATGGAAGCCCAGCGCAGAGTCCCAGCCCCATTGAAGCTCAGCGCAGAGTCCCAGCCACATAGAAGCCCAGCGCAGAGTCCCAGCCACAAGGAATCCCAGCGCAGAGTCCCAGCCCCATTGAAGCTCAGCGCAGAGTCCCGGCCCCAAGGAAGCCCAGCGCAGAGTCCCAGCCCCATTGAAGCTCAGCGCAGAGTCCCAGCCCCAAGGAAGCCCAGCGCAGAGTCCCAGCCCCATTGAAGCTCAGCGCAGAGTCCCGGCCCCAAGGAAGCCCAGCGCAGAGTCCCAGCCCCATTGAAGCTCAGCGCAGAGTCCCGGCCCCAAGGAAGCCCAGCGCAGAGTCCCAGCCCCATGGAAGCCCAGCGCAGAGTCCCAGCCCCATTGAAGCTCAGCGCAGAGTCCCGGCCACATGGAAGTCCAGCTCAGAGTCCCAGCCCCATTGAAGCTCAGCGCAGAGTCCCGGCCCCAAGGAAGCCCAGCGCAGAGTCCCAGCCCCATTGAAGCCCAGCACAGACTTCCAGCCCCATGGAAGCCCAGCGCAGAGTCCCAGCCAACGGAATCCCAACGCAGAGTCCCGGCCACATGGAATCCCAGCGCAGAGTTCCAGCCCCATGGAAGCCCAGCGCAGAGTCCCAGCCCCATGGAAGCCCAGCGCAGAGTCCCAGCCCCATTGAAGCTCAGCGCAGAGTCCCAGCCCCATTGAAGCTCAGCGCAGAGTCCCGGCCACATGGAAGTCCAGCGCAGAGTCCCAGCCACAAGAATCCCAGCGCAGAGTCCCAGCCCCATTGAAGCTCAGCGCAGAGTCCCAGCCCCAAGGAAGCCCAGCGCAGAGTCCCAGCCCCATTGAAGCTCAGCGCAGAGTCCCGGCCCCAAGGAAGCCCAGCGCAGAGTCCCAGCCCCATTGAAGCTCAGCGCAGAGTCCCAGCCCCAAGGAAGCCCAGCGCAGAGTCCCAGCCCCATGGAAGCCCAGCGCAGAGTCCCAGCCCCATGGAAGCCCAGCGCAGAGTCCCGGCCACATGGAAGTCCAGCTCAGAGTCCCAGCCACATAGAAGCCCAGCGCAGAGTCCCAGCCACAAGGAATTCCAGCGCAGAGTCCCAGCCCCATTGAAGCTCAGCGCAGAGTCCCAGCCCCAAGGAAGCCCAGCGCAGAGTCCCAGCGCCATTGAAGCCCAGCGCAGAGTCCCAGCCCCAAGGAAGCCCAGCGCAGAGTCCCAGCCCCATTGAAGCCCAGCACAGAGTTCCAGCCCCATGGAAGCCCAGCGCAGAGTCCCAGCCACATGGAATCCCAGCGCAGAGTCCCGGCCACATGGAAGTCCAGCTCAGAGTCCCAGCCACATGGAAGCCCAGCGCAGAGTCCCAGCCACAAGGAATCCCAGCGCAGAGTCCCAGCCCCATTGAAGCTCAGCGCAGAGTCCCAGCCCCAAGGAAGCCCAGCGCAGAGTCCCAGCCCCATTGAAGCCCAGCACAGAGTTCCAGCCCCATGGAAGCCCAGCGCAGAGTCCCAGCCACATGGAATCCCAGCGCAGAGTCCCGGCCACATGGAATCCCAGCGCAGAGTTCCAGCCCCATGGAAGCCCAGCCCCATGGAAGCCCAGCGCAGAGTCCCAGCCCCATTGAAGCTCAGCGCAGAGTCCCGGCCACATGGAAGTCCAGCTCAGAGTCCCAGCCACATAGAAGCCCAGCGCAGAGTCCCAGCCACAAGGAATCCCAGCGCAGAGTCCCAGCCCCATTGAAGCTCAGCGCAGAGTCCCAGCCCCAAGGAAGCCCAGCGCAGAGTCCCAGCCCCATTGAAGCTCAGCGCAGAGTCCCGGCCCCAAGGAAGCCCAGCGCAGAGTCCCAGCCCCATTGAAGCTCAGCGCAGAGTCCCAGCCCCAAGGAAGCCCAGCGCAGAGTCCCAGCCCCATGGAAGCCCAGCGCAGAGTCCCAGCCCCATGGAAGCCCAGCGCAGAGTCCCGGCCACATGGAAGTCCAGCTCAGAGTCCCAGCCACATAGAAGCCCAGCGCAGAGTCCCAGCCACAAGGAATCCCAGCGCAGAGTCCCAGCCCCATTGAAGCTCAGCGCAGAGTCCCAGCCCCAAGGAAGCCCAGCGCAGAGTCCCAGCGCCATTGAAGCCCAGCGCAGAGTCCCAGCCCCAAGGAAGCCCAGCGCAGAGTCCCGACCACATGGAAGGCCAGTGCAGAGTCCCAGCCCATTGAAGCTCAGCGCAGAGACCCAGCCACATGGAAGCCCAGCGCAGAATCCCACCTCCATGGAAGCCCAGCACAGAGTCCCAGCCACATGGAAGCCCAGCACAGAGTCCCGGCCACATGGAAGCCCAGCGCAGAGTCCTGACCACATGGAAGCCCAGCACAGAGTCCCAGCCACATGGAAGCCCAGCACAGAGTCCCAGCCACATGGAAGCCCAGCACAGAGTCCCAGCCACATGGAAGTCCAGCACAGAGTCCGGGCCACATAGAAGCCCAGTGCAGAGTCTCGGCCACATGGCAGCCCAGCTCAGAGTCCAGCCCCATGGAAGCCCAGCACAGAGTCCCGGCCCCAAGGAAGCCCAGCGCAGAGTCCCAGCCACATGGAAGCCCAGCGCAGAGTCCCAGCCCCATTGAAGCTCAGCGCAGAGTCCCAGCCACATAGAAGCCCAGCGCAGAGTCCCAGCCACAAGGAATCCCAGCGCAGAGTCCCAGCCCCATTGAAGCCCAGCACAGAGTTCCAGCCCCATGGAAGCCCAGCGCAGAGTCCCAGCCACATGGAATCCCAGCGCAGAGTCCCGGCCACATGGAATCCCAGCGCAGAGTTCCAGCCCCATGGAAGCCCAGCGCAGAGTCCCAGCCACAAGGAATCCCAGCGCAGAGTCCCAGCCCCATTGAAGCTCAGCGCAGAGTCCCAGCCCCAAGGAAGCCCTGCGCAGAGTCCCAGCCCCATTGAAGCTCAGCGCAGAGTCCCAGCCCCAAGGAAGCCCAGCGCAGAGTCCCAGCCCCATTGAAGCTCAGCGCAGAGTCCCGGCCCCAAGGAAGCCCAGCGCAGAGTCCCAGCCACATAGAAGCCCAGCGCAGAGTCCCAGCCACAAGGAATCCCAGCGCAGAGTCCCAGCCCCATTGAAGCTCAGCGCAGAGTCCCGGCCCCAAGGAAGCCCAGCGCAGAGTCCCAGCCCCATTGAAGCCCAGCACAGAGTTCCAGCCCCATGGAATCCCAGCGCAGAGTCCCGGCCACATGGAATCCCAGCGCAGAGTTCCAGCCCCATGGAAGCCCAGCGCAGAGTCCCAGCCCCATGGAAGCCCAGCGCAGAGTCCCAACCCCATTGAAGCTCAGCGCAGGGTCCCAGCCCCATTGAAGCTCAGCGCAGAGTCCCAGCCACATGGAAGCCCAGCACAGAGTCCGGGCCACATAGAAGCCCAGTGCAGAGTCTCGGCCACATGGCAGCCCAGCTCAGAGTCCAGCCCCATGGAAGCCCAGCACAGAGTCCCGGCCCCAAGGAAGCCCAGCGCAGAGTCCCAGCCCCATTGAAGCTCAGCGCAGAGTCCCGGCCCCATGGAAGCCCAGCGCAGAGTCCCAGCCCCATTGAAGCTCAGCGCAGAGTCCCAGCCACATAGAAGCCCAGCGCAGAGTCCCAGCCACAAGGAATCCCAGCGCAGAGTCCCAGCCCCATTGAAGCTCAGCGCAGAGTCCCGGCCCCAAGGAAGCCCAGCGCAGAGTCCCAGCCCCATGGAAGCCCAGCGCAGAGTCCCAGCCCCATTGAAGCTCAGCGCAGAGTCCCGGCCACATGGAAGTCCAGCTCAGAGTCCCAGCCACATGGAAGCCCAGCACAGAGTCCCAGCCACATGGAAGTCCAGCACAGAGTCCGGGCCACATAGAAGCCCAGTGCAGAGTCTCGGCCACATGGCAGCCCAGCTCAGAGTCCAGCCCCATGGAAGCCCAGCACAGAGACCCGGCCCCAAGGAAGCCCAGCGCAGAGTCCCAGCCACATGGAAGCCCAGCGCAGAGTCCCAGCCCCATTGAAGCTCAGCGCAGAGTCCCAGCCACATAGAAGCCCAGCGCAGAGTCCCAGCCACAAGGAATCCCAGCGCAGAGTCCCAGCCCCATTGAAGCCCAGCACAGAGTTCCAGCCCCATGGAAGCCCAGCGCAGAGTCCCAGCCACATGGAATCCCAGCGCAGAGTCCCGGCCACATGGAATCCCAGCGCAGAGTTCCAGCCCCATGGAAGCCCAGCGCAGAGTCCCAGCCACAAGGAATCCCAGCGCAGAGTCCCAGCCCCATTGAAGCTCAGCGCAGAGTCCCAGCCCCAAGGAAGCCCTGCGCAGAGTCCCAGCCCCATTGAAGCTCAGCGCAGAGTCCCGGCCCCAAGGAAGCCCAGCGCAGAGTCCCAGCCCCATTGAAGCTCAGCGCAGAGTCCCGGCCCCAAGGAAGCCCAGCGCAGAGTCCCAGCCACATAGAAGCCCAGCGCAGAGTCCCAGCCACAAGGAATCCCAGCGCAGAGTCCCAGCCCCATTGAAGCTCAGCGCAGAGTCCCGGCCCCAAGGAAGCCCAGCGCAGAGTCCCAGCCCCATTGAAGCCCAGCACAGAGTTCCAGCCCCATGGAATCCCAGCGCAGAGTCCCGGCCACATGGAATCCCAGCGCAGAGTTCCAGCCCCATGGAAGCCCAGCGCAGAGTCCCAGCCCCATGGAAGCCCAGCGCAGAGTCCCAACCCCATTGAAGCTCAGCGCAGGGTCCCAGCCCCATTGAAGCTCAGCGCAGAGTCCCAGCCACATGGAAGCCCAGCACAGAGTCCGGGCCACACAGAAGCCCAGTGCAGAGTCTCGGCCACATGGCAGCCCAGCTCAGAGTCCAGCCCCATGGAAGCCCAGCACAGAGTCCCGGCCCCAAGGAAGCCCAGCGCAGAGTCCCAGCCCCATTGAAGCTCAGCGCAGAGTCCCGGCCCCAAGGAAGCCCAGCGCAGAGTCCCAGCCCCATTGAAGCTCAGCGCAGAGTCCCGGCCCCATGGAAGCCCAGCGCAGAGTCCCAGCCCCATTGAAGCTCAGCGCAGAGTCCCAGCCACATAGAAGCCCAGCGCAGAGTCCCAGCCACAAGGAATCCCAGCGCAGAGTCCCAGCCCCATTGAAGCTCAGCGCAGAGTCCCGGCCCCAAGGAAGCCCAGCGCAGAGTCCCAGCCCCATTGAAGCTCAGCGCAGAGTCCCAGCCCCAAGGAAGCCCAGCGCAGAGTCCCAGCCCCATTGAAGCTCAGCGCAGAGTCCCGGCCCCAAGGAAGCCCAGCGCAGAGTCCCAGCCCCATTGAAGCTCAGCGCAGAGTCCCGGCCCCAAGGAAGCCCAGCGCAGAGTCCCAGCCCCATGGAAGCCCAGCGCAGAGTCCCAGCCCCATTGAAGCTCAGCGCAGAGTCCCGGCCACATGGAAGTCCAGCTCAGAGTCCCAGCCCCATTGAAGCTCAGCGCAGAGTCCCGGCCCCAAGGAAGCCCAGCGCAGAGTCCCAGCCCCATTGAAGCCCAGCACAGACTTCCAGCCCCATGGAAGCCCAGCGCAGAGTCCCAGCCAACGGAATCCCAACGCAGAGTCCCGGCCACATGGAATCCCAGCGCAGAGTTCCAGCCCCATGGAAGCCCAGCGCAGAGTCCCAGCCCCATGGAAGCCCAGCGCAGAGTCCCAGCCCCATTGAAGCTCAGCGCAGAGTCCCAGCCCCATTGAAGCTCAGCGCAGAGTCCCGGCCACATGGAAGTCCAGCGCAGAGTCCCAGCCACAAGAATCCCAGCGCAGAGTCCCAGCCCCATTGAAGCTCAGCGCAGAGTCCCAGCCCCAAGGAAGCCCAGCGCAGAGTCCCAGCCCCATTGAAGCTCAGCGCAGAGTCCCGGCCCCAAGGAAGCCCAGCGCAGAGTCCCAGCCCCATTGAAGCTCAGCGCAGAGTCCCAGCCCCAAGGAAGCCCAGCGCAGAGTCCCAGCCCCATGGAAGCCCAGCGCAGAGTCCCAGCCCCATGGAAGCCCAGCGCAGAGTCCCGGCCACATGGAAGTCCAGCTCAGAGTCCCAGCCACATAGAAGCCCAGCGCAGAGTCCCAGCCACAAGGAATTCCAGCGCAGAGTCCCAGCCCCATTGAAGCTCAGCGCAGAGTCCCAGCCCCAAGGAAGCCCAGCGCAGAGTCCCAGCGCCATTGAAGCCCAGCGCAGAGTCCCAGCCCCAAGGAAGCCCAGCGCAGAGTCCCGACCACATGGAAGGCCAGCGCAGAGTCCCAGCCCATTGAAGCTCAGCGCAGAGACCCAGCCACATGGAAGCCCAGCGCAGAATCCCACCTCCATGGAAGCCCAGCACAGAGTCCCAGCCACATGGAAGCCCAGCACAGAGTCCCGGCCACATGGAAGCCCAGCGCAGAGTCCTGACCACATGGAAGCCCAGCACAGAGTCCCAGCCACATGGAAGCGCAGCACAGAGTCCCAGCCACATGGAAGCCCAGCACAGAGTCCCAGCCACATGGAAGCCCAGCACAGAGTCCCAGCCACATGGAAGCCCAGCACAGAGTCCGGGCCACATAGAAGCCCAGTGCAGAGTCTCGGCCACATGGCAGCCCAGCTCAGAGTCCCAGCCCCAAGGAAGCCCAGCGCAGAGTCCCGACCACATGGAAGGCCAGCGCAGAGTCCCAGCCACATGGAAGCCCAGCACAGAGTCCCGGCCACATGGAAGCCCAGCGCAGAGTCCTGACCACATGGAAGCCCAGCACAGAGTCCCAGCCACATGGAAGCCCAGCACAGAGTCCCAGCCACATGGAAGTCCAGCACAGAGTCCGGGCCACATAGAAGCCCAGTGCAGAGTCTCGGCCACATGGCAGCCCAGCTCAGAGTCCAGCCCCATGGAAGCCCAGCACAGAGTCCCGGCCCCAAGGAAGCCCAGCGCAGAGTCCCAGCCACATGGAAGCCCAGCGCAGAGTCCCAGCCCCATTGAAGCTCAGCGCAGAGTCCCAGCCACATAGAAGCCCAGCGCAGAGTCCCAGCCACAAGGAATCCCAGCGCAGAGTCCCAGCCCCATTGAAGCCCAGCACAGAGTTCCAGCCCCTTGGAAGCCCAGCGCAGAGTCCCAGCCACATGGAATCCCAGCGCAGAGTCCCGGCCACATGGAATCCCAGCGCAGAGTTCCAGCCCCATGGAAGCCCAGCGCAGAGTCCCAGCCACAAGGAATCCCAGCGCAGAGTCCCAGCCCCATTGAAGCTCAGCGCAGAGTCCCAGCCCCAAGGAAGCCCTGCGCAGAGTCCCAGCCCCATTGAAGCTCAGCGCAGAGTCCCGGCCCCAAGGAAGCCCAGCGCAGAGTCCCAGCCCCATTGAAGCTCAGCGCAGAGTCCCGGCCCCAAGGAAGCCCAGCGCAGAGTCCCAGCCCCATTGAAGCTCAGCGCAGAGTCCCGGCCCCAAGGAAGCCCAGCGCAGAGTCCCAGCCCCATTGAAGCCCAGCACAGAGTTCCAGCCCCATGGAATCCCAGCGCAGAGTCCCGGCCACATGGAATCCCAGCGCAGAGTTCCAGCCCCATGGAAGCCCAGCGCAGAGTCCCAGCCCCATGGAAGCCCAGCGCAGAGTCCCAACCCCATTGAAGCTCAGCGCAGGGTCCCAGCCCCATCGAAGCTCAGCGCAGAGTCCCAGCCACATGGAAGCCCAACACAGAGTCCGGGCCACATAGAAGCCCAGTGCAGAGTCTCGGCCACATGGCAGCCCAGCTCAGAGTCCAGCCCCATGGAAGCCCAGCACAGAGTCCCGGCCCCAAGGAAGCCCAGCGCAGAGTCCCAGCCCCATTGAAGCTCAGCGCAGAGTCCCGGCCCCAAGGAAGCCCAGCGCAGAGTCCCAGCCCCATTGAAGCTCAGCGCAGAGTCCCGGCCCCATGGAAGTCCAGCGCAGAGTCCCAGCCCCATTGAAGCTCAGCGCAGAGTCCCAGCGCAGAGTCCCAGCCACAAGGAATCCCAGCGCAGAGTCCCAGCCCCATTGAAGCTCAGCGCAGAGTCCCGGCCCCAAGGAAGCCCAGCGCAGAGTCCCAGCCCCATGGAAGCCCAGCGCAGAGTCCCAGCCCCATTGAAGCTCAGCGCAGAGTCCCGGCCACATGGAAGTCCAGCTCAGAGTCCCAGCCACATGGAAGCCCAGCACAGAGTCCCAGCCACATGGAAGTCCAGCACAGAGTCCGGGCCACATAGAAGCCCAGTGCAGAGTCTCGGCCACATGGCAGCCCAGCTCAGAGTCCAGCCCCATGGAAGCCCAGCACAGAGACCCGGCCCCAAGGAAGCCCAGCGCAGAGTCCCAGCCACATGGAAGCCCAGCGCAGAGTCCCAGCCCCATTGAAGCTCAGCGCAGAGTCCCAGCCACATAGAAGCCCAGCGCAGAGTCCCAGCCACAAGGAATCCCAGCGCAGAGTCCCAGCCCCATTGAAGCCCAGCACAGAGTTCCAGCCCCATGGAAGCCCAGCGCAGAGTCCCAGCCACATGGAATCCCAGCGCAGAGTCCCGGCCACATGGAATCCCAGCGCAGAGTTCCAGCCCCATGGAAGCCCAGCGCAGAGTCCCAGCCACAAGGAATCCCAGCGCAGAGTCCCAGCCCCATTGAAGCTCAGCGCAGAGTCCCAGCCCCAAGGAAGCCCTGCGCAGAGTCCCAGCCCCATTGAAGCTCAGCGCAGAGTCCCAGCCCCAAGGAAGCCCAGCGCAGAGTCCCAGCCCCATTGAAGCTCAGCGCAGAGTCCCGGCCCCAAGGAAGCCCAGCGCAGAGTCCCAGCCACATAGAAGCCCAGCGCAGAGTCCCAGCCACAAGGAATCCCAGCGCAGAGTCCCAGCCCCATTGAAGCTCAGCGCAGAGTCCCGGCCCCAAGGAAGCCCAGCGCAGAGTCCCAGCCCCATTGAAGCCCAGCACAGAGTTCCAGCCCCATGGAATCCCAGCGCAGAGTCCCGGCCACATGGAATCCCAGCGCAGAGTTCCAGCCCCATGGAAGCCCAGCGCAGAGTCCCAGCCCCATGGAAGCCCAGCGCAGAGTCCCAACCCCATTGAAGCTCAGCGCAGGGTCCCAGCCCCATTGAAGCTCAGCGCAGAGTCCCAGCCACATGGAAGCCCAGCACAGAGTCCGGGCCACATAGAAGCCCAGTGCAGAGTCTCGGCCACATGGCAGCCCAGCTCAGAGTCCAGCCCCATGGAAGCCCAGCACAGAGTCCCGGCCCCAAGGAAGCCCAGCGCAGAGTCCCAGCCCCATTGAAGCTCAGCGCAGAGTCCCGGCCCCAAGGAAGCCCAGCGCAGAGTCCCAGCCCCATTGAAGCTCAGCGCAGAGTCCCGGCCCCATGGAAGCCCAGCGCAGAGTCCCAGCCCCATTGAAGCTCAGCGCAGAGTCCCAGCCACATAGAAGCCCAGCGCAGAGTCCCAGCCACAAGGAATCCCAGCGCAGAGTCCCAGCCCCATTGAAGCTCAGCGCAGAGTCCCGGCCCCAAGGAAGCCCAGCGCAGAGTCCCAGCCCCATGGAAGCCCAGCGCAGAGTCCCAGCCCCATTGAAGCTCAGCGCAGAGTCCCGGCCACATGGAAGTCCAGCTCAGAGTCCCAGCCCCATTGAAGCTCAGCGCAGAGTCCCGGCCCCAAGGAAGCCCAGCGCAGAGTCCCAGCCCCATTGAAGCCCAGCACAGACTTCCAGCCCCATGGAAGCCCAGCGCAGAGTCCCAGCCAACGGAATCCCAACGCAGAGTCCCGGCCACATGGAATCCCAGCGCAGAGTTCCAGCCCCATGGAAGCCCAGCGCAGAGTCCCAGCCCCATGGAAGCCCAGCGCAGAGTCCCAGCCCCATTGAAGCTCAGCGCAGAGTCCCAGCCCCATTGAAGCTCAGCGCAGAGTCCCGGCCACATGGAAGTCCAGCGCAGAGTCCCAGCCACAAGGAATCCCAGCGCAGAGTCCCAGCCCCATTGAAGCTCAGCGCAGAGTCCCAGCCCCAAGGAAGCCCAGCGCAGAGTCCCAGCCCCATTGAAGCTCAGCGCAGAGTCCCGGCCCCAAGGAAGCCCAGCGCAGAGTCCCAGCCCCATTGAAGCTCAGCGCAGAGTCCCAGCCCCAAGGAAGCCCAGCGCAGAGTCCCAGCCCCATGGAAGCCCAGCGCAGAGTCCCAGCCCCATGGAAGCCCAGCGCAGAGTCCCGGCCACATGGAAGTCCAGCTCAGAGTCCCAGCCACATAGAAGCCCAGCGCAGAATCCCAGCCACAAGGAATCCCAGCGCAGAGTCCCAGCCCCATTGAAGCTCAGCGCAGAGTCCCAGCCCCAAGGAAGCCCAGCGCAGAGTCCCAGCGCCATTGAAGCCCAGCGCAGAGTCCCAGCCCCAAGGAAGCCCAGCGCAGAGTCCCGACCACATGGAAGGCCAGCGCAGAGTCCCAGCCCATTGAAGCTCAGCGCAGAGACCCAGCCACATGGAAGCCCAGCGCAGAATCCCACCTCCATGGAAGCCCAGCACAGAGTCCCAGCCACATGGAAGCCCAGCACAGAGTCCCGGCCACATGGAAGCCCAGCGCAGAGTCCTGACCACATGGAAGCCCAGCACAGAGTCCCAGCCACATGGAAGCGCAGCACAGAGTCCCAGCCACATGGAAGCCCAGCACAGAGTCCCAGCCACATGGAAGCCCAGCACAGAGTCCCAGCCACATGGAAGCCCAGCACAGAGTCCGGGCCACATAGAAGCCCAGTGCAGAGTCTCGGCCACATGGCAGCCCAGCTCAGAGTCCAGCCCCATGGAAGCCCAGCACAGAGTCCCGGCCCCAAGGAAGCCCAGCGCAGAGTCCCAGCCCCATGGAAGCCCAGCGCAGAGTCCCAGCCCCATTGAAGCTCAGCGCAGAGTCCCGGCCACATGGAAGTCCAGCTCAGAGTCCCAGCCCCATTGAAGCTCAGCGCAGAGTCCCGGCCCCAAGGAAGCCCAGCGCAGAGTCCCAGCCCCATTGAAGCCCCGCACAGACTTCCAGCCCCATGGAAGCCCAGCGCAGAGTCCCAGCCAACGGAATCCCAACGCAGAGTCCCGGCCACATGGAATCCCAGCGCAGAGTTCCAACCCCATGGAAGCCCAGCGCAGAGTCCCAGCCCCATGGAAGCCCAGCGCAGAGTCCCAGCCCCATTGAAGCTCAGCGCAGAGTCCCAGCCCCATTGAAGCTCAGCGCAGAGTCCCGGCCACATGGAAGTCCAGCGCAGAGTCCCAGCCACAAGGAATCCCAGCGCAGAGTCCCAGCCCCATTGAAGCTCAGCGCAGAGTCCCAGCCCCAAGGAAGCCCAGCGCAGAGTCCCAGCCCCATTGAAGCTCAGCGCAGAGTCCCGGCCCCAAGGAAGCCCAGCGCAGAGTCCCAGCCCCATTGAAGCTCAGCGCAGAGTCCCAGCCCCAAGGAAGCCCAGCGCAGAGTCCCAGCCCCATGGAAGCCCAGCGCAGAGTCCCAGCCCCATGGAAGCCCAGCGCAGAGTCCCGGCCACATGGAAGTCCAGCTCAGAGTCCCAGCCACATAGAAGCCCAGCGCAGAGTCCCAGCCACAAGGAATCCCAGCGCAGAGTCCCAGCCCCATTGAAGCTCAGCGCAGAGTCCCAGCCCCAAGGAAGCCCAGCGCAGAGTCCCAGCGCCATTGAAGCCCAGCGCAGAGTCCCAGCCCCAAGGAAGCCCAGCGCAGAGTCCCGACCACATGGAAGGCCAGCGCAGAGTCCCAGCCCATTGAAGCTCAGCGCAGAGACCCAGCCACATGGAAGCCCAGCGCAGAATCCCACCTCCATGGAAGCCCAGCACAGAGTCCCAGCCACATGGAAGCCCAGCACAGAGTCCCGGCCACATGGAAGCCCAGCGCAGAGTCCTGACCACATGGAAGCCCAGCACAGAGTCCCAGCCACATGGAAGCGCAGCACAGAGTCCCAGCCACATGGAAGCCCAGCACAGAGTCCCAGCCACATGGAAGCCCAGCACAGAGTCCCAGCCACATGGAAGCCCAGCACAGAGTCCGGGCCACATAGAAGCCCAGTGCAGAGTCTCGGCCACATGGCAGCCCAGCTCAGAGTCCCAGCCCCAAGGAAGCCCAGCGCAGAGTCCCGACTACATGGAAGGCCAGCGCAGAGTCCCAGCCACATGGAAGCCCAGCACAGAGTCCCGGCCACATGGAAGCCCAGCGCAGAGTCCTGACCACATGGAAGCCCAGCACAGAGTCCCAGCCACATGGAAGCCCAGCACAGAGTCCCAGCCACATGGAAGTCCAGCACAGAGTCCGGGCCACATAGAAGCCCAGTGCAGAGTCTCGGCCACATGGCAGCCCAGCTCAGAGTCCAGCCCCATGGAAGCCCAGCACAGAGTCCCGGCCCCAAGGAAGCCCAGCGCAGAGTCCCAGCCACATGGAAGCCCAGCGCAGAGTCCCAGCCCCATTGAAGCTCAGCGCAGAGTCCCAGCCACATAGAAGCCCAGCGCAGAGTCCCAGCCACAAGGAATCCCAGCGCAGAGTCCCAGCCCCATTGAAGCCCAGCACAGAGTTCCAGCCCCATGGAAGCCCAGCGCAGAGTCCCAGCCACATGGAATCCCAGCGCAGAGTCCCGGCCACATGGAAGCGCAGCACAGAGTCCCAGCCACATGGAAGCCCAGCACAGAGTCCCAGCCACATGGAAGCCCAGCACAGAGTCCCAGCCACATGGAAGCCCAGCACAGAGTCCCAGCCACATGGAAGCCCAGCACAGAGTCCCAGCCACATGGAAGTCCAGCACAGAGTCCGGGCCACATAGAAGCCCAGTGCAGAGTCTCGGCCACATGGCAGCCCAGCTCAGAGTCCAGCCCCATGGAAGCCCAGCACAGAGTCCCGGCCCCAAGGAAGCCCAGCGCAGAGTCCCAGCCACATGGAAGCCCAGCGCAGAGTCCCAGCCCCATTGAAGCTCAGCGCAGAGTCCCAGCCACATAGAAGCCCAGCGCAGAGTCCCAGCCACAAGGAATCCCAGCGCAGAGTCCCAGCCCCATTGAAGCCCAGCACAGAGTTCCAGCCCCATGGAAGCCCAGCGCAGAGTCCCAGCCACATGGAATCCCAGCACAGAGTCCCAGCCACATGGAAGCGCAGCACAGAGTCCCAGCCACATGGAAGCCCAGCACAGAGTCCCAGCCACATGGAAGCCCAGCACAGAGTCCCAGCCACATGGAAGCCCAGCACAGAGTCCGGGCCACATAGAAGCCCAGTGCAGAGTCTCGGCCACATGGCAGCCCAGCTCAGAGTCCCAGCCCCAAGGAAGCCCAGCGCAGAGTCCCGACTACATGGAAGGCCAGCGCAGAGTCCCAGCCACATGGAAGCCCAGCACAGAGTCCCGGCCACATGGAAGCCCAGCGCAGAGTCCTGACCACATGGAAGCCCAGCACAGAGTCCCAGCCACATGGAAGCCCAGCACAGAGTCCCAGCCACATGGAAGCCCAGCACAGAGTCCCAGCCACATGGAAGTCCAGCACAGAGTCCGGGCCACATAGAAGCCCAGTGCAGAGTCTCGGCCACATGGCAGCCCAGCTCAGAGTCCAGCCCCATGGAAGCCCAGCACAGAGTCCCGGCCCCAAGGAAGCCCAGCGCAGAGTCCCAGCCACATGGAAGCCCAGCGCAGAGTCCCAGCCCCATTGAAGCTCAGCGCAGAGTCCCAGCCACATAGAAGCCCAGCGCAGAGTCCCAGCCACAAGGAATCCCAGCGCAGAGTCCCAGCCCCATTGAAGCCCAGCACAGAGTTCCAGCCCCATGGAAGCCCAGCGCAGAGTCCCAGCCACATGGAATCCCAGCGCAGAGTCCCGGCCACATGGAATCCCAGCGCAGAGTTCCAGCCCCATGGAAGCCCAGCGCAGCGTCCCAGCCACAAGGAATCCCAGCGCAGAGTCCCAGCCCCATTGAAGCTCAGCGCAGAGTCCCAGCCCCAAGGAAGCCCTGCGCAGAGTCCCAGCCCCATTGAAGCTCAGCGCAGAGTCCCGGCCCCAAGGAAGCCCAGCGCAGAGTCCCAGCCCCATTGAAGCTCAGCGCAGAGTCCCGGCCCCAAGGAAGCCCAGCGCAGAGTCCCAGCCCCATTGAAGCTCAGCGCAGAGTCCCGGCCCCAAGGAAGCCCAGCGCAGAGTCCCAGCCCCATTGAAGCCCAGCACAGAGTTCCAGCCCCATGGAATCGCAGCGCAGAGTCCCGGCCACATGGAATCCCAGCGCAGAGTTCCAGCCCCATGGAAGCCCAGCGCAGAGTCCCAGCCCCATGGAAGCCCAGCGCAGAGTCCCAACCCCATTGAAGCTCAGCGCAGGGTCCCAGCCCCATTGAAGCTCAGCGCAGAGTCCCAGCCACATGGAAGCCCAGCACAGAGTCCGGGCCACATAGAAGCCCAATGCAGAGTCTCGGTCACATGGCAGCCCAGCTCAGAGTCCAGCCCCATGGAAGCCCAGCACAGAGTCCCGGCCCCAAGGAAGCCCAGCGCAGAGTCCCAGCCCCATTGAAGCTCAGCGCAGAGTCCCGGCCACATGGAAGCCCAGCGCAGAGTCCCAGCCC
Source organism: Chiloscyllium punctatum (assembly GCF_047496795.1). Taxonomy (NCBI): domain Eukaryota; kingdom Metazoa; phylum Chordata; class Chondrichthyes; order Orectolobiformes; family Hemiscylliidae; genus Chiloscyllium; species Chiloscyllium punctatum. Next base: position 11,821,672 of record NC_092754.1, read on the forward strand.
CATTGAAGCTCAGCGCAGAGTCCCAGCCACATAGAAGCCCAGCGCAGAGTCCCAGCCACAAGGAATCCCAGCGCAGAGTCCCAGCCCCATTGAAGCTCAGCGCAGAGTCCCGGCCCCAAGGAAGCCCAGCGCAGAGTCCCAGCCCCATGGAAGCCCAGCGCAGAGTCCCAGCCCCATTGAAGCTCAGCGCAGAGTCCCGGCCACATGGAAGTCCAGCTCAGAGTCCCAGCCACATGGAAGCCCAGCACAGAGTCCCAGCCACATGGAAGTCCAGCACAGAGTCCGGGCCACATAGAAGCCCAGTGCAGAGTCTCGGCCACATGGCAGCCCAGCTCAGAGTCCAGCCCCATGGAAGCCCAGCACAGAGACCCGGCCCCAAGGAAGCCCAGCGCAGAGTCCCAGCCACATGGAAGCCCAGCGTAGAGTCCCAGCCCCATTGAAGCTCAGCGCAGAGTCCCAGCCACATAGAAGCCCAGCGCAGAGTCCCAGCCACAAGGAATCCCAGCGCAGAGTCCCAGCCCCATTGAAGCCCAGCACAGAGTTCCAGCCCCATGGAAGCCCAGCGCAGAGTCCCAGCCACATGGAATCCCAGCGCAGAGTCCCGGCCACATGGAATCCCAGCGCAGAGTTCCAGCCCCATGGAAGCCCAGCGCAGAGTCCCAGCCACAAGGAATCCCAGCGCAGAGTCCCAGCCCCATTGAAGCTCAGCGCAGAGTCCCAGCCCCAAGGAAGCCCTGCGCAGAGTCCCAGCCCCATTGAAGCTCAGCGCAGAGTCCCGGCCCCAAGGAAGCCCAGCGCAGAGTCCCAGCCCCATTGAAGCTCAGCGCAGAGTCCCGGCCCCAAGGAAGCCCAGCGCAGAGTCCCAGCCACATAGAAGCCCAGCGCAGAGTCCCAGCCACAAGGAATCCCAGCGCAGAGTCCCAGCCCCATTGAAGCTCAGCGCAGAGTCCCGGCCCCAAGGAAGCCCAGCGCAGAGTCCCAGCCCCATTGAAGCCCAGCACAGAGTTCCAGCCCCATGGAATCCCAGCGCAGAGTCCCGGCCACATGGAATCCCAGCGCAGAGTTCCAGCCCCATGGAAGCCCAGCGCAGAGTCCCAGCCCCATGGAAGCCCAGCGCAGAGTCCCAACCCCATTGAAGCTCAGCGCAGGGTCCCAGCCCCATTGAAGCTCAGCGCAGAGTCCCGGCCCCAAGGAAGCCCAGCGCAGAGTCCCAGCCCCATTGAAGCCCAGCGCAGAGTCCCAGCCCCAAGGAAGCCCAGCGCAGAGTCCCAGCCCCATGGAAGCCCAGCGCAGAGTCCCAGCCCCAAGGAAGCCCAGCGCAGAGTCCCAGCCACAAGGAATCCCAGCGCAGAGTCCCAGCCCCATTGAAGCTCAGCGCAGAGTCCCAGCCCCAAGGAAGCCCAGCGCAGAGTCCCAGCGCCATTGAAGCCCAGCGCAGAGTCCCAGCCCCAAGGAAGCCCAGCGCAGAGTCCCGACCACATGGAAGGCCAGCGCAGAGTCCCAGCCCATTGAAGCTCAGCGCAGAGACCCAGCCACATGGAAGCCCAGCGCAGAATCCCACCTCCATGGAAGCCCAGCACAGAGTCCCAGCCACATGGAAGCCCAGCACAGAGTCCCGGCCACATGGAAGCCCAGCGCAGAGTCCTGACCACATGGAAGCCCAGCACAGAGTCCCAGCCACATGGAAGCCCAGCACAGAGTCCCAGCCACATGGAAGCCCAGCACAGAGTCCCAGCCACATGGAAGTCCAGCACAGAGTCCGGGCCACATAGAAGCCCAGTGCAGAGTCTCGGCCACATGGCAGCTCAGCTCAGAGTCCAGCCCCATGGAATCCCAGCACAGAGTCCCGGCCCCAAGGAAGCCCAGCGCAGAGTCCCAGCCCCATTGAGGCTCAGCGCAGAGTTCCGGCCCCAAGGAAGCCCAGCGCAGAGTCCCAGCCACATGGAAGCCCAGCGCAGAGTCCCAGCCCCATTGAAGCTCAGCGCAGAGTCCCAGCCACATAGAAGCCCAGCGCAGAGTCCCAGCCACAAGGAATCCCAGCGCAGAGTCCCAGCCCCATTGAAGCTCAGCGCAGAGTCCCGGCCCCAAGGAAGCCCAGCGCAGAGTCCCAGCCACATGGAATCCCAGCGCAGAGTCCCGGCCACATGGAATCCCAGCGCAGAGTTCCAGCCCCATGGAAGCCCAGCGCAGAGTCCCAGCCACAAGGAATCCCAGCACAGAGTCCCGGCCCCAAGGAAGCCCAGCGCAGAGTCCCAGCCCCATTGAAGCTCAGCGCAGAGTCCCGGCCACATGGAAGTCCAGCTCGGAGTCCCAGCCACATAGAAGCCCAGCGCAGAGTCCCAGCCACATAGAAGCCCAGCGCAGAGTCCCAGCCCCATTGAAGCTCAGCGCAGAGTCCCAGCCCCAAGGAAGCCCAGCGCAGAGTCCCAGCCCCATTGAAGCTCAGCGCAGAGTCCCGGCCCCAAGGAAGCCCAGCGCAGAGTACCAGCCCCATTGAAGCCCAGCACAGAGTTCCAGCCCCATGGAAGCCCAGCGCAGAGTCCCAGCCACATGGAATCCCAGCGCAGAGTCCCGGCCACATGGAATCCCAGCGCAGAGTTCCAGCCCCATGGAAGCCCAGCGCAGAGTCCCAGCCACAAGGAATCCCAGCGCAGAGTCCCAGCCCCATTGAAGCTCAGCGCAGAGTCCCAGCCCCAAGGAAGCCCTGCGCAGAGTCCCAGCCCCATTGAAGCTCAGCGCAGAGTCCCGGCCCCAAGGAAGCCCAGCGCAGAGTCCCAGCCCCATTGAAGCTCAGCGCAGAGTCCCGGCCCCAAGGAAGCCCAGCGCAGAGTCCCAGCCACATAGAAGCCCAGCGCAGAGTCCCAGCCCCATTGAAGCTCAGCGCAGAGTCCCGCCCCCAAGGAAGCCCAGCGCAGAGTCCCAGCCCCATTGAAGCTCAGCGCAGAGACCCGGCCCCAAGGAAGCCCAGCGCAGAGTCCCAGCCACATAGAAGCCCAGCGCAGAGTCCCAGCCACAAGGAATCCCAGCGCAGAGTCCCAGCCCCATTGAAGCTCAGCGCAGAGTCCCGGCCCCAAGGAAGCCCAGCGCAGAGTCCCAGCCCCATTGAAGCCCAGCACAGAGTTCCAGCCCCATGGAATCCCAGCGCAGAGTCCCGGCCACATGGAATCCCAGCGCAGAGTTCCAGCCCCATGGAAGCCCAGCGCAGAGTCCCAGCCACATGGAAGCCCAGCACACAGAGTCCGGGCCACATAGAAGCCCAGTGCAGAGTCTCGGCCACATGGCAGCCCAGCTCAGAGTCCAGCCCCATGGAAGCCCAGCACAGAGTCCCGGCCCCAAGGAAGCCCAGCGCAGAGTCCCAGCCCCATTGAAGCTCAGCGCAGAGTCCCGGCCCCAAGGAAGCCCAGCGCAGAGTCCCAGCCCCATTGAAGATCAGCGCAGAGTCCCGGCCCCATGGAAGCCCAGCGCAGAGTCCCAGCCCCATTGAAGCTCAGCGCAGAGTCCCAGCCACATAGAAGCCCAGCGCAGAGTCCCAGCCACAAGGAATCCCAGCGCAGAGTCCCAGCCCCATTGAAGCTCAGCGCAGAGTCCCGGCCCCAAGGAAGCCCAGCGCAGAGTCACAGCCCCATTGAAGCTCAGCACAGAGTTCCAGCCCCATGGAAGCCCAGCGCAGAGTCCCAGCCACATGGAATCCCAGCGCAGAGTCCTGGCCACATGGAATCCCAGCGCAGAGTTCCAGCCCCATGGAAGCCCAGCGCAGAGTCCTAGCCCCATGGAAGCCCAGCGCAGAGTCCCAGCCCCATTGAAGCTCAGCGCAGAGTCCCAGCCCCATTGAAGCTCAGCGCAGAGTCCCGGCCACATGGAAGTCCAGCTCGGAGTCCCAGCCACATAGAAGCCCAGCGCAGAGTCCCAGCCACATAGAAGCCCAGCGCAGAGTCCCAGCCCCATTGAAGCTCAGCGCAGAGTCCCAGCCCCAAGGAAGCCCAGCGCAGAGTCCCAGCCCCATTGAAGCTCAGCGCAGAGTCCCGGCCCCAAGGAAGCCCAGCGCAGAGTACCAGCCCCATTGAAGCCCAGCACAGAGTTCCAGCCCCATGGAAGCCCAGCGCAGAGTCCCAGCCACATGGAATCCCAGCGCAGAGTCCCGGCCACATGGAATCCCAGCGCAGAGTTCCAGCCCCATGGAAGCCCAGCGCAGAGTCCCAGCCACAAGGAATCCCAGCGCAGAGTCCCAGCCCCATTGAAGCTCAGCGCAGAGTCCCAGCCCCAAGGAAGCCCTGCGCAGAGTCCCAGCCCCATTGAAGCTCAGCGCAGAGTCCCGGCCCCAAGGAAGCCCAGCGCAGAGTCCCAGCCCCATTGAAGCTCAGCGCAGAGTCCCGGCCCCAAGGAAGCCCAGCGCAGAGTCCCAGCCCCATTGAAGCTCAGCGCAGAGTCCCGGCCCCAAGGAAGCCCAGCGCAGAGTCCCAGCCCCATTGAAGCTCAGCGCAGAGTCCCGGCCCCATGGAAGCCCAGCGCAGAGTCCCAGCCCCATTGAAGCTCAGCGCAGAGTCCCAGCCACATAGAAGCCCAGCGCAGAGTCCCAGCCACAAGGAATCCCAGCGCAGAGTCCCAGCCCCATTGAAGCTCAGCGCAGAGTCCCGGCCCCAAGGAAGCCCAGCGCAGAGTCACAGCCCCATTGAAGCTCAGCACAGAGTTCCAGCCCCATGGAAGCCCAGCGCAGAGTCCCAGCCACATGGAATCCCAGCGCAGAGTCCTGGCCACATGGAATCCCAGCGCAGAGTTCCAGCCCCATGGAAGCCCAGCGCAGAGTCCTAGCCCCATGGAAGCCCAGCGCAGAGTCCCAGCCCCATTGAAGCTCAGCGCAGAGTCCCAGCCCCATTGAAGCTCAGCGCAGAGTCCCGGCCACATGGAAGTCCAGCTCGGAGTCCCAGCCACATAGAAGCCCAGCGCAGAGTCCCAGCCACATAGAAGCCCAGCGCAGAGTCCCAGCCCCATTGAAGCTCAGCGCAGAGTCCCAGCCCCAAGGAAGCCCAGCGCAGAGTCCCAGCCCCATTGAAGCTCAGCGCAGAGTCCCGGCCCCAAGGAAGCCCAGCGCAGAGTACCAGCCCCATTGAAGCCCAGCACAGAGTTCCAGCCCCATGGAAGCCCAGCGCAGAGTCCCAGCCACATGGAATCCCAGCGCAGAGTCCCGGCCACATGGAATCCCAGCGCAGAGTTCCAGCCCCATGGAAGCCCAGCGCAGAGTCCCAGCCACAAGGAATCCCAGCGCAGAGTCCCAGCCCCATTGAAGCTCAGTGCAGAGTCCCAGCCCCAAGGAAGCCCTGCGCAGAGTCCCAGCCCCATTGAAGCTCAGCGCAGAGTCCCGGCCCCAAGGAAGCCCAGCGCAGAGTCCCAGCCCCATTGAAGCTCAGCGCAGAGTCCCGGCCCCAAGGAAGCCCAGCGCAGAGTCCCAGCCACATAGAAGCCCAGCGCAGAGTCCCAGCCCCATTGAAGCTCAGCGCAGAGTCCCAGCCCCAAGGAAGCCCAGCGCAGAGTCCCAGCCACATGGAAGCCCAGCACAGAGTCCCAGCCACATGGAAGCCCAGCTCAGAGTCCAGCCCCATGGAAGCCCAGCACAGAGTCCCGGCCCCAAGGAAGCCCAGCGCAGAGTCCCAGCCCCATTGAAGCTCAGCGCAGAGTCCCGGCCCAAGGAAGCCCAGCGCAGAGTCCCAGCCCCATTGAAGCCCAGCACAGAGTTCCAGCCCCATTGAAGCTCAGCGCAGAGTCCCGGCCCCAAGGAAGCCCAGCGCACAGTCCCAACCCCATTCAAGCCCAGCGCAGAGTCCCAGCCCCAAGGAAGCCCAGCGCAGAGTCCCAGCCCCATTGAAGCTCAGCGCAGAGTCCCGGCCCCAAGGAAGCCCAGCGCAGAGTCCCAACCCCATTCAAGCCCAGCGCAGAGTCCCAGCCCCATTGAAGCTCAGCGCAGAGTCCCGGCCCCACGGAAGCCCTGCGCAGAGTCCTGACCACATGGAAGCCCAGCGCAGAGTCCCAACCCCATTCAAGCCCAGCGCAGAATCCCGGCCCCAAGGAAGCCCAGCGCAGAGTCCCAGCCCCATGGAAGCCCAGCGCAGAGTCCCGACCACATGGAAGCCCAGCGCAGAGTCCCGACCACATGGAAGGCCAGCGCAGAGTCCCAGCCCATTGAAGCTCAGCGCAGAGACCCAGCCACATGGAAGCCCAGCGCAGAATCCCACCTGCATGAAAGCCCAGCACAGAGTCCCAGCCACATGGAAGACCAGCGCAGAGTCCGGGCCACATAGAAGCCCAGTGCAGAGTCTCGGCCACATGGCAGCCCAGCTCAGAGTCCAGCCCCATGGAAGCCCAGCACAGAGTCCCGACCACATGGAAGCCTAGTGCAGAGTCCCAGCCACAAGGAATCCCAGCGCAGAGTCCCAGCCACAAGGAATCCCAGCGCAGAGTCCCAGCCCCATTGAAGCCCAGCACAGAGTTCCAGCCCCATGGAAGCCCAGCGCAGAGTCCCAGCCACATGGAATCCCAGCGCAGAGTCCCGGCCACATGGAATCCCAGCGCAGAGTTCCAGCCCCATGGAAGCCCAGCGCAGAGTCCCAGCCACAAGGAATCCCAGCGCAGAGTCCCAGCCCCATTGAAGCTCAGCGCAGAGTCCCAGCCCCAAGGAAGCCCTGCGCAGAGTCCCAGCCCCATTGAAGCTCAGCGCAGAGTCCCGGCCCCAAGGAAGCCCAGCGCAGAGTCCCAGCCCCATTGAAGCTCAGCGCAGAGTCCCGGCCCCAAGGAAGCCCAGCGCAGAGTCCCAGCCACATAGAAGCCCAGCGCAGAGTCCCAGCCACAAGGAATCCCAGCGCAGAGTCCCAGCCCCATTGAAGCTCAGCGCAGAGTCCCGGCCCCAAGGAAGCCCAGCGCAGAGTCCCAGCCCCATTGAAGCCCAGCACAGAGTTCCAGCCCCATGGAATCCCAGCGCAGAGTCCCGGCCACATGGAATCCCAGCGCAGAGTTCCAGCCCCATGGAAGCCCAGCGCAGAGTCCCAGCCCCATGGAAGCCCAGCGCAGAGTCCCAACCCCATTGAAGCTCAGCGCAGGGTCCCAGCCCCATTGAAGCTCAGCGCAGAGTCCCAGCCACATGGAAGCCCAGCACACAGAGTCCGGGCCACATAGAAGCCCAGTGCAGAGTCTCGGCCACATGGCAGCCCAGCTCAGAGTCCAGCCCCATGGAAGCCCAGCACAGAGTCCCGGCCCCAAGGAAGCCCAGCGCAGAGTCCCAGCCCCATTGAAGCTCAGCGCAGAGTCCCGGCCCCAAGGAAGCCCAGCGCAGAGTCCCAGCCCCATTGAAGCTCAGCGCAGAGTCCCGGCCCCATGGAAGCCCAGCGCAGAGTCCCAGCCCCATTGAAGCTCAGCGCAGAGTCCCAGCCACATAGAAGCCCAGCGCAGAGTCCCAGCCACAAGGAATCCCAGCGCAGAGTCCCAGCCCCATTGAAGCTCAGCGCAGAGTCCCGGCCCCAAGGAAGCCCAGCGCAGAGTCACAGCCCCATTGAAGCTCAGCACAGAGTTCCAGCCCCATGGAAGCCCAGCGCAGAGTCCCAGCCACATGGAATCCCAGCGCAGAGTCCTGGCCACATGGAATCCCAGCGCAGAGTTCCAGCCCCATGGAAGCCCAGCGCAGAGTCCCAGCCCCATGGAAGCCCAGCGCAGAGTCCCAGCACCATTGAAGCTCAGCACAGAGTCCCAGCCCCATTGAAGCTCAGCGCAGAGTCCCGGCCACATGGAAGTCCAGCTCGGAGTGCCAGCCACATAGAAGCCCAGCGCAGAGTCCCAGCCACATAGAAGCCCAGCGCAGAGTCCCAGCCCCATTGAAGCTCAGCGCAGAGTCCCAGCCCCAAGGAAGCCCAGCGCAGAGTCCCAGCCCCATTGAAGCTCAGCGCAGAGTCCCGGCCCCAAGGAAGCCCAGCGCAGAGTCCCAGCCCCATTGAAGCCCAGCACAGAGTTCCAGCCCCATGGAAGCCCAGCGCAGAGTCCCAGCCACATGGAATCCCAGCGCAGAGTCCCGGCCACATGGAATCCCAGCGCAGAGTTCCAGCCCCATGGAAGCCCAGCGCAGAGTCCCAGCCACAAGGAATCCCAGCGCAGAGTCCCAGCCCCATTGAAGCTCAGCGCAGAGTCCCAGCCCCAAGGAAGCCCTGCGCAGAGTCCCAGCCCCATTGAAGCTCAGCGCAGAGTCCCGGCCCCAAGGAAGCCCAGCGCAGAGTCCCAGCCCCATTGAAGCTCAGCGCAGAGTCCCGGCCCCAAGGAAGCCCAGCGCAGAGTCCCAGCCACATAGAAGCCCAGCGCAGAGTCCCAGCCCCATTGAAGCTCAGCGCAGAGTCCCAGCCCCAAGGAAGCCCAGCGCAGAGTCCCAGCCACATGGAAGCCCAGCACAGAGTCCCAGCCACATGGAAGCCCAGCACAGAGTCCGGGCCACATAGAAGCCCAGTGCAGAGTCTCGGCCACATGGAAGCCCAGCTCAGAGTCCAGCCCCATGGAAGCCCAGCACAGAGTCCCGGCCCCAAGGAAGCCCAGCGCAGAGTCCCAGCCCCATTGAAGCTCAGCGCAGAGTCCCGGCCCAAGGAAGCCCAGCGCAGAGTCCCAGCCCCATTGAAGCCCAGCACAGAGTTCCAGCCCCATTGAAGCTCAGCGCAGAGTCCCGGCCCCAAGGAAGCCCAGCGCACAGTCCCAACCCCATTCAAGCCCAGCGCAGAGTCCCAGCCCCAAGGAAGCCCAGCGCAGAGTCCCAGCCCCATTGAAGCTCAGCGCAGAGTCCCGGCCCCAAGGAAGCCCAGCGCAGAGTCCCGACCACATGGAAGGCCAGCGCAGAGTCCCAGCCCATTGAAGCTCAGCGCAGAGACCCAGCCACATGGAAGCCCAGCGCAGAATCCCACCTGCATGAAAGCCCAGCACAGAGTCCCAGCCACATGGAAGACCAGCGCAGAGTCCGGGCCACATAGAAGCCCAGTGCAGAGTCTCGGCCACATGGCAGCCCAGCTCAGAGTCCAGCCCCATGGAAGCCCAGCACAGAGTACCGACCACATGGAAGCCTAGTGCAGAGTCCCAGCCCAATGGAAGCCCAGTGCAGAGTCCCAGCTCCATGGAAGCCTAGTGCAGAGTCCCAGCCCCAAGGAAGCCCAGCGCAGAGTCCCAGCGCCATTGAAGCCCAGCGCAGAGTCCCAGCCCCAAGGAAGCCCAGCGCAGAGTCCCGACCACATGGAAGGCCAGCGCAGAGTCCCAGCCCATTGAAGCTCAGCGCAGAGACCCAGCCACATGGAAGCCCAGCGCAGAATCCCACCTCCATGGAAGCCCAGCACAGAGTCCCAGCCACATGGAAGCCCAGCACAGAGTCCCGGCCACATGGAAGCCCAGCGCAGAGTCCTGACCACATGGAAGCCCAGCACAGAGTCCCAGCCACATGGAAGCCCAGCACAGAGTCCCAGCCACATGGAAGCCCAGCACAGAGTCCCAGCCACATGGAAGTCCAGCACAGAGTCCCGGCCACATAGAAGCCCAGTGCAGAGTCTCGGCCACATGGCAGCCCAGCTCAGAGTCCAGCCCCATGGAAGCCCAGCGCAGAGTCCCAGCCCCATTGAGGCTCAGCGCAGAGTTCCGGCCCCAAGGAAGCCCAGCGCAGAGTCCCAGCCACATGGAAGCCCAGCGCAGAGTCCCAGCCCCATTGAAGCTCAGCGCAGAGTCCCAGCCACATAGAAGCCCAGCGCAGAGTCCCAGCCACAAGGAATCCCAGCGCAGAGTCCCAGCCCCATTGAAGCTCAGCGCAGAGTCCCGGCCCCAAGGAAGCCCAGCGCAGAGTCCCAGCCCCATTGAAGCCCAGCACAGAGTTCCAGCCCCATGGAAGCCCAGCGCAGAGTCGCAGCCACATGGAATCCCAGCGCAGAGTCCCGGCCACATGGAATCCCAGCGCAGAGTTCCAGCCCCATGGAAGCCCAGCGCAGAGTCCCAGCCACAAGGAATCCCAGCGCAGAGTCCCAGCCCCATTGAAGCTCAGCGCAGAGTCCCAGCCCCAAGGAAGCCCTGCGCAGAGTCCCAGCCCCATTGAAGCTCAGCGCAGAGTCCCGGCCCCAAGGAAGCCCAGCGCAGAGTCCCAGCCCCATTGAAGCTCAGCGCAGAGTCCCGGCCCCAAGGAAGCCCAGCGCAGAGTCCCAGCCACATAGAAGCCCAGCGCAGAGTCCCAGCCACAAGGAATCCCAGCGCAGAGTCCCAGCCCCATTGATGCTCAGCGCAGAGTCCCGGCCCCAAGGAAGCCCAGCGCAGAGTCCCAGCCCCATTGAAGCCCAGCACAGAGTTCCAGCCCCATGGAATCCCAGCGCAGAGTCCCGGCCACATGGAATCCCAGCGCAGAGTTCCAGCCCCATGGAAGCCCAGCGCAGAGTCCCAGCCCCATGGAAGCCCAGCGCAGAGTCCCAACCCCATTGAAGCTCAGCGCAGGGTCCCAGCCCCATTGAAGCTCAGCGCAGAGTCCCAGCCACATGGAAGCCCAGCACAGAGTCCGGGCCACATAGAAGCCCAGTGCAGAGTCTCGGCCACATGGCAGCCCAGCTCAGAGTCCAGCCCCATGGAAGCCCAGCACAGAGTCCCGGCCCCAAGGAAGCCCAGCGCAGAGTCCCAGCCCCATTGAAGCTCAGCGCAGAGTCCCGGCCCCAAGGAAGCCCAGCGCAGAGTCCCAGCCCCATTGAAGCTCAGCGCAGAGTCCCGGCCCCATGGAAGCCCAGCGCAGAGTCCCAGCCCCATTGAAGCTCAGCGCAGAGTCCCAGCCACATAGAAGCCCAGCGCAGAGTCCCAGCCACAAGGAATCCCAGCGCAGAGTCCCAGCCCCATTGAAGCTCAGCGCAGAGTCCCGGCCCCAAGGAAGCCCAGCGCAGAGTCACAGCCCCATTGAAGCCCTGCACAGAGTTCCAGCCCCATGGAAGCCCAGCGCAGAGTCCCAGCCACATGGAATCCCAGCGCAGAGTCCCGGCCACATGGAATCCCAGCGCAGAGTTCCAGCCCCATGGAAGCCCAGCGCAGAGTCCCAGCCCCAGGGAAGCCCAGCGCAGAGTCCCAGCCCCATTGAAGCTCAGCGCAGAGTCCCAGCCCCATTGAAGCTCAGCGCAGAGTCCCGGCCACATGGAAGTCCAGCTCGGAGTCCCAGCCACATAGAAGCCCAGCGCAGAGTCCCAGCCACATAGAAGCCCAGCGCAGAGTCCCAGCCCCATTGAAGATCAGCGCAGAGTCCCAGCCCCAAGGAAGCCCAGCGCAGAGTCCCAGCCCCATTGAAGCTCAGCGCAGAGTCCCGGCCCCAAGGAAGCCCAGCGCAGAGTCCCAGCCCCATTGAAGCTCAGCGCAGAGTCCCGGCCCCAAGGAAGCCCAGCGCAGAGTCCCAGCCCCATGGAAGCCCAGCGCAGAGTCCCAGCCCCATTGAAGCTCAGCGCAGAGTCCCGGCCACATGGAAGTCCAGCTCAGAGTCCCAGCCCCATTGAAGCTCAGCGCAGAGTCCCGGCCCCAAGGAAGCCCAGCGCAGAGTCCCAGCCCCATTGAAACCCAGCACAGACTTCCAGCCCCATGGAAGCCCAGCGCAGAGTCCCAGCCAACGGAATCCCAACGCAGAGTCCCGGCCACATGGAATCCCAGCGCAGAGTTCCAGCCCCATGGAAGCCCAGCGCAGAGTCCCAGCCCCATGGAAGCCCAGCGCAGAGTCCCAGCCCCATTGAAGCTCAGCGCAGAGTCCCAGCCCCATTGAAGCTCAGCGCAGAGTCCCGGCCACATAGAAGCCCAGCGCAGAGTCCCAGCCACAAGGAATCCCAGCGCAGAGTCCCAGCCCCATTGAAGCTCAGCGCAGAGTCCCGGCCCCAAGGAAGCCCAGCGCAGAGTCCCAGCCCCATTGAAGCCCAGCACAGAGTTCCAGCCCCATGGAAGCCCAGCGCAGAGTCCCAGCCACATGGAATCCCAGCGCAGAGTCCCGGCCACATGGAATCCCAGCGCAGAGTTCCAGCCCCATGGAAGCCCAGCGCAGAGTCCCAGCCACAAGGAATCCCAGCGCAGAGTCCCAGCCCCATTGAAGCTCAGCGCAGAGTCCCAGCCCCAAGGAAGCCCTGCGCAGAGTCCCAGCCCCATTGAAGCTCAGCGCAGAGTCCCGGCCCCAAGGAAGCCCAGCGCAGAGTCCCAGCCCCATTGAAGCTCAGCGCAGAGTCCCGGCCACATGGAAGTCCAGCTCAGAGTCCCAGCCCCATTGAAGCTCAGCGCAGAGTCCCGGCCCCAAGGAAGCCCAGCGCAGAGTCCCAGCCCCATTGAAACCCAGCACAGACTTCCAGCCCCATGGAAGCCCAGCGCAGAGTCCCAGCCAACGGAATCCCAACGCAGAGTCCCGGCCACATGGAATCCCAGCGCAGAGTTCCAGCCCCATGGAAGCCCAGCGCAGAGTCCCAGCCCCATGGAAGCCCAGCGCAGAGTCCCAGCCCCATTGAAGCTCAGCGCAGAGTCCCAGCCCCATTGAAGCTCAGCGCAGAGTCCCGGCCACATAGAAGCCCAGCGCAGAGTCCCAGCCACAAGGAATCCCAGCGCAGAGTCCCAGCCCCATTGAAGCTCAGCGCAGAGTCCCGGCCCCAAGGAAGCCCAGCGCAGAGTCCCAGCCCCATTGAAGCCCAGCACAGAGTTCCAGCCCCATGGAAGCTCAGCGCAGAGTCCCGGCCCCAAGGAAGCCCAGCGCAGAGTCCCAGCCACATAGAAGCCCAGCGCAGAGTCCCAGCCACAAGGAATCCCAGCGCAGAGTCCCAGCCCCATTGAAGCCCAGCGCAGAGTCCCAGCCACATGGAATCCCAGCGCAGAGTCCCGGCCACATGGAATCCCAGCGCAGAGTTCCAGCCCCATGGAAGCCCAGCGCAGAGTCCCAGCCACAAGGAATCCCAGCGCAGAGTCCCAGCCCCATTGAAGCTCAGCGCAGAGTCCCAGCCCCAAGGAAGCCCTGCGCAGAGTCCCAGCCCCATTGAAGCTCAGCGCAGAGTCCCGGCCCCAAGGAAGCCCAGCGCAGAGTCCCAGCCCCATTGAAGCTCAGCGCAGAGTCCCGGCCCCAAGGAAGCCCAGCGCAGAGTCCCAGCCACATAGAAGCCCAGCGCAGAGTCCCAGCCACAAGGAATCCCAGCGCAGAGTCCCAGCCCCATTGAAGCTCAGCGCAGAGTCCCGGCCCCAAGGAAGCCCAGCGCAGAGTCCCAGCCCCATTGAAGCCCAGCACAGAGTTCCAGCCCCATGGAATCCCAGCGCAGAGTCCCGGCCACATGGAATCCCAGCGCAGAGTTCCAGCCCCATGGAAGCCCAGCGCAGAGTCCCAGCCCCATGGAAGCCCAGCGCAGAGTCCCAACCCCATTGAAGCTCAGCGCAGGGTCCCAGCCCCATTGAAGCTCAGCGCAGAGTCCCAGCCACATGGAAGCCCAGCACACAGAGTCCGGGCCACATAGAAGCCCAGTGCAGAGTCTCGGCCACATGGCAGCCCAGCTCAGAGTCCAGCCCCATGGAAGCCCAGCACAGAGTCCCGGCCCCAAGGAAGCCCAGCGCAGAGTCCCAGCCCCATTGAAGCTCAGCGCAGAGTCCCGGCCCCATGGAAGCCCAGCGCTGAGTCCCAGCCCCATTGAAGCTCAGCGCAGAGTCCCAGCCACATAGAAGCCCAGCGCAGAGTCCCAGCCACAAGGAATCCCAGCGCAGAGTCCCAGCCCCATTGAAGCTCAGCGCAGAGTCCCGGCCCCAAGGAAGCCCAGCGCAGAGTCACAGCCCCATTGAAGCTCAGCACAGAGTTCCAGCCCCATGGAAGCCCAGCGCAGAGTCCCAGCCACATGGAATCCCAGCGCAGACTCCCAGCCACATAGAAGCCCAGCGCAGAGTCCCAGCCCCATTGAAGCTCAGCGCAGAGTCCCAGCCCCAAGGAAGCCCAGCGCAGAGTCCCAGCCCCATTGAAGCTCAGCGCAGAGTCCCGGCCCCAAGGAAGCCCAGCGCAGAGTCCCAGCCCCATTGAAGCTCAGCGCAGAGTCCCGGCCCCAAGGAAGCCCAGCGCAGAGTCCCAGCCCCATGGAAGCCCAGCGCAGAGTCCCAGCCCCATTGAAGCTCAGCGCAGAGTCCCGGCCACATGGAAGTCCAGCTCAGAGTCCCAGCCCCATTGAAGCTCAGCGCAGAGTCCCGGCCCCAAGGAAGCCCAGCGCAGAGTCCCAGCCCCATTGAAGCCCAGCACAGACTTCCAGCCCCATGGAAGCCCAGCGCAGAGTCCCAGCCAACGGAATCCCAACGCAGAGTCCCGGCCACATGGAATCCCAGCGCAGAGTTCCAGCCCCATGGAAGCCCAGCGCAGAGTCCCAGCCCCATGGAAGCCCAGCGCAGAGTCCCAGCCCCATTGAAGCTCAGCGCAGAGTCCCAGCCCCATTGAAGCTCAGCGCAGAGTCCCGGCCACATGGAAGTCCAGCGCAGAGTCCCAGCCACAAGGAATCCCAGCGCAGAGTCCCAGCCCCATTGAAGCTCAGCGCAGAGTCCCAGCCCCAAGGAAGCCCAGCGCAGAGTCCCAGCCCCATTGAAGCTCAGCGCAGAGTCCCGGCCCCAAGGAAGCCCAGCGCAGAGTCCCAGCCCCATTTAAGCTCAGCGCAGAGTCCCAGCCCCAAGGAAGCCCAGCGCAGAGTCCCAGCCCCATGGAAGCCCAGCGCAGAGTCCCAGCCCCATGGAAGCCCAGCGCAGAGTCCCGGCCACATGGAAGTCCAGCTCAGAGTCCCAGCCACATAGAAGCCCAGCGCAGAGTCCCAGCCACAAGGAATCCCAGCGCAGAGTCCCAGCCCCATTGAAGCTCAGCGCAGAGTCCCAGCCCCAAGGAAGCCCAGCGCAGAGTCCCAGCGCCATTGAAGCCCAGCGCAGAGTCCCAGCCCCAAGGAAGCCCAGCGCAGAGTCCCGACCACATGGAAGGCCAGCGCAGAGTCCCAGCCCATTGAAGCTCAGCGCAGAGACCCAGCCACATGGAAGCCCAGCGCAGAATCCCACCTCCATGGAAGCCCAGCACAGAGTCCCAGCCACATGGAAGCCCAGCACAGAGTCCCGGCCACATGGAAGCCCAGCGCAGAGTCCTGACCACATGGAAGCCCAGCACAGAGTCCCAGCCACATGGAAGCGCAGCACAGAGTCCCAGCCACATGGAAGCCCAGCACAGAGTCCCAGCCACATGGAAGCCCAGCACAGAGTCCCAGCCACATGGAAGCCCAGCACAGAGTCCGGGCCACATAGAAGCCCAGTGCAGAGTCTCGGCCACATGGCAGCCCAGCTCAGAGTCCAGCCCCATGGAAGCCCAGCACAGAGTCCCGGCCCCAAGGAAGCCCAGCGCAGAGTCCCAGCCCCATGGAAGCCCAGCGCAGAGTCCCAGCCCCATTGAAGCTCAGCGCAGAGTCCCGGCCACATGGAAGTCCAACTCAGAGTCCCAGCCACATAGAAGCCCAGCGCAGAGTCCCAGCCACAAGGAATCCCAGCGCAGAGTCCCAGCCCCATTGAAGCTCAGCGCAGAGTCCCAGCCCCAAGGAAGCCCAGCACAGAGTCCCAGCCCCATTGAAGCTCAGCACAGAGTCCCGGCCCCAAGGAAGCCCAGCGCAGAGTCCCAGCCCCATGGAAGCCCAGCGCAGAGTCCCAGCCCCAAGGAAGCCCAGCGCAGAGTCCCGACCACATGGAAGGCCAGCGCAGAGTCCCAGCCCATTGAAGCTCAGCGCAGAGACCCAGCCACATGAAAGCCCAGCGCGGAATCCCACCTCCATGGAAGCCCACCTCAGAGTCCCAGCCACATGGAAGCCCAGCACAGAGTCCCGGCCACATGGAAGCCCAGCGCAGAGTGCTGACCACATGGAAGCCCACCACAGAGTCCCAGCCACATGGAAGCCCAGCACAGAGTCCCAGCCACATGGAAGCCCAGCACAGAGTCCCAGCCACATGGAAGCCCAGCACAGAGTCCGGGCCACATAGAAGCCCAGTGCAGAGTCTCGGCCACATGGCAGCCCAGCTCAGAGTCCAGCCCCATGGAAGCCCAGCACAGAGTCCCGGCCACATGGAATCCCAGCGCAGAGTCCCAGCCCCATTGAAGCTCAGCGCAGAGTCCCGGCCCCAAGGAAGCCCAGCGCACAGTCCCAACCCCATTCAAGCCCAGCGCAGAGTCCCAGCCCCAAGGAAGCCCAGCGCAGAGTCCCAGCCCCATTGAAGCTCAGCGCAGAGTCCCGGCCCCAAGGAAGCCCAGCGCAGAGTCCCAACCCCATTCAAGCCCAGCGCAGAGTCCCAGCCCCATTGAAGCTCAGCGCAGAGTCCCGGCCCCACGGAAGCCCTGCGCAGAGTCCTGACCACATGGAAGCCCAGCGCAGAGTCCCAACCCCATTCAAGCCCAGCGCAGAATCCCGGCCCCAAGGAAGCCCAGCGCAGAGTCCCAGCCCCATGGAAGCCCAGCGCAGAGTCCCGACCACATGGAAGCCCAGCGCAGAGTCCCGACCACATGGAAGGCCAGCGCAGAGTCCCAGCCCATTGAAGCTCAGCGCAGAGACCCAGCCACATGGAAGCCCAGCGCAGAATCCCACCTCCATGGAAGCCCACCACAGAGTCCCAGCCACATGGAAGCCCAGCACAGAGTCCCGGCCACATGGAAGCCCAGCACAGAGTCCCAGCCACATGGAAGACCAGCGCAGAGTCCGGGCCACATAGAAGCCCAGTGCAGAGTCTCGGCCACATGGCAGCCCAGCTCAGAGTCCAGCCCCATGGAAGCCCAGCACAGAGTCCCGACCACATGGAAGCCTAGTGCAGAGTCCCAGCCCAATGGAAGCCCAGTGCAGAGTCCCAGCTCCATGGAAGCCTAGTGCAGAGTCCCAGCTCCATGGAAGCCTAGTGCAGAGTCCCGGCCCCATGGAAGCCTAGCACAGAGTCCCGGCCACATGGAATCCCAGCGCGAAGTTTGGAACTAGGATGAGGTGGGGTAAGGGGAAATGAGGAAACTGTTGAAGTCCACATTGATGCCCTGGGGTTGAAGTGTTCCGAGGCGGAAGATGAGGCGTTCTTTCCACATTGATGCCCTGGAGTTGAAGTACCTCATCCTAGTTCCAAACTTCTATTTCAGCACTGTCCCCATGACTTGTCCGGACTTGTCCTACCTGCCTATCTCCTTTTGCACCTATCCACTCCACCCTCTCCTCCCTGACCTATCATCTTCATCCCCTCCCCCACTCACCCATTGTACTCTATGCTACTTTCTCCCCACCCCCACCCTCCTCTAGCTTATCTCTCCACGCTTCAGGCTCACTGCCTTTATTCCTAATGAAGGGCTTTTGCCCGAAACGTTGATTCCGCTGCTCCTTGGATGCTGCCTGAACTGCTGTGCTCTTCCAGCACCACTCATCCAGATCTGGTTTCCAGCATCTGCAGTCATTGTTTTTACCTCCTCCTACCTAGTCATTCCACCTCTTTCTGCTGTCCCAGCCTTTGTTGACTGGAGAGGTCCCCCTGAAGATGTTGTTTCTTTTGCTATACCCTCTGCAGAATTTATAGCCAGGTCATCACTCCTGATAATATCACTCCCTGCCTCAATGTTCAATGTCTTAACCACTGATGCGAACATGGAAAGCAGTCTGTTGTCCAATCCGACTATATTCTCACCAGTCAAGAAATTGTAATATATTTTTCCTCTGAGCTTTCAGAAATTTTCTTGAGCAAACAACACTACTACATATTCATTAACCAGCCTTCAGTCTCTGTTCCCCACAGCACAGACACACACACACAAATAAACTGAATGCCTGCGACATTGTCATTGTTATTTTAATGAGAAGCAGGATCCCTTCAACCAGCACAGTTTTATTTATTTGCAGACTGCAGTCAGCACACTTGTCATGAATTTGCAGATTGAGAATAAAGAAGATAAATGCAGGACAGTGACAATCAATTTGCAAACAGAGCAGGTAATGAAACTGAGCATAAATCTCTCATGAAGCTCAGTCTGGCATTCTAAATTTGCCCTGAGCATATTTGCAGTCAGTGGTCAGTGACACAAAGAATGGGGTCTGTAAAAATACTTTTAACTTTGTCTATCAATGCATATCATGCACCTCCAGAAGTAATTGGCTGTTTTTGTTTGATCATGTTGTCCTGTGGGTTCTTTTAGCACTGATATAAGATCAGGCCAGATATCTTTGTAACTATCAACGTGTGTTATTGTTAGGTTCTATTTGTGAACAATGCTACCACCAGGTGGAGCAATACATGCTGGTATGTAAAATCCAAGAGCAATGTGCCATGTCTTATAAATAAGTGTAAATAAAGGCCAGAGAATTGAAAGTACATTAGGGAGGAACCTTTGAGAGTAGCCTTCAAAGAGCTAGATGTGTTTGGAATTTTGACCGTATCTTTTTTCCTTTTGTTTTAATAGATCATTTGTACTTTACTGTAATTTGTTTAACCCTGATCTCCCTTAAGGGGCTGTCATTTTGTCTTGCATGCAAGTATCCAATCTCAGCTGGCAGAGATAAGAGCCTTACAATACAGCAAAGACAACTCCTAGTTTTCAACTGTTTGAAAGTGTATCATTTTTCTGAAAGTGCATCAAGAGCCATGCAACCTTTATATGACAGACTGCATATCACTAATGGTGTGATGTCACGCTTGCAGTTGTGATTACACAGATGGATCAAGGTAGCCATTTTTTCATCATACTACTGCCACTCTATTACTATTACACTGTATTATGTTAAAGCTATGGAACAGAAGGGTCCAAACTGTGCAAGACCCAGCTTTGCACTGGAATTTTCATACACTGACATCATTGCTCACCTCAAGCAAATTTATATAATCATCACCAAAACATAGAAAATAGGAGCAGGAGTAGGCCATTCAGCCCTTCAAGCATAATCTGCCATTCAATATGATAATGGCTGATCATCCAACTCCGTACCCAATTCCTGCTTTCTTCCATACCTTTTGATTCCTTTAGCCCTAAGCACTGTATCTATCTCTTTCTTGAAAGCATTCGATGTCTTAGCCTCAACCCTTTTCTGAAATTCCACAAGCTCACCACTCTTCTCATCTCAGTCTGAAATGGTCTACCCTGTATCCTTAAACTGTGAACCCTGGTTCTGCAACTCCTCAGTAATCGGAAATAATCTTTCCTGTCTGGTTAGAAATATATAGGTTTCTTTGCAATCCCCCTTATTGTTCTAAACCCCAGTGAACATAATCCTAACTGATCCAGTCTCTCTTCCACACATCAGTCTTGCCATCCCAGGATTCAGTTTGGTCAACTCCCTCCACAGCCCGAACATCCTCCCTCGGATAAGGAGAGCAAAATTGCACACAATGCTGCAGTTGTGCTCTCCTCAAAGGGCTGTACAGTTACAGCGAGACATCCCTGCTCCTGTTCTTGAATTATCTCGTGATAAAGGCCAACAGTTGTTGGTCTGTGGTTTTATCCTGAATATACTGTTGCTGATGTTAAAATTAAGACATTCCAAGCAAAAAAATGATAGATTTAAGTTTGAATAAATAGTAGAAAAAGTCTAAGTGCCAGAAAACAGAAGATGCTTGAAATACTGTTAATCTGTCCTTTTCAAATGCAGTCAACTATGCTGTACATTTCACCCATATTTTTATTCACCCATTTATTACTTTTTGATGCATGTGTAATATTAGCAGCTATCCTAAACCACTGTCACTCAGTTTCAAATGTTCATTGAACCAGTTCCAAATCGTCTTGTATCCAGTCAGCCCATTAAATTTGAGAATTGGACCTACCTTTTGTGTGTTAAAAATGAAGAATGTTGATTCTGAACTGTTTTTAGTCAAAATTGTTAGTCAAATTACTGAATTCTAAAAGTTTCACCACAACAAAAATACTTGCAATTACAAAGCATCTCATTCTAATATCAAAACATTTCAAAGTATTTCACTAGTTTTGGTAGCAACTAGATGAACAGCCTGTTAATCTGTTTTTATTACCATTTATTTTTGAGAGGAACATTGGCCAGGACAAAAAAGAAGCTTTCTGATCATTGCTTGTGCCATGACATATTTAACTTCCACCTAAGAAAGCAGATGGAAGCTGATTTAATATAATCGTCACATTGATAGCATTTAATTGGATAGCCAGGTTAGTTTATGATTTATGCTCAATTACAGCATGGAACTTAAATCTGTAACTGTAAATCTGAGAATAGGAATCAATTTTTTATTACAGAAATATACTGTATTCATAGAAGGAAATCTGTATGTACATACATAGTTAATGAAGCCATTCAGATCTATACTGTTTTTACTTCAGAGAAGCAAACAAACATTGAGGTTTGGCTTTCTCTGTATTTATAATTAAACTATAGGCATTTAGCTGAGACATTGTGAAGGCCTGGTTACTGAAGGGAACCCCATTATGCTTTGGCAGAAAAACCTTACACAGTAGTCCTTCCCCACTGTGCCTTGGTGGCAGCTGCCCCAAGCTTTAGTGCATCGCTCAGTACATAGTCCTGGACCTTGGAATGTGCCAGTCTGCAACACTCAGTTGGGGTTAGTTATTTCAACTGAAAGACCAGCACATTTCCGGCAGATCAAAGAGCGTCTTTCACTGAGTTGATGGTCCTTCAGGCACAGTTGATGTTTGGCTTGGTGTGCATCCCAGGGAACAGACCATAGAGCATAGAGTGCCACTTCACGGAGCTGCTTGGGACAAACCTTAACAAAAACCTAAGTATCTCTCTCCAGACTTCCTTTGCATAGGCACATCCCAGAAGGGGCTGTGTGACAATCCCATCCCCTCTGCAGCCATTTCGGGGGCAGCATGCGATGGCGCAGAGTCCGGAAATGCATAAAGGAACTTACAGGCAGAGCTCTCTCACCACCAGCTAAGTAATGGCCTGGTGCTTGTTGGAAAGTTTTGGTGATGAAGTATTCTGCCAAATGACTTTGACAGTCTGCTCATGGAACTGCTCGACAAGATCCACCCTCTCCTTGTCCTGAAAGGTCTTGAGGACGCTATGTGCTGACCACTACCTAATGGACTGTGATCAAAGGTGTTTTTCTTCACAAATTTCTCCGCATGGGACAGGTGATATGGGGCGTTCCGACTACATAGTAATGAGGCCTTCGTAACACCAGGGACAGGTAGAATCTCAGGAATTAGTGAAATTAAAATAACATTTCTGCACTTACCTGTCACAGATCTTTACTTCAGTGTATACATATAACTTTGTCTTATGTACATCTCACATTCTCACAATGGAGGAAATTTCAACCAGCCAGAGAATGTTGGCTGGGTGTCAGTTCATGCTCGGGTTTAGAACACCAAAAATGTCAGTAACCTGCCAACCTTTGCATATATCTGTGCACATGGAAACCACCAATAAGTGTATGTGAATTAAATATGCAAAGAGTCAAATAACTAAGAATTTAACATTGGATTCTGACTGTGACTGCCATGTTGGCTGACTCGTTAGAGTAACCACAGCAAGGGCGTATGGGTTTGAGAGGATTGTGAAGTTAACTGGATGAAAAGTCTATTAATGTTAAATTAAAACAGTTGCTTCTTAAATGAAAGGCTTTTGCTTGTAGCTGTTGATTCAAGAGTGTCTTTGGCACTTTCGAGGTGATTTGCTACAACTTGAAGATAATTTCAGCTATCTCATGCTTTGTTTGTCTTCGATTGTACTTCCTGCTGTCATCTTTCACCGCGGCTTAGGAACTGCTTGCGCAATTCTATCTTGGAACTGTGATGAGGGAGAGGTTCAACAGCAACTGCTTTGTCTCTAAGATAAGGAGATCAACACAAAGGTCCAACTCATAGGAGATTACACTCCAACACAAGGTGTACAGAGAGGATCACCTTTCTTGACATGACTGAACATCAGTGCCTCGGAAGTTCAGGATTTCATGACAGCTCATTGCTGATATCTGCAGGCACTTGCAACAGGACTTGCATCCAAAGTGGACCATGTGGGCATGCATTGCTGGTGGTAACAATGTCATCTTATCTTACATTCCTCTGCCTCCAACTGCTTCCAGGGGTCTGCTGGTAAAAACAGCAGATTTCACAGGCTTCTGCATAACAGTGCATCTGTAAAGTAACCATGTTATGTTTGCATTTGCTGCCACTTACCACTATTTTGCACAAGCAAACAATATTCAGAATGGATTGTCTGCTAAAGGGTAAAGGCAGTCAAAAACAGCACCCATGTGGCTAATAAACACTTCCTGACAGTCAGGAGTACTCATTGATTGTAAAAAGATTCCCCTTTGATTAATGTACAACTGGGTGAAACCACCAAATGATTTATCATGTATAAGTGGAAAATGGTTGACACTTCATTCAGCATCAGTCAGTCTACCACAGTTGATCACACCTACAAGTAGAATTATGAACACCAGCAGAGTGATGGAGTGCATATCCATTAAAGATGAAGAATTGGTAGTCTCCCTGATAATAGCTGACAGATTAGATATCACATGTTCACATGGCATACAATAAGCATACAGGTTGACTAATTGTCGCTAGCAACTAGAATGTGTTGAGAGGTTGGAATGACAACAGTTGTGAGGAATGGGTGTGAGCTGGCAACACAATGAGAGCGAGAGTTAGTGATGCTGTTCAGTTGTGAATGTGAGGGATTGTTTCATGAAGAAGGAATTGGAGGAGATGCATGAGGTGTTGGTCAGAGGACTGCTGTGCAAGATAGGCTGGGCAGTCAGCGTGGAAGGGTTTGCATTTGAATGTGCTTTGCCACTCACTTCTTGTCCCGATAAAGTTATTGAACCTCTTTTGATGTTCTCTCTAGAAGTACCTGACCCGTTTAAAACTAATCAAACTGACTGAATATAACTTGAAGACTAGCAACAATTTTGAGGTTTACTGTTGCATTCTGGTTGGAGACAAGGTTTGGGAGTGAAAGGTATATATTTCTAATTTTGCTGACTCTTGCTCCCTTGAGTTCACTTGTACACCTACTTCTCTTCAATTGGTGGCATCTTTCTCCCATTTGCCGGGCAGGTATTTATCAGTGGACCCTTACAGCCCATTGTATTGCCTTTGAGATCTGGGAAGGGGAAGAGGTGACAGGCTCTCCACATCGAGAATCTAATTAGCATAGACTCTCTATCCTGAATGTTGGCAAAATGGATTCATTCTGACCCCTAGTGATGTCCTTTTAAATAGTGCGGCTTGAACCGACAAACATGGATTTGTCTTTACTGCAATCCAAGTAGCTAGGCATCCCGGAAGCAAATTGCTGATAGAGCTGCGTTAAAAAGCCATGAGGACCCCTTTTATACTTCTGAATTCACAACCCAGTGTAAACTCCTTCACAGCAAACACCAGTTAAATTGCTGTCCATAATCTTCACCTTGGGCGTTCCACGTATCTAATAGCCTTGACGTAGTCTTCGGCCATTGTGCTGAAATATTTGCACAAGTCTTTCCATTTAATTGCTTAATTTATATATGATATGACATTTAATTATTCCCACCTGTCAAAACTACATGTGCCATTTATTCCTTGCCCTTATCAATTCCAGTCTACCACTTGGATCTGATTTATTTCTGGCAATTGAATGAAATTGTCATAAATCAGACAGTATGTATATATCAGGAGACATCACAGTGGTGAAAAGTCATTTATATAAAAACCCCAAGCTTTGTGAAGCACTGACAGAAAGAAAGAAAATTTTGCATTTATATAACACTTTTCAGGCCTACTGAACATCTCAATGTCATTTAGAAGCAATGAAGTCCTTATGAAGTGTAGTCCCTGTTGTAATGTTCTTACAACTCTTAACAGGAGAATTTTAAGTAATTATGCCACACTTTTCCACAAGTCTGAATATTTTCCTTCAATCTACAGTGATCAGCATTTTGTCTCATCAACAGGAAGTTCAGAGAACTGTGAGAAATCATCTAATGTTATCCTTTGAGTTCAGACCCTTTACCACAGGAATGTTTGCTTTTCCATTTGCCTGTTATAAAAAGAACCGCATCATAATTATTGTAAATGTTTTGATTAATCATCAAAATGGAAAAATCATTTCCTTTTATTAATACTATCCAGAATAAAAGAGACTTTCACCACGTTTCTTTAATAAATTCAAAAGTGACTATTTTGTTAAGTTCTTTAAATCTGATTGTAACTTATTGCAAAAACCCATTTGGTTTAATAATGTCGTTTAGGGAAAGAAATCTGCCATCCTTACCTGGTCTGGCCTACATGTGACTCTGGCCCCACAGACTGTTAACTGTCTTTTGGGCATTTAGGGGTTAGCAATAAATACTGGCCTAGCCAGTGAGATCTGCATCCCATGAATGAAATTTTTAAAATGTGGCAAAACTTGTTAAACAACTAAGTTGCATTCCAGTATTAAACTATATCCCCTTAATTTCAGACACATTTAAATGATAAACAAGATAACAGTTCTGCAGGGAATATATGGGGATTAAAAAAAAATAAAGCAAATATTCCTATAGCAAAGGGCCCAAGGCCAAAGGATAAAATGGGGTGACTTCTCACAGTTCCATGGGTTCCTGCCGATGAGACAAAATGCTGACCACTGTAGGGTGATGGAACATATTCAGACTGGCCTTCAGTTCAGATGGAAAGTTTATTTGACTTAGGTCTTTGAGTAATAATGGTTCAGCTTTAAGGATTTTTGAGGTAGTCAGAGTTACTAATATTTGTGAATTTTCTCAGGTTCCCAAAAGAATTCTTCATGTGTAGAGATCTTTTTTTAGCTCATCCTGCTTTAGGGTTTCTTATCACTTTCTTAAGAAAGTGTCTTGCTTCTTGCAAGCTTTGGAGGTCTTTTCCTTTTACTGAAGCATCCACGTGTCCTGGAGAAACAGAAACCAATGTCAGAAGAGTATTGCTAGGACCAAATTGTCTAGCAATTAAAGCAATTAATCTCTTCTCTTACCTCTCTTAAAAGCTTTGCTTTTCTCCTTTTTAAAGTACTTTTCAGGAATTAGTAGGTAAGACACAACGCATAATTCCAGGAAATTACATGTCCCTTCAAATCCTTGGCAACCCTTTTTAATCCTGAATATCCAACACTTCCATATTCCAGTACCTCATGGTCTTTAAATATAAATGTGTATTCCCAGCCATATAGGAAATGTGACTGCCAATATATGCATAACAAACTCGCACAAGTAACGTGATAATTATTGGATATTTGTTTTTGTGATGCTGACTGAGGGATAAATATTGGTCAGGACACTGGAAATAAGTCCCCTAATGTTCCTTGAAATGGTCCATTGAGATCTACTAGATTCCATATGCTAAGGAGGGTAAATAAGAAACAAGGTAAATCTCCAGAAAACAGCTCAAGTGAAATAACTGGGAATCTCTACAGTGTGAAAGCAGGCCATTCATTCAATCAAGTCAACACCGACCCTCTGAAGAGCATCGCCCCAAACCCTCCCCTCTACCCTATCCCTGTAACCCTACATTTCCCATTTCTAATCCACCTAGCCTGTACATTCCTGGACATGATCGGCATTTTAGCACAGCCAATCCACCTAAGCTGTACATCATTCGAGTGCAGGAAGAAACTGGAGTACCCAGAGAGACCCAAATAGAGACAGGGAGAATGTGCAAACTCCACACAGACAGTTGCCCCAGATTTGAATCAAACCCAGGTCTTTGTCGCTGTGAGGCAGCAGTACTAACCACTGAGCCTCCGTGCCACCCAAAGATCTCAATTTAATGTCTCCTCCTAAAAAATGGTACTCTGGCATTGCAGCAATTCCTCAATACTACAGTTAAGTGGTGGCCAATGTAAATAACTATTCAAAGTCTTGTAGCTATTGTGCAAACAAGTATATTTATGAAAATGAAAACCATTTCTACAAAATGTAAATACATTGACGTTTGGTGTTGAAGCTGAATTTAGATATTTATAGCGACTTGAAGCTCCCAATGTTTGGTGACATAAGGCACCTAAATGGTCAGTGAGACTTATCAAGACAAAAATAAGTTCAGGTTAGCACTTATAGTCAGGATTTTAGCTGTAAAGAGAAACAGGGGGAGTTTGCACAGGTGCCACAATACTGTAAAGGAGACATTCAGCAAAGGACATCAGCTAAGAAACAAGGTAAAACCCCAGAAAACAGCTCAAGTGAAATAACTGGAAAGAGTATCAGTCAATGGTAATTGTAGGCATAGTAGCTAAATTTGCCGGAGATAAAAATAGGTAGGAAATTATGTTGTGAAGAGGGTATATGCAGCTTGCAAACCAAATTGGGTAAGTAGGCAGAAATCTGGTAGAGGGAGAATAACATCAGCAACATTCTTTGACAGAAAGAATGATAAAGCAGAGTACTACTTAAATGTAGAACAACTGCAGAATTCCAAGGTGCAAAGGCATCAAGGTGTTCCAGTGAATGAGTCACAAAAGGTGAAAATGCAAGTGCAGCAAGTAATTAAGAAGGTTAATGAAATGCTATCCTTTATTATAATAAGAATTGTACGTAAAGTAGGGGTATTTAGCTTCAGTTATACAGGACCTTAGTGAAACCACATCTGAATTACTGTGTACAGTTTTGGTCTTTTTATTGAAGGAATGATGTAATGCGTTGGAGGCAGTTCAGACAGGAATTACTAAATTGATTGCTGTTATGTGTGGGTTGATTATTGAGGACTTGTTTCCACTGGAATTTAGAAGCGTGAGGGGTGGCTTGATTGCAATATATGACATCCTCAATTGTGAAACTTATGTACAAATAATGGTGTATGTGGAAATGATATTTTCCATGTGGGTGAATCTAGAATTAGGGGGCATGCATTTAGGAGAGAGATGGAGAGAAAGTATTTTCTTCTTAGATGCTCGATGACTTTGGAACTCTGTTTCAAAAGACGGTGGAGGCAGCATTATTAAACATTTTTAAAGTAAATAGATTCTTGTTAAGCAAGAGAATCAAAGGTTAGTGGGAGTGGGTGGGAATGTGGAATGAAAACAGATCAGTCATGATTTTATTGAATAGTGGAGCAGACGTAAGAGGCTGAATGGCCTATTTCTGATCCTAATTTGTATGTTTATATTGGGTTAAACTGTTGCTCCTTTTTCATTTTGCTAACATAGGAGAGTATATAAAATAAAATAGTTGTACAGGTAGACAACCCTTTATCCGAAATCCTGAAATTCGAAAAGTTCCGAAATCCGAAGGTTTCTTCATGAATTTTTTTTCTCATTGACAAGGTTGTTTGGCATGCAAATAGTTAATCCAACCCCGTTACCCACTTGATGCATGTCACGCAGATGTGATGTGTGTGGGCATGGCCCAGCACTGGCAGACTTCAATTCTGTCTCAGGGCCCTTAGTACTCACAGTGAGCCTGCTGCTTGGTAAGATTTTTTAAAAATATCACCGTCAAACTGTCACTTATTCCGAAATTAGAAAAATTCCGAATTCTGAAAACCAGCTGGTCCTGAGCGTTTCAGATAAAGGACTGTGGACCTGTATTATGTTCTTATTTTACTTGACCAGCAAAGCTTTCTTAATATGACCTTTCTTCATACTTAATCCTGGCTGGGATTAAAGTATTGCACAATATTAATATCAAGATTATTAGCTGCATTGTATCAAGGGAAACTTTACAATAGATATGAGCCATTAGATGTGTTTAAATATAATATGTATCTTCCACAGTGGACACATCCATCCTCCCCCAAAGTGAGATAATAAACTTCCAATTTGTCATAGATATTCAAATTCATTGGACAGATAAACATACTTTGAAATCATTTTGGTTAACAATACAGCATAGGTCAGTCATTTGCCTGATGATTCCTAACCTGAAGGATGTGAGTTTATATTCCAGGGCTATCTGGAATGTTATTCTCACCCAGACTGTTGCATGGAGCAAAGTGGGTATATATTCATCAGTTTGACTGCACCTTTATCCAAGATACAGTGGAAAATGTCCCATGAAGTGTGATATTTTTTATGTAGATTGTGGTGTATGCAACACATACCTCCTATGTAGGAGTAGACGGAATGATTGTCGGTGATTGATGAAGACAGAGGAGGTGTAGTGGGCCAAATTGTAGCCATGAAGACAATATGGGGAACAGACACGCTCAGATAGGAGAATTATGTCCATAATATGAGAGTAGGAACTTGTGCAAGTTATAGGTGAGATTTGATCGTGAAGGAGAAATCTGGATTACTCAGAAAGAGACTTGGTTCTCTCATTGCTATTTCTAATGTAGTGTACCTGATCCATGTAAAACTCAATGAAACATGAGATATGTAATAAGCCTGACGCAGCAGTGCATGCATGGACTAGTCTGTGGTCGCTACTGTTCTCAGAACTTACTGGAATATGCAGAATTAAACTTGAATAAAAAGACACAAATTGTGCAAAGATTATAAATGGATGATGTTCCATTCATGATTAATGGAACAATTGCTAAAGTTCTTAATTAAAATGTCAAAGATCAGTGAGCACTTCTCACAAAGTGTTTAAAGCAAAGCTGGAGCTTCTGACAGCAATGCTTTAACGAGGTTTGCTGTGTTGTCGATATTTACCATTTTATCGACTTTTTCTTCAATGGAAAGCCAAGTTCTCTATCAATGCACAAATGTGAGGCTGAAGATCTTGAAGCCAATCTTGAAGCTTTTTGTCTTTTACTCATCAGGCCATGATACACACGAAACCAAACTTAGAAAGGTAACATCTGATTGGCTGGATCATGGTTGGCATGGAGATGCAACAGGAACAGATGAGTGTCAATCCTAGTCAGCTGAAAAAGAAATCCAACAGTGCAATTAGACTCTTATTGTTTAAGGCATTGCCATGACAAACGCAGCAGATGATATAAGTCTTTGTGACCTTTTATCTCAATGAAAAAAGTGGGTAATGTACAGATAAGTTTCTTTCTCCCCACTTAGAACTGGATCCTTTGTCTCAATATATTACACTCCAGTACACACAAATACATCACACTGCAAGTCCGACGAATAATTTTAAATTGGTTTTTGGTGCAATTTTTGGCACAGTCAGGATTATCTTAGAGGTTTATAAAATTATGAGGGGAATGGATAGGGTAAATAGACAAGGTCTTTCCCCTGGGGTGTGGAAGTCCAGAAGTTGAGGGTATAGGTTTAGGGTGAGAGGGGAAAGATATAAAAGGGACCTAAGGGGCAACTTTTTCACTCAGAGGGTGGTATGTGTATGGAATGAACTGCCAGAGGAAGTGGCAGAGGCTGGTACAATTACAACACTTACAAAACATCTGGACGGGTGTATGAATAGGAAGGGTATAGAGGGATATGGACCAAGTGCTAGCAAGTGGGACTAGATTAGGTTAGGGTATCTGGTAGGCATTGACAAGTTGGACTGAAGGGTCTTTTTCCGTGCTGTACATCTCTATGACTTTATTTAAAATTGTTGTTTAACAGCAGAATTACATTTAATGATGGGCATGATGTTCTGAGATTTGCAAGCATGACATGGTTGAGCAAGATCAGCATGTTCCCACTGTGAATTGTCAAAAGGACATGTTTCCGATAAGATCCACCAGTCATTGGGATCTACGGCCTGCATACCTGATGTTATGATGTTTTTACTGGACAAGTCAGATCCCAGATTGAAATTTGGTGTGGTAGATTTTTAAAATTTTGTTTTAATAAGGTGATATTTCCCTGAAACAAACATGCAGTGTTAAGATTTGATTTACCCAATAAAACAAGACAGTTTTTTTTTGCAGATGCTTTGTGATAATATCACTGGGCTAGTAATCCAGTGCCTCAGGTTAATGTTCCAAGCACATGAGTTTGAATCCCACCATGATAAAATTTGGATTCACTAAAAAACTGGAATAAAGAGGTAGCCTAATGGCAATTATGCAACTACTGTTGATTGTCATAAAAAGTACTGGTTCTCTAAAGTCAATTAAAGCAGGACATCTGCAGTCCTTATGTCTGGCCTATACATGACTCCAGACGCAAAGCAATGTGGTTGACTCTGGATTGTTCTCTACGCAATTCGAGAGGAAGAATAAATCATCAGCCTAGTCACTGACGTCCACATCTTGTGAACAAATTTTTAAAAAGAAATTAAGATAAAATGGAATAAACCAAACCATTTACGTGAAACACAAGTTCGAAAATTTTGAAACACACTGTAAAATATAATCTCATTATTCCTAGTAGTCCTCAAACACAGTGGAGAATTTCCTGATCCAAACCACATAAAGTTTGACTTCACCATGGCTTCAATTTATGATTATGAGAATCTGATGGTTTCTTCCTTGTTTCGCCATATAATTAAGCTTGAACTTTCTCAGCTTCACATAACCCCTTCAGACTTTTAAAGCAAACACTTCCTTGCTCTGGAACTTTTAAACTAAGCTCCCTACATTGAGATAGCCTCTTTCATAACAGGCATAAAGCATAACCTTTTCTCAGGAGAAACTTTTCACATCCAGACTAATTCAAATTGTGCAAACTAACACTAACAATTGTTTCTCCACAGTTATGGGTATTTTCCTTAATCAAAAGTGGGGGAAAAACCTTGGCTGTCTAACGGTGATTTCCAGCATTTTTTGTTTTCAGATTAAATTAATTGCCTCAACCTTCTGAGATTGTAGCCATCCCATCTTCATAAACTCTACCGTCTTGAAATTTGAGACTTGTCATGGCAAGCTAGGGTGCATAGAGGGGATGGAAGTACAATTTTAAAATGAAAAAAATCACATCTACACTTTGATACTTTGTAAAGCATGTATTATATAATTTCTGAGCAATAATCATCATTTCATAGGGGCACATGTAACATTGGAGTGCAAATATTATCTCCCAAATGGTGTAACTTCTTTTTTAACAGCCCTGTGATCTCTATGTTTTAACACATTTTCCCCCTCCATCCCCAGTCCCACAATGCTTAAAATTACAAAATTCTATATAATTAAAACATTGATAACAAAAGACACAGTACAGATGTTGTTCACTGGATGTTTAGATTTTAAAATCTTATATCCATAAAGCTGCTAAATGTGATCTGGAAATGATGCAATGAAGGTGAGGGATCTGAGACACGAGTGAAATATTTTGAAATTGTTATCCCTATACCCAGTGATGTTTAAGGGTCTAGAAGTAATCAGAGGAACTGAAGAGAAGGAAGATGATTGAGAGCAGATGAATTAATTCTCAAATCAGATAAAAAGAAATAGAGTTTGACAATGAAGACTGGGTTAAAAGAAACAAAGGGACAGATGAGGAAAGACAAGACTTTTTTTTGATTTTCATTTTGACTTTTTAAAATTTCATTAAAATTTCAGAAACCAGTGGAGAAAACTTACTATTGTTTACATTCATGGTGGCTCTCAGTGGTTTAGCACTGCTGCCTCACAGCACCAGGGACCCGGGTTTGATTCCCGCCTCAGGCCACAGAGCGGAGTGTCTGTGTGGCATTTGCATATTAGATTAGATTACTTACAGCGTGGAAACAGGCCCTTCGGCCCAACAAGTCCACATCGACCCGCCGAAGTGCAACCCACCCATTCCCCTACATTTACTCCTTTACCTAACACTACGAGCAATTTAGCATGGCCAATTCACCTGACCTGCACATCTTTGGACTGTGGGAGGAAACCGGAGCACCCGGAGGAAACCCACGCAGACACGGGGAGAATGTGCAAACTCCACACAGTCAGTCGCCTGAGTCGGGAATTGAACCTGGGTCTCTGGCGCTGTGAGGCAGCAGTGCTAACCACTGTGCCACTGTGCCGCCCACATATTGTCCCCGTAACTGTGTGGGTTTTCTCGGGTGCTCCAGTTTCCTCCCACAGTCCAAAGATGTGCAGATCAAGTGAATTGACCATGCTAAATTGCCCATAGTGCGAGGTGCATTAGTCAAGAGTAAATATAGGGTAGGGGAATGAGTCTGGGTGGGTTACTCTTTGGAGAGTCAGTGTGGACTTGTTGAGCCAAATGGCCTATTTCCACAGTGTAAGGAATCTAATCTAATGAACAATTTCACATGATTAAAAGTCTAGTTACGTTAAATATTATTAGATTTAACATTATGTAATTAATTTAGTGGTTAACTAATATGCTCAGCATTGTCAAAAATTTAGAGGAACATTTCATGCAAAATGCTCTTTTTGGAAAGCTTAAAGCGGATGGCACATATCAGCTGGCAATTTTCTAATAATTCCTGATTTATGTTGTCTTTCCATGATGCACTGTTAATTAATAACAGCATATAATATTTGTATTTAAGCAAAATCTAGCTATATAAGGCTGTTGCACTCCCTGACTCTCCAATGTTGAATCCATGGTTTACTAGAAAATTAATTAAAAATCATTGCAGCAAGAATAACAGCAGCTTGAGAGCAGCATAGCCCATTACTAATACATGTACATAGTTCTGAGGCAAAATACACAGCAGAGCAGCATCTCCTTTAATGCTTTCACATCAAAAAGAAAGAAAAAAGTTATATTTCTGTAAGCACTTTCCATTACTACTGGATGTCTCAAAGCACTTTACTGCCAATTCACTACTTCAGAAATGTGGTGGATGAATTAACGTCTGAAGTGTAGTAATGAATAAGTGCACAACCGACACCAGCCAGGAGCAATGTGATAAAGACCAGTGATCTGTTTTCCAACCGAAAGAACTGCAGATGCTGTAAATCAGAAACAAAAACAGAAATTGCTGAAATACCTCAGCAAGTCTGGCAGCATCTGTGGAAAGGGGATCTGAGGAAGGGTCACTTGACTCAAAACACTAACTCTCAATTTATGCCCACAAATGCTGGCAGACTTGCTGATCTATTCACTTTCTGTTTTCAAATTCTGATTGAGAAATAATTATAGGCCAGATTATCTAGGCTAATTCCCCTATTCCTGTCAAAATAATGCCATGGGATATGTTATATCTGTGCAAGCAAAAGGATGGGGCCTTGATTCAACATTTCACCCAGAAGGCCATATTTCTGACAGTGTAGCATTCTCTCAGTACTGTATTGGAGTGTCACCTTTGATTTTTGTACTTGAGCTTAGTCCAGGACTTGAATTTGG
Source organism: Chiloscyllium punctatum (assembly GCF_047496795.1). Lineage (NCBI taxonomy): Eukaryota > Metazoa > Chordata > Chondrichthyes > Orectolobiformes > Hemiscylliidae > Chiloscyllium > Chiloscyllium punctatum. The sequence goes on from NC_092754.1 coordinate 11,854,725, forward strand.
AACCTTGTGACTTAAAGGCAAGTACCTGATGAGCCAAGGCTAACACTAGTAAAGATAGCAACAGTAAAATAGATGAGCAATTAATGGAGGTTTTATGTTTTGATGTCTTAAACAATGATTATTTTGTAGTGAATTCTCAAGCTTCATAATAGCATTGTGCATAGGGACACTGTTGAGAGCTACTCTGTGTTGTATATCCTGTGTCTGATTAACTTCACTTCTGGAATTATGTCTCATCAGGAAGTAGCCAGTTGCATTATTCCAAACATAGTTGGGACATTGGCCTAGATTTTGAGAGTAACAGCAAAAACAATGACAGTTGTTGCTGACCTTGGAGGAACAAACATTTAGCACGCTCAGTACTATTGATTTTCCCTGTTTTGATAGCAATTTAATTGTGGCATCATCTATTAGGGATCGATGGCATGCAGGAGCAATGTAGTTTTCTGAGTAATTAAACAGTTTGAGGAATTTTATAGTCAGCAAAATTGGAAATAATAAATACTGATTATCATTCACTTATTTTCTCATTTCACATACAGTAAAAACAAGTAACATGAACAAGCTTGAAAAAAAAGTTTTAATATTTAAAAACCAATGTAATTTGTATCACAGAAAAATGTTAAGACACTGACTTTCTAAAATTAGTTTCACAGGGCTAGAGGGCTTGTTCAGCAGTAATTATGAGCATTATTAAGTGTTCAGTAAAATTTCATTTAACAAGCACAATTTTTCTCGTGGGTTTTATCGTGAAAATATTTGTAAAAATTTGAAGTTTGTTTCAAATAACTTATTCCATGTTGATTGTACCTGTACATACCCTATAGAAGTAAAGCACTGCCAGCAACATCTGCATTTCTACACTTAATTGCAAATGTGCAGATAGCAGAGTTGCTGTCTGTAGTGATGCCAACAGCATGCATTCATTTCTGGCTGAGATTACCATGAAAACCTCCTCCTCAATCTCTCCCCTCACCTGAGGTGTGGTGACCTTCAAGTTAAACCATGACTGGTCATCTCTTTGCACTGAAAGAGTAGCCCTATGGTCCTGTAGGACAGTGGTCATTTTATCTTTACCTTATACAATAATGATGGCAAATGCTGACAGTTTTGACAACACTGCAGCTGCAAATTCCAGACTGACAGTGAGACCAGTTTGATGGCAAAATATTGAAGGCTGGCATCTCTAAGTATACTCATCTTACACTTCCATACAATACTGGTTTATTTCACTCCCAACATATCTCAAACATGGTTGTGGTATTGACATAACCTGGGGTTATAGTTTGCCAGGTGCTTTATTGACTGCTGGCTGGGGATAGTTATTCACAAACTATGCATCCAACAAGGATGAAAAGGATTTGGTATTTTTTTTTCTGATGACTTGGACTGATATGAAAGAAGATTCGCTGGACAACATAAAGAAATCCTTGTATTTCCCATTAGTAGACTTGGTTTTTTTAAATGAATTAGTACAGTCCCTCTGGTTGTTCTAAAATAGCTGCATTTTAAGTATAATTCTCCTTCAATGTATTAGATGCAGGATTTTACTTAATGGAAACTTCGTGAAAACTCTGTCAAAAATGCTGAAAGATTGAATACTTTAGTGATTCAATGCCTAGCAGCACTCCATAATGATTTATATAGCTAAGATGTTTCCAATGACATAAATTCAGCAAACTTGATCTTGACCTTGGCTTTAAGGGGTGTGGGGAGGAATCCAGAAGTATGAGAATTAAATGCCCACATTTTGTGGCAAAGGTCTCTGTGCAGGAGCACAGAAGTATGGCAGAATTGCATAGAATTACACATAGAGACAGGATATTTAACCCAACTGGTCAATGTCAATGTTTGCATTTTGCAAGAACCTCCTTTCTTCACCTTGTCAACAAAGCCTTCAATCTCTTTCTCCTTCACATGTTTATCTAGATCCTTTTGAGATGTGCTGACCCTATCTCTTATAGAATAGTGTCAGACACACCATAGTTTCCTGGAATGCCTGCAGACAACCTGGGAGGTTCCATTGCTAATACATAAGGTTTCAGCAACTTCAATCCCAGAATTGTTGGTACCATTTTCTTTTGTTATCTGTCAACATACCAAAGGAAATTTTCACCAAATTTGGCCTGTGGTGAAGTGAGAAGTTGAAAATGGAACCTATGGTATTCACTTGGAAGTGGACATCCCGTTCAATCTATAGTTGTGAACATGACCTCCCCAGAGCTCAGCATTTTTAAAAATCCTGTTGCATTCTGACCTCAATTAGAATGAATGATATAGAATCCCTACAGTGTGAAAACAGGCCCTTCGGTCCAGCAAGTCCACACCGACCCTCCGAAGAGTAACCCACCCAGACCCATTCCCCTACTGTTCTACATTTACCCCAGACTAATGCACCTAACCTACACATCACTCAATAGTATGGGCAAGGTTAGCATGGCCAATTCACCTAACCTGTACATCTTTGGATTTTGGGAGGAAACCAAGCACCGGAATGAAACCCACATAGACACAGGGAGAATGTGCAAACTCCACACAGACAGTCGCCCGGAGAGGGAATCAACCCCAGGTCCCTAGTGCTGTGAGGCAGCGGTGTTAACCACTGAACCACCGTGCTGTCTTCATCTCAAAAACATGACAAAGCCATTCAATAGATCTGTATGTTAACTTCTTTTACATATTCCTTTGCACACTGGGCCATCACTTTCAAATATAAAACTGTTAAAGGAGCCTTTGGGTTAAGTTTGATACTTCTGCCATCCTTTCAACAAATGTACTTCCCATCTAACTTATTTCAACCAGGTTCAATACAAACTTCAAGAACATATTTTCTTGTTATTACATACAGTGCAGGTTTCTGGTCTGAATGTGTCTTTTTCAGATCTTAGTTACAACCTCTGTTTAAAGCATATTTTGCTGGCCTGCTGGAGTGAACTGTTAAAATCCAAGTTGACCTCCCAGTTGTAACACACTATTGGGGTGTTGCCTCCCACCTATTCAGGTTTGTTTTAATCTATATGTTGGACTAGTTGACGTACTACTTTTCTCGGTATGATCTGACTTCATTCTGGACTTCCTGGTTTTAGATTATTTTTCTCTTGTTCCACTTACTCTACTTCCTCAGATTTTATTTGGATGGTTTCTTAAAGATTGCACATTTTGTGCTTTCATTTAATATCCCTCTATATGTTAATTGACTCCTCTATGTGATTGAAGCACCTTTGTTTCTTTTACATTCATTCTTCTCTACTTCAACCCTATTAAAATGCTTTCAGATATTTTAGTTTGTTCTGCTGAAGGGTCTGCATTTAAACACAACATTTTTTCTTTGTGAATATTGACTAGATGTATGCATAAACAACATTTTTTGTTTCTTGACTTCAGATTTCCAGCAGCTGTAGTATTTTCCAATTTATTGGTATCCAATACTTCTTGATTTCCTTGACTCCGTGTCTATTTTTTTCAACCTTTGTAGTGATTTCATGTCTGAACTGGGACCCTACACTTTATCTTCTTAATTAAGACTCAATTGACTGATAATATTCAGACTTTAGAAGTAAACTTTGGTAATTGAAGGATTCATGATGAGATTGGTGCTAAATCAAACAGAATGTTATTTGGTCCATTGTGCCCCAGCCAGCTACTTGAAAGAGTTATCCAAACAGTTTCGCGTTCCTGCTCTTTCCCCATGGTCTTGCAAATGCTCCCTTTTAAGAATTTACCTAATTCTTTTTTCAAAGTTATTGTTGAATCTGCTTCAGCCAACCTTTCGCGCAGTGTATTTCCTGGCCCCAACAACAGCGTAGAGGAGAAAGTGAGGACTGCAGATGCTGGAGATCAGAGCTGAAAATGTGTTGCTGGAAAAGCGCAGCAGGTTAGGCAGCATCCAAGGAACAGGAGAATCGATGTTTCGGGCATCAGCCCTTCTTCAGGCTGATGCCCGAAACGTCGATTCTCCTGTTCCTTGGATGCTGCCTGACCTGCTGCGCTTTTCCAGCAACACATTTTCAGCAAAACAACAGTTTATATGAATTTGTTTATCCTCATGTCATCTTTGGTCCTTTTGCCAATTGGAGACCCATTTTGATTATTGGATTAACATACATTAATTTCAGTCTTGGGATAAGACTTCAAACCCAATAACATATTGTTGGAAAAACAGCTAAAATGAGCACTGGTATGTTTCAACACTCCTGGCATTAATTAGGAATTAACAGAAAAATATTTCTTTTATAGACCTATGCAAATTTATTGAAAACAATAAAATGTTACTAGAGTGCACTGAGATTATTACAACAAACTTAATTGAAGCAGAGCAATTTTCACGTCATCTAATGTAAAACATTGTAATAGGAAATGGTAGTATTTCAGAGAGATCTCTTTACCAACCTTGTCACAGTAATGAGGAACAGCATTTTAGAGACTAAATTTTGTTCAAAAAAGGTATTTTTAAGTCATGTCATCTTGCTGACATTGAGCATAGCTATGATTTTTAGCTACAAAGTTAGGGGTGTGCTTAACCTTGTCTGTCCTTTTCACATCATGGTTCAAGTATTTCCCAAAAGCAAGTGGAGCAAAAGGGTAAATTTAGATGATGGGTGCTAAAATGTAAGTTCCTGACCTTAGTGAGAGAACATTTTTAGCAGCTTGTATATTCCTGGCTCCAGGTCACAAGAATCCAGAATGAAATGATTGCATTTCTTCCACTTCTTGTAAAATTGTTTGCATCTGTATAAAATAACTTGGCATTATGAAGTGGCAAGTCTGCAATATGATAGATATATGCTGGATGAAGGGTTTTTCTGGTGCTCTCATTCTAGTCAGTGGCAGTACTAAATGCAACAAGTTTTGTAAGTCCCAATGGAACTGCCTGTTTTCAGTCAGGGCTTCTAATGCCAGCTGAAGTAGAAAAGCCTAACCTGTCTGGGGAAGCCCAGCAAGCGCAAAAGGGAGGAGAGGACACTTCCCATTTTTGATAGCACCGTTATTCCTTATTCTGCTAAGTTTTTAAAGGTCTTAGGTCTTTAAATGAATGCTTTAGGGATGAGTGAGTGGGTGGGAGGATGGGTAGTCAGTTTAGAATTTAGTTGCATGGGGTGCAGTCAGGTTGCAGGGGCAGCTGGGTTCGATGGATAGTTGGGTTGGTTTCAGGTGAGTAGTCTGATCAGATCAGGGACAGTTTTGTTTTGACGTGGTGACCTGATCAAGTTGCATGGTCAGCCATGCGTAGTTGGATCAGATTCAATGGGTAGTTGGGTCAGATTGAATGGGGAGTTGGTTGTGAGGATAATTGGGCTAGATCGCGTGGATGATCAGAATGGGAGAGTGGTCATGTCAAGAGTGTTGATAAAGAGAATTGAGTTTCAGGTACTGATTGGAGGTGGTGGGAAGTAATTGGTTTTTATGCTCAGTTCCATTATGTGGCTAATCCCTGAGTTAGATCACATATTAACTAACACACTTGAAATTTAAAAACTCAGGTAAGACCCACGTATCAGCCCAAGATTCTAAGTGAAGTCAAGGTCAGAAACATTTGGAAGGGTCTCAGGGAATGGAAATCAGTCCATCAGAAGTTTAAACTTCTCAAGCGTGTGCACACCTGAGGGCTTCAGCAGAGTTCTTATGCACAGCACAGACTTAAGATTGTGGTATGGACATCCAAAGATTTAGGCTTATATGTTCGAGCAGATTTGCCAGTTACAGTTGACATGAAGGATAATTCATTTAGCAGTCATATACTATGTCAAATATATTGTGTTATTTTACTAAGGTGTGTATTCAAGACAGGAGGACGTAATTGTTAAGTTATTAGCCTTTTAGGTAATTCAGAGTTTACTAGTTTTTGTCAGAAGTTTGGATATTGGATTGTGCTTGTCAGTTTTCAGGTGGAGTTCGGAATTACAGGTCAGAAGCAGGCAACATTTTAAAGTTATTTTTCACCTGGAATAAAACGCAACATGTGAAATGTGACATCTGCTATAAGACATCTGGAGTGTTGCACCTGGGTGCATTGACATACTGCAGCAATGGCTTTTGATAATCAGCATAAAGAAGGTCTACCACAAAATCTTGCAACTATTCAAGGCTGCACAGAAAGGTCTGCAACTGTCAGTCAAATTCAGCCACGTGGAGGTGACCTTTTCTCCCAGCTGCACTCAGGGGCTTGGAGAAGTCTGTAGGTTGACTGCTCTCTCACTAAGTGGAGTTTATAACATATGGTCTCACAGCAGGAGGTGTCTCCTGGCATCTTTTAGAATAAAACTAAGTTGGAGTTGGAGGAAATAAGTTTAAAGAAAATAGATACATTTACTTAGTCAAATAACAAATCTTAATGTAATAATATATCTGATAATAACAGTTTAAAAGTCATCAGCCATAAATCCATTTATCAAAGTTTTACTGAGCACACTTTTCTCCTTTTTACACCACGCAGTTCAATGATTACATACTGCTGAAATATCTCCACAGAAGCCAATATCCCATCACCAATCACCCTTTATTTGCACGTGCACCTTATATGGACTCTGACCAGCCAGCTCAGAGCCAGTCTCTAGAGTAGTGAGTGTCTGTAAGACTGTTGTTTATATCTGGCAGCCAGGACTCCCTGAGCGGCCCAGGTTAACAGTTCCAGTCAGGAATCTCATACTCCATGAGATCTATCTGGTCCTCCTTCCAATCACAATCGTAGCCTATATACTTGGCAACCTGCTTCCTTTCCTCCCAGTTGAAAGATGTTCAGGAAGACACAGGGCATTTACACATCAGTACTCTAAGAAGTCTGTTTTCAACTTAGCACTCAAGTAAAGTGAAATGACAAAAAGATATCCCTGTACTTACTTAATTTCGGTTAATTCCACATTGAGCCATGAATCAATGTGCCTTTCCAGCGCGGCCTACACTGATAGATCTGTCTATCATTACAAATTGAGTCATCAACTGTAACACTATATACAACTTCTTTTCATGCTTTATCCTTTCTATTAACTTGAACACAAGATGTAGATACATACTTTGTCATATCACACAGTCTCTGGTCAGGCTATAGAGTCTTTCATGCTGCAATTTCGGAAGCCATTCATTTTTTAAATGGGAACTAGAAGAATACAAGCATGAATAGCAGTGTTCTTTCAATACTTCAAATTTCTCATTTAGAAGGATGGCTAGTAGATTTATGGCAACACTTTTACATGAAAGTTAGCATTGAGAGTCCTGGATTAACTGTGATAGCTCCTGATTCATGATATTGCACGCAAATGTTCCCAACTGTGTTGTTCCTAAGTCAGAAGGATTCTCTACTACATTGGAGAATTGGCAGCAGGTGCAATGATTCATAAATATTCACGGATAACTCATGTTACATGATTGGTATGAAATATCCTTCTCCAACTTCATTAAAGTCTTAAATTCTTGTCTGAAGGCAACCACCATCTCTTGCCTGAAATGAAAACAAAAAGTGCTGGAGGAATTTAACACGTCCAGCGGCATCTGTGGAGAGAGGAAGCAGGTTAACGTTTCAAGTTCCCATAACTCATATTCTTCTGCTATGGTTCTGAAAAAGTCACATTGCACTCAAAGCATTATCTCTGTTTCTTTATCTACAGATGTTGCCAGACCTGCAAACTTTCACCAGCAGTGTTGTTTTTTATTTCATATTTCCAGCATCCTCAGAATTTCACTTTTATCATATTTTGCCTGTTTGAGTTAAATTTAGTTGTATATTAGAGTGCTAGAAACAGACTGAACTTATATTTTGGACTATTTTGATTTGAGGAATCTTAAACATTGAAGAAAGGTCCACAACTTATTTCATGATTTGTTAGTTTGGCAACTTGAAATGGCCCATTATGATATTATTTTCATAACAACACTGCAGCCTACCATAGTATCATTATACCATGACTAAGACAAGAACCAAAGAAAGTGCCCCATTAATGAAGAACTTAACCCTAACAAACAAAATTTATAAATTTATTACTCCAGTCCATGCTGTGCCACCAGACATGGTAGCATGAGTTTTATCTGTCTTGACAACTTTTTACCAGCCAGCAGTTAGAACTCAATCTAAAAATCAGTCACTGTAAAATTAATGAAGACTGCTTCTGGTATCTGAGGTCACACTGGAAATCTGTTTCTTGGCTGTAAGTGCCCTACATAAAATGAATTTTGGCAATCTTAACTCAGTACCCCTTGCTGTGGATTGCAACTTGAAACTGCCACAGAATTTGAAATTTGTGATTAAGTTGGTCATGTTAAAATTCCAGCTGATGTTATTACTGGAAAGTCAGATCCCAGTCAGAAACCTGGCTTGACAGACCATATTTTTATTTGTTTTGGTTGTAACAAATTCATCCCTCACTTAAAACTAAACATGCAATACTGCAGATGAACAACAAAACAAAGGTTTATTACAAAAGAAATTAATATAGCATAGAATAATCCAAATTATCTATTTATAATACAAATTCCGAGATATTAAATACACAATAGAAGTATAATCTCATTAATCCCAAAACACTCTTTTATAAATTGAAATGAAATAAAGCAGCTATTCTGTAATTTTCAAAGCATGCGACTCGTGCAATACTCATAACAGTATCTGTGGTATCTAACATATCAATGGGTTTAAATCATTTGTGATTTCAACTTTTCATCTGGAACAACAAGAGAGAGCGTCTTACTGGAGCTATCATACAACTGAACTTCACTATTCAGCTTTAGGGAACCTCTTCAGGGTTTTAACCCAACATGTCTGATCTGGGACCAACACTAACATTTCATGCTAAGGGAATTTTGTTCACTATATATCCTTCCCTTCTTAGGAGCACTTTTCTACATAGCCATCCCATTCCAAGGAACTTCCCAAGAATTCCCGATTCAAAGTCAAAAGTGAAACTAAAAGTCTCTCACCTTTAGGCATTTCCTTTAATCATGCAGAAATGCCCAATTTCTGAACTCTCTACCAAATCTTGAAGCCCCATTATTTACCTAGGTTGTAAATAATCTAAAGTAAAATAGTCCATTAGTGGACAAACCCCATTCACTTTAAAGCTAGACTTCAAAATCTGTTCTTAGAAGAATTTGCCATGGTACGGAAATGCTTTCAAGTCAGTTCTTAACTTTGGAAACACAACATGCACTGGTTATTAACTAAAAAAAAAACAGAAATCCAAACTCACAACAAATAACATTAAGAACTAAATCGCATAACTCCTAAAATTTACGTCACAGTCATCTCACACATAAGAGGTAAGGTGCCATATGCAGGGAGCAAACCTTTACAACTGTGCGGTGAGAGTTGAGCATAGCGCTGGGATACATTGTGACAGCACAGTAATGGGAACTTTATTCATCATCAGAGTGTGTTGAAACTGACATTGGAGTGTTTGGTGTGGATGCAAGGTTCTTGGTGGAAAATATTCCACTTCCCTTGGTGAAAACAATAAATAGGAAATTATTTTCTAAAGTAAATGAAGTTCCATGTAGTTCAGAGAGCATCTATGGATTGAATGGGAGGATTTTATAACGCATGCTTACAAGAGAATTATCTGCTGATGTATTGGATTGTACTTACCAAGCATACTGGTAAAAAATATGATTTAAGCATGAGACTGAATGCACCATAAGGAATGGTGGTCCATATAAAAGCACAGGAACAGTGTATTGAAGGAGGGCATTTGTCTTAACTTACCTCATTGACCATGGCTTAATGGGAGAGAGAGCCATGGCTCAATGGCACCTTGCATATGAGTCAGAAGATTGTAGATTAAAATTCCACTCCACATACTTGAGTGCAGTGTCTAGGCTTACAATCCAATGAAGTACTGAGACCAAGTGGAAATACTATCTAAACTCTTAGGTGGAATAATTTTGAAGACGAGCAGGAGAGTCCTAACTAATGTCCTGTTAAGTATCTAAACTCGATCAAAATAAAAATCTGGTTATTGTTAGATTGCTGTTTATTATACCTTGCAATGTACCATTTGGGTGTTTCTTTTCTAACATTACAACAGTGGCGACACTTCAAAACTACTTCATTAACTATCAAGCACTTAGGACATGATGAAGTTTTGAAAGATGTTGTAAGTCTATCATTAAACTTGTGGTCCGTTATCTGTTATTTTGTTCAAATGTTTTTGTTTCTACCACCATTGTATCACCTGCTAATGTACCTAAACAAATTGCTGCACGCTGGAACAAGACATGGATGCTGATGATATAATTGTTTCATGGCATTCCCCCTTGTTACTGTGCCATTCAGTGATTTACTCACTGGCCTGTATACAGCCCAGTTTGCCATTCCATTTGCTGTCCACTCACTGTATCTCCCTCCCTTGCTCTCTGTTCACTGCTACTTTGTTTGGGAAAAAAAGGCTATGTGCAAATTGGTCAGGAAGGCAGCAAGTGAATCAGTGGAAGTTCAAAAATTGCAATTGGATCAGCTATGGAAGGACACTAAGAAGTGGAATAGTGAGGGATATTGAGTTAAATGGCAGGAAGGATCTACTGAATGTCTTTAAATAGTGATAAATAAATTTTAAAGTCAAATGTTTGTTCATTTGTTTATACTGTGTACATTATTTGAATGTAATGAATACAATCTAGCAGAATAAAAAATTAAAAGTATGAACTAAAAATTTCTACATATATGTTATCAGAAACATTTGGGTAAGGCAAAAATGTGTCAATTGCAGGCAGAGTCAAGAAAATTTATAATGGGAAATAAAGACATTGCAGAGACACTAAATAATTACTTTGTATCTGTTTTCACTGAGCATTATACAAAATATGTCCCAGAATTAGAAATCCAAGTGACTATGGAGCATGGGGAGTTAAAGGAAAATAGTATTTCTATGAAGGTTGTACTGGGGACGTTAATGCTACTGACAGTTGATAAGTCCCCAGGACCTGATAGTTTACATCCCAGACCATTGAAGGAAGTGGCTATAGGTGTAGTCAATGCAATGGTGATCACTTTCCAAAACTGCAAGCTAGACTGGAAGCTAGCAAATATTACCTCACAAATTTTAAAAAAAGAACAAGAGAGAAAATCGAGCAACAGACCCATTAGCCTTATATCAGTAGCAGGGAAAGTGCTGGAATCTATCATAAAGGGTGTATTAAATGGAAACGCAGAAAAAAAATGATCTGGTTGGGCATAGTCAGCATGTTCTATGAATGGAAACTTGTGTTTGGGAAACTTTTTGGAATTTCTTTGAGGATGGTACTAATAAAAATTCATAAAGGAACATAAACAGACTTGGATTTTCAGAAGCATTTTGATAAAATCCACTGCAAAGTTAAAGCACATAGGATTGGAGATAATATACTGGCATGATTAAGGATTGGCTAAATGACAGAAAATAAGTAGACATAACTGGATCGTTCTTGTATTGGCAGATCATGATTAGTGAGTTCCACAAGGATCAATACTTGGGCACTACCTGTTCACAATAAATATCAATGATTTGGACATGGGGACCAAATGTAATATTTTCCAAATTTGCAGATGGTATAAAGTTAAGCATGGATGTGCTGTTTGAGGAAGTTTAAAACAGATCAGGAGACCGTGGACAGGCTTAGTGAGTAGGCAGGAACATTGCAGATGGAATGTAATGCAGACATTGTGAGCTTATTCATCTTGGTAGGAGGAACAGATGTACAATTTATTCTTATACCGTGAGAGATTGGAAAGTGTAGATGTATTAAAGAACCCGGGTATACTTGTCAGTAAGTCACCGAAGGCTAGCATGCAGGTGCAGCAAGCTTTTAGAAAGATTAATAGAATGATGGCTTTTGTTGCCAGATGATTTGAGTTCAGAGAAGTCTTGCTTCAGTTGTATAAGAGCTTGGTTAAATTGGGTCTGGAGTGTTGTCTTCAGGACTGTGGTCTCTTTTTCTCAGGAATGATATTATTGCCATGGAGGGAATATAACAAAGGTTCACTGAGATGATGGGACTTCCCAATGAAGAGAGGTTGTGCAAACTGGGTCTGTATTCTTTCGAGTTTCAAAGAATGAGAGGTGATCTTATTGAAACCTAAAAAAAATCTTCAATGGATAGGTAGGGTAGATGCTGGCAAGGTGTTTCCCTATTTGGGAATTTTAGAACCAAGGTCACGATTTAAAAGTAAGGGGAGATTTATGACTGCGATGAGTAGAATTATGAATCTGTAGAATTCTCTACCCCGCAGGGCTGTTGAAGCTCAATCTTTAAGTATTTTTAAGTTAGTGATTGACATCTTTTTGACTCCCAGTGCCATAAAGGATTGTAGGAATTATGTGGGTAAAAGGCATTGAAGTGTTTCATTAGCCATGCTTACATTAAAGTGCAGAGGGGGCTTGACAAGTTGAGTGACCTCCTTCTGTTTGTATGTTCCTATTTAAAAGGGTCTTTCCTTTCAGGTGTCACTATGAAATTGATGGATGAAGTAGCCGGTATCGTGGCAGCTCGTCATTGCAAGACCAACATTGTGACTGCATCGGTCGACGCAATAAACTTTCACCAGAAAATTCAGAAAGGTACGACTCTTGCAACTTTCACAATCCTTCCCACAAGAGTATTTGGAAAGGCAAGGACTGATTAGGGACAGTCAACATGGTTATGTGCATAGGAAATCATGTCTCACGAACTTGATTGAGTTTTTTGAAGAAGTAACAAAGAGGATTGATGAGGGCAGAGTGGTGGACGTGATCCATATGGACTTCAGTAAGGCATTCGACAAGGTTCCCCATGGGAGACTGGTTAGCAAGGTTAGATCTAACAGAATACAGGAAGAACTAGCCATTTGGATACAGAACTAGATCGAAGGTAGAAGACAGAGGGTGGTGGTGGAGGGTTGTTTTTCAGACTGGAGGCCTGTGACCAGTGGAGTGCCACAAGGATGGGTGCTGGGTCCACTACTTTTTGTCATTTTTTAAAATGATTTGGATGTGAGCATAAGAGGTATAGTTAATAAGTTTGCAGATGACACCAAAATTGGAGGTGTCATGGACAGCGAAGAAGGTTACCTCAGATTACAATGGGATCTTGATCAGATGGGCCAATGGGCTAAGGAGTGGTAGATGGAGTTTAATTTTGATAAATGTGAGATGTTGCATTTTGGGAAAGCAAATCTTAGCAGGACTTATACATTTAATGGTAAGGTCCTGGAGAGTGTTGCCGAACAAAGAGACTTTTGAGTACAGGTTCATAGTTCTTTGAAAGTAGAGTTGCAGATAGATAGGATAATGAAGAAGACATTTAGTATGCTTTCCTTTATTGGTCAGAGTATTGAGTACAGGAGTTGGGAGGTCATGTTGCAGCTGTATTAGACACGGGTTAGGCCACTTTTGGAATATTGTGTGCAATTCTGGTTTCCTTCCTATCGGAAGGATGTTGTGAAGCTTGAAAGGGTTCAGAAAAAATTTACAAGGATGTTGCCTGGGCTGAAGGATTTGAGCTATAGGGAGAGGCTGAACAGGCTAGAGCTGTTTTTCCTGGAGCGTCGGAGGCTGAGGGGTGACCTTATAGAGGTTTATAAAATCATGAAGGGAATCGATGGGGTAAATAGATAAAGGTCTTTTCCCTGGGTGGGGGAGTCCAGAACTCGAGGGCATAGGTTTAGGGTGACAGCGGAAAAATATAAAAGAGACCTAAGGGGCAACATTTTCAAGCAGAAGGTGGTACACGTATGGAATGAGCTGCCAGAGGAAGTAGTGGAGGCTGGTACAATTGCAACATTTAAAAGGCATCTGGATGTGTATATGAATAGGAAGGGTTTGGTGGGATATGAGCCAGGTGCTGGCCAATGGGACTAGATTAGATTGGGATATCTGGTTGGCATGGATGAGTTGGTCGGTAGGGTCTGTTTCCGTGCTGTACATCTCTTTGACTCAATGACTCTAAGAGTATCTCCATTGGCTCTGTCATATTATAATGTAAGCATTTTTTCCATGAAGTGGATTGCATCTAATCCACAAATTATAAATACCACTGCCTGTTTAATTTGTATAGCTTTGCCTTTAAATGTTGCTTCAAAATCAAAACTTTCAAGCACATTCCAACAGCATTTGAACAACAATTTCTCACACCACTTCCAGCAACAGGGGAACCAAACCACAGAAGAATGTAATGCTCTATTAAACATATTTACTTCATAGTCAGTATTTTAAAACAAAATCACCACAGTTCACCAGTTCAGGAATTTCTTTCTTAAAGCACTCTGCTTCTTAATGCTCTCCTCCTTTAAGGTATTCTTTTAAATTTAACACTTTGGCCAAACTTTTGGTCACCTGACCTTATGACCGAAATTTCCTAATTTCCAGATTGTTGGAGACGGGACATACAACTGAAGACCTACCTCATGACTTTCTGCAGGTCATGATTTTGGAACATGCATGAAAATTGTCCATGGTGTCCCTGATGGAGAATTCCCCTGTTTCCTGTGACATTTTGCAAACATCTCTGAACCATAGAGTCATAGAGATGTACAGCACAGAAACAGACCCTTTGGTCCAACTCGTCCATGCCGACCAGATGTCACAACCCAATCTAGTCCCACCTGCCAGCACCAAGCCCATACCCCTCCAAAGCCTTCCCATTCATACACCCATCCAGATGCCTTTTAAATATTGCAATCGTACTAGCCTTCACAGAGACAAGAGAATTGAAACAGTTTCACCCAGCTTACCTCAGTAGTCACTCAAGGAAATGTAAAGCAGATTAAAACATTGTCTAATTCTAGAACTGACCCCTGTCTCAATTAAGTCCAGTTGCTGACCTAACCTGATCAACTAATCCCCTCAACCTGACTACACTAGCCATGTCAACTGCCAACCCCACACCGCCCACCCCCCATCCCCAGACAGAACCATCGACTACCTTGACCTCACTATCTCCCCATCAACCACCATGATCGGACGCTACTATCACCCCAACTTGACTACCCAATCACTACCTCATCCATCTAACCACTTACTTTTTCACTGCATCCATCTGCCCACCTCCCACTCACCTTCCTGACCAACTCATCAGCTTATTTAGCTATCCATATCACCTAACTATTAACCTGCTCATTCATCCCCCATCTATGTTCTCACTCACCTTTGCGCCTGTTCACTTTCCCATCTGTCCATCTACCCATCTCACCCACTCAATCATCCACTCATCCTTTTGCTAACGCACACACAAACGATTTGATGTTTAAACTTATCATACATCAGCTCGTGCTATAAAATGTTGTGTGTCCTCTCTTCCTTTAACTCTGTCTGCTTGTCTGTGTTTCCGTGAGGGATACTGTGCTCTGTATTTCTGTGATAGTTGGGTTTGGAAGCTCCGAGAAAAAGAAGTGTGGAAACATCAGGTTGGGAGAATCTTCATGTGCTTAGAAGTCCAATATCTCCTTCTGTAACTTGGTTGCAAATTTTGTTTGATAACAATCCTGTGAAACTACTTGAAATGTTTTATTATCAAGACGTTGGAAATATTGAATGATTCCAGAAATTATTTTGGCTGAAATGATTTCTAGTTCACTTAATAACGGACTATACAACCCTGTGGCTTGTTAATATAGTTGTTGAGATCCATTTGTTTACAGTCTTGAACCATTTTTGGTTTGAACATCATTTTAGAAATGCATTATTTTTATATATTTTACATTAATCTTTCCCAAACAAGAAAATTAATACTTAATTTTAATATTTCTCCAAGAAAATGCTGTAACAGTAAACTGAATTTCAGCTGTCACTCCTAATGTTTCAGTTTGCTTCATAAAGCGCTCTACCAAGTTTTTACCCTTACCCATAGTCATAGAGATGTACAGTACAGAAACAGATCCTTCGGTCCAACTCGTCCATGCCGACCAGATATCCCAATCTAGTCCCATCTTCCAGCACCCGGTCCATATCCCTCCAAACCCTTCCTATTCATATATCCATCCAGATGACGTTTAAATGTTGCAATTGTACTAGTCTCCATCACTTCCTCAGGCAGCTCATTCCATACACGTACCACCTTCTGTGTGAAAAAGTTGCCCCTTCAGTCTCTTTTATACCTTTCCCCTCTCACCCGAAACCTATGCCCTCGAGTTCTGGACTCCCCCAACCCCAGGGAAGAGCCTTTGTCTATTTATCCTATCCATGACCCTCATGATTTTATAGACCTCTATAAGTCACCCCTCAGCCTCCAACGCTCCAGGGAAAACAGCCTTAGCCTATTCAATCACTCCCTACAGCTCAAATCCTCCAACCCTGGCAACATCCTTGTAAATCTTTTCTGAACCCATTCAAGTTTCACAAAATTCTTCCGATAGGAAGAAGACTAGAATTGCATGCAATATTCCAAAAGTGGCCTAACCAATGTCCTGTACAGCCACAACACGACCTCCCAACTCCTGTACTCAGTACTCTGACCAATAAAGGAAAGCATACCGAACGCCTTCTTCACTATCCTATCTACCTGCAACTCTACTTTCAAGGAGTTATGAACCTGAACTCCTATCCAGATAGGCAATCTTTGCATTGGCTATTTATTTATCTTGTCCTTACCTGCTTTCTGCAGGAGATGGTGTGACTTTGTGAAGTGTAAGTGCCAGTGATGACAGTCTTTATACACAACCACGTAATCTGGTTCAGGGATAAATATTGGCCATTATACCAAGAAGTCCTCTGCTTTTCTTTGAAAAATTGCCAGAAGATCTTTTGTGTCTACCTAAGAAGGTGATCCTCTTTGTCTGCTGTCATATCTGAAAGTTGTCACCTGATAATGGTCTCTTTCTGTGCTGTGAATAACTGTATGAGTGGAACTTTTCAGTGATCTTGTCGTCCTGAATTATGTGCCCAAGTCTCGAGTTTAAGGCTTGAGTCCATAAATTTCTAAGATAGAAGGGATAGGAGTATTACCTTGTCATTGCAGATAGAACTATGAGAGGATTTTAAAAAAAAAGAGTTAACATAGTACAATGAAACATAAAACAAATGTTTTAAAAACATGCAACAGTTGTATGAATATCTGATGGACAAATACAGTTGGTTGTTTCAAACTGAGGGTCTCTTCAATTTCATTGAGCAGTTTCAATCTGAAATATTAGTATCTCTTTCAGTTTGAGGTGCTGGCATTCCCTGTTGCAATTTGTCCAGGATTTTCTGATTTCATCACCGAATTGCAACATTTGCAGATCTCCATTTTACATTATTAAAACATGGCATCGTAAAGCAGAGAGAAAACAATACACTCTAATTGTACCAATGTCTATCCTTTGGAACTATCCAATTATTTATAATGCATTGTCTTTTGCACACAAATCACTGCAATTTTTACTTTTCAAGTATGCATCCACTTCTCTTTTGGAAGTTACTGCTGAATATGCTTCTCCCGACCTCTCAGGCAGAGGATTCCAGACCCCATTCCGAAGTGGTGAAGTTTTACTATTTGGAATAGTGTAGTTTACAGATTGTTTGCATGTCCAAAGATTAGTTCTCCTTCAGATTTGGAACTCTTCAATCACATGAACTTCTTAAACTTTTCCTGTCAAGATCTTCACAGGAGGCAATTTAACTCGCAAACCATGCCAGCAAGTTGCAGACATTCCTGTTCGTTAACAAATGCTTAATAAGATAAAGCATTAAAAAGTTATTTTTACCCAGACAGGAACCAGCAATGTCCGTATTCCAATCGAGGTTTGGCTGCAATGAGTTGTGGAATAATTCAGATAATATTTCAATTTAATTGGTTCCAGAAATGCTGAACTGAGTACAGGAAATGTTCTTGTTTAGATTTGTGGTGATTTTTCTTTTAAATTCAGGGAGTGCAAGATGACTAACATGGGGTGTTCTGTTGGAATATTCTTAATAGTTCTAGTTGAAGCAATATTAGTAATATTTTGTACCACTCTCCATGGTTCAGTGAAATCGGTGCTGCAAAAACCATTGCTGGTAGGAAACCACCGTGAGAATACCGGCCAATAACTTTAAAGTGGCTGTGTCACTTTGACAGGGGATAAAATGATTGATTTGATCACAGATTTAAAGAGACCAGTTACTGATTAAAAAGGCTTAATTTAATGTTTTTATACAGCAGTTATTAAAGATACCAACTTTAATGAGTAGAGAGTGGTGTTTCGCCATTTGGAACAGAACACTCAACTCCCTAATAGCCTTAAATGTATTATTTTTAGTGAATAGTTCTTTTACTTGTTCAATTGTCAGAATATTCAGTTGCAGACAGCATCACAGATAATATAGGCACTGTCTTCATCTGATGTCCACACTTAACCATAGGATGTCACTGTGTCAATCTGAAGCAGAAACCCAGGTTGTTTTCTCTCTGCTCCCAAGCTCAGGAGCACTGTATTTGTCAACATAACAAATGGCCTACTCCTGCACCTATTGTCTATAACAACAGTGGCTGAACTTCAAAGTAACTAATTAAATGAAGCAATTTGGAAGATTTCACAGAAATAACATATAAAAATGAGGGACAGGAAAAGACTAACTGGTCAATTAAACTTTTCAAACCTCTTGATACCTTCAGCAACTTGACTGATTATTTCCTGACAATACAAGATTCTACATTATGAAGTAGCTTATTATGAAATAGTTAGTCAGAACCATACTGAAAATCCAGGTAATCAATGTCTATCCCCTACCTTCACCCAGAACTGAGTAAGTTCTGTAAAAATTCAATTAACTTTATAGTAAAAGCCCCATATCTTTTCCAATAATTATAATGGGCATCTCTTAGGATTCAGTGTGAGCTGGACATCAAATTTGGATCCTTGCTTGTGTGTATGACTTAATAGTGTGCTTGGTTGTAAATAACTTGTTAATGAAACACTCAGTTACCTTGGATATTTATGGCTGAGAGTATGCAAGGCAAAATTAATGTTGAATATTTTTGTTTATTTCACACCTTGTTTCAGCACTACTGATATCAGTTCCCTGAAGCTACTTTGGAATTTAGGAACTAGAGAGGCTGAAATGGGACTGCTAATGGAATCACAGTGACTCACAGTGAAGTTTCAGTGTTGTAAAGACAGGATGATAGATGAGGGGGATTATCATGATAATAATTCTGGCACATCTATGTCACCAGCTGAGAATGTATCAATTTGTTTGACAGCCTCACAGCATTTTGTGATGTATTGATTCCTTGGAGGGTTCTGCCATGCATTGAGACCGATGATCTTTTCTTATATGCTCTTGTGATTGAGAACTTGCAACAAAAATGTTCTTTCAGTTCATTTGTAATATTTTCTTGGATTTGAAAGACTTGCATTTATATGGTGCTTTATCATAGTTCATGTTCCACCTGCAAGATGCCCTCTAATAAATAGCAGTATCAATATTAAAATAGAAATACCAGCTTGGATAAAATAGCAAATCTCAAAATAGAAATAGCCTCTAGTCTGAAATTACATCTATCCGGGAAGAAGAGGCAGACTCTATATGAACCTTTTTTCCATGTGTTCAAGAGCTCAATAGAGTTAAGATCAGTTCTGTTCAAGAGGGCCTACAAGAGTTCAACTATTTAACAAAGGGCTTAGATCAGAGCCAGGAAACTAGAGGGCTGTCAGCTGACATCTGTCATTGTGGTGATGTTTATAGAATCCTAAGAGATGCCCATTATAATTATTGGAAAAGATATTGGGTTCTTACTATAAAGTTAATTGAATTTTTACAGAACTTACTCAGTTCTGGATGAAGGTAGGTGATAGACATTGATTACCTGGATTTTCAGTATGATTCTGACTAACTATTTCATAATAAGTTACTTCATAAAGTAGAATCTTGTATTGTCAGGAAATATTCAGTCAAGTTGCTGAAGGAATCATGAGGTTTGAAAAGTTTAATTGACCAGTTAGTCTTTTCCTGTACCTCATTTTTATATGTTGTGAAATCTTCCAAATTGCTTCATTTAATTAGTTACTTTGAAGTTCAGCCACTGTTGTTATAGACAATAGACAATAGGTGCAGGAGTAGGCCATTCTGCCCTTCGAGCCTGCACCACCATTCAATATGATCATGGCTGATCATCCTTAATCAGTATCCTGTTCCTGCCTTATCTCCATAACCCTTGACTCCACTATCTTTAAGAGCTCTATCCAACTCTTTCTTAAATGAATCCAGAGATTGGACCTCCACTGCCCTCTGGGGCAGAGCATTCCACACAGCCACCATTCTCTGGGTGAAGAAGTTTCTCCTCATCTCTGTCCTAAATGGCCTACCCCGTATTTTTTAAGCTGTGTCCTCTGGTTCGGCACTCACCCATCAGTGGAAACATGTTTCCTGCCTCTAGAATGTCCAATCCTTTAATAATCTTATATGTCTCAATCAGATCCCCTCTCAGTGTTCTAAACTCAAGGGTATACAAGCCCAGTCGCTCCAGTCTTTCAGTGTAAGGTAATCCTGCCGTTCCAGGATTGACCTTGTGAACCTACGCTGTACTCCCTCAATAGCCAGAATGTCTTTCCTCAAATTTGGAGACCAGAACTGCACACAGTACTCCAGGTGTGGTCTCACCAGGGCCCTGTACAGCTGCAGAAGAACCTCTTTGCTTCTATACTCAATCCCTCTTGTTATGAAGGCCAGCATGCTATTAGCCTTCTTCACTACCTGCTGTACCTGCATGCTTACCTTCATTGACTGGTGTACAAGGACACCCAGATCTCTCTTTACTGCCCCTTTACCTAAATTGATTCCATTTAGGTAGTAATCTGCCTTCCTGTTCTTGCCACCAAAATGGATAACCATACATTTATCCACATTAAACTGCATCTGCCATGCATCTGACCACTCACCTAACTTGTCCAGATCACCCTGTAATCTCCTAATATCCTCATCACATTTCATCCTGCCACCCAGCTTAGTATCATCAGCAAATTTGCTAATGTTATTACTAATACCATCTTCTATATCATTAACATATATTGTAAAAAGCTGCAGTCCCAGTACTGATCCCTGAGGTACCCCACTGGTCACTGCCTGCCATTCTGAAATGGAGCCGTTTATCACTACTCTTTGTTTCCTATCAGCCAACCAACTTTCAATCCAAGTTAGTACTTTACCCCCAATACCATGCGCCCTAATTTTGCTCACTAACCTCCTATGTGGGACTTGATCAAAAGCTTTCTGAACGTCCAGGTACACTACATCTACTGGACCTCCCTCGTCCATCTTCAGAGTTACATCCTCAAAAAATTCCAGAAGATTAGTCAAGCATGATTTCTCCTTCATAAATCCATGCTGACTCTGACCTATCCTGTTACTACTATCCAGATGTGTCGTAATTTCATCCTTTATAATAGACTCCAGCATCTTTCCCACCACTGAGGTCAGACTAACTGGTTTATAATTTCCTGCTTTCTCTCTCCCACTTTTCTTAAAAAGTGGTACAACATTAGCCACCCTCCAATCCGCAGGAACTGATCCCGAATCTATCGAACTCTGGAAAATAATCACCAACGCATCCACGATTTCTCGAGCCACCTCCTTCAGTACCCTAGGATGTAGACCATCAGGCCCCAGGGACTTATCAGCCTTCAGACCTAACAGTCTATCCAACACCAATTCCTGGCAAATATAAATTCCCTTAAGTTCAGGTCCTTCAGCCACTGTTACCTCAGGGAGATTGCTTGTGGCTTCCCCAGTGAACACAGATCTGAAGTACCAATTCAATTCTTCTGCCATTTCTTTGTTCCCCGTAATATATTCCCCTGTTTCTGTCTTCAAGGGCCCAATTTTAGTCTTAACCATTTTTTTTGGCTTTCACATACCTAAAAAAACTTTTACTATCCTCCTTTATATTATTAGCCAGTTTACCTTCGTACCTCATTTTTTCTCTGCGTATTTCCTTCTTAGTAATCCTCTGTTGTTCTTTAAAAGCTTCTCAGTCCTCCATTTTCCCACTTATCTTTGCTATGTTATACTTTCTCTCTTTTAACTTTATATGTTTCTTAACTTCCCTTGTCAGCCACGGCTACCCATGCCTCCTCCTAGGATCTTTCTTCCTTTTTGGAATGAACAGATCCTGCAACTTCTGCATTATACACAGAAATATCCGCTATTGTTCCTCCACTGTCATCCCTGCTAAGGTATTGCACCACTGAACTTTGGCCAGCTCCTCCCTCATAGCTCCATAGTTCCCTTTATTCAACAGAAATATTGTCACTTCCGATTGTACCCTCTCCCTCTCAAATTACTGATTGAAGCTTATTGTATTATGGTCACTACTTCCCAATGACTCCTTCACTTCGCTTATGTTGACCAATGTGGAAACCATTTGTAATACATTAGTAAGATGAAAAATACTTTGGGTGGGTGTGTAAGGAATTGCAGATGAATTTTAACACAACACCTGGCAATGTACATTGAAA
This sequence comes from Chiloscyllium punctatum, assembly GCF_047496795.1. Classification (NCBI taxonomy): domain Eukaryota; kingdom Metazoa; phylum Chordata; class Chondrichthyes; order Orectolobiformes; family Hemiscylliidae; genus Chiloscyllium; species Chiloscyllium punctatum. Next base: position 11,877,073 of record NC_092754.1, read on the forward strand.
AAGGATGAATAGAGTACAATTGCATAGTCAGTTGGTCAATGTTAACAAAGGTGAAAATGGGAAATAATTTGAGTGATAATCAAGCAATCATTCTCTGAAAGTACCCAATGTGAAGATATTAGCTACAACATTTGTCAAGTATCAAAGGACATATTAAGGCCCTTTGATTTTAAATTCAGTTCAGTTATTTTAGCCTTTCTCAAACATCAGAATATTTTAATGTACAAACTGGGTATTCCATCTTCAGAATTATATTAATATCTTGAAAAAAGTTCAGGGACATTTCTAGGATTTAGGATATTTAATTATAAACAGAGAATCACAATTGAATTTGTTTCAATGATGAAAGGAGAATTGAGAAAATTATTGGTACAGTAGTGCAACAACTCCTGGGGGGGGTGGGGGGGGGGTCATAATTTCACTGTGGCAAATTTCAACCTGGAATTTAATATATCCGATAGTATGTTAGATAGGACCAAGAAGAAAAAGAAATATGCAAAACCTATTGTTTTGTTGAGAAAATTATACTGATTCACAATCTCCGTCAGGATGAGAACCTGCCCTCACCAAACATGGCCAATGTATAACTCTCAATGTCTTCTCAGTTTTAATGAATAAGGTTCATTGCCACCTTCTCAAGGCAGCTGCATGATCTAAGCAAGTATTTTTCAAATGATTGGGAAGGATTTTCCCATGAGTTGGCATGTAAGAGCCAGGCCATTTCCTGACATTGCAATCCCATCTACTGATAATTTCTATCTCCAGAATTCAGCACAAACTGGAGTTATACAGGTCTGAAGTCAGAATGTGGTTGCAAATGCTGAAGCAGTCAGGTCAAAAGGCACACTTTCAAACACTGGAACGTCTGTCCAGTTCTCTACACGTTTGTTGTGCCTCACAGCCCTCACATCTCAACCCCACCTCATGCAAACCCTCTAAGCTCCTCATGCATCATCTATACCCATTCACTTATTATCCACTATGTATAAAGCTTATGATACTGAGACATGGCTAAGCTTCTCAGGAAATAAGGGGAAGAAAAAACAATCTGCCATTCAAACTCTAACTGAGATGAATTGCCCGCTGGGATACTCATGAAATGCAGCAATAAAAACCCTCCTGTTTCAATGCTCATTAATCAGTCATAATAAGCAGCAATTCAAATATCTCTTAAAAACATTTAATCCAATTATCTACTCATATAGCTTTCAATTAAACATACATCACAGTCCCCTCCACAGCTGTGTCAACACCTCTGCTCAACTAACTCTACCAGTGAGGCCACGCATTCATTATAGCATTGTACTGCACAGCTGAATAAACAGACCCTGCAGAGCTCATTATAATTAAATCTTTGAAGTCACCTGATCAAATATCCAACCATCTGCTTTTTTTTCAAAAGCTCAATGGTGTTTCAATTAAAGAGAATTGATTGTCTCAGTAGATCTATGGAGATTAACCAATGTAAAACTCAAAACCACTGTGCCCAGCATCACTCATTTAAATCAGGTTCTCAGTACTTTTGAATGCATAAGAGAACTTTGGATGAAAGCTCTATTGCATGTAAACATTTTCAGTGATGATATGTTTAATTGTTGCATCTTTTAAGTGCAGAGCACCATAATCAATCATTGTATTGAAAACACATGTAGATCATCATGCACCATTGCATTATGACATTTCAAGTTCGCAAAACCTTTTAAACTTACCTGTCAAAAGGTTTCTCTGACTCCATAGTAGGCCTATCCTAAGGTTCAAGTTTTGACTTATCTGACATGGTTTCCAAAGTCTTCAGAAAGTCAACTGCCTAAATGAAAGTGCCAATGTCAGGGAAATGCTGGTCCCTATCTTCCAGGAAATTTTATTAGGAATGCCTTGACAAGTTTAAGATAGCAGCTTCCAATCTCCCAACTTTGGGTTTGCTCAGCATCAGGAAGTAAAAACAATCTAGTCCAAATCACTCAATGAGTTCTATGTCAGATAGTTCTACTTTCTTCAGTGTATAATCAAGGCATTTTCTTTCAACAAGATGTTTAAAAAATGTTTGATGACGCTTACTAATTTTTTTAGGTCATCTTGCAGGATAAATCTTAAAAGGGTTTATATATTTTTTAAAATTACAAACACCTTTTGAACATTGTATCCCATTATTAGCTACCATCAGATTTATTTTAATCAGATACACAGTCAAAATTGTCTCAGCTTAACATTTGAAATCCTAGATATGTTCCACATTAATCATTCTGGATAATGACCTCACTTTCTGTACTATAATATAAATTGCATGACTGTAAACTGCTCTCCTATGTACATCTGAATCCTTTGCCAGAATGATTTATTTCCCTCACGTATCTTGTCCTACTTTTCTGAAGGTGCTTAAAGATGCTGGGCTATATTTTCTCAGGTGGTAACAATCCTCAGTCTTTAACAATATTTGTTCTTGGGATATAGGCAAAACTGGCAAGGCTATATTTATCACCCATTCCTAGTTATTCTGAGATGGTAGTAATAGACCTTGCTTAAAAATGAGTGGTTCACTGTAATTTCAGAGGACGTAGATTCTTATGATCTATAAAACAATACCTGAATGTTCTTTAAATGCAAAATTAGCCTGTTAATATCGTAGATGCTGCCAAAACAAGACAGCCTTGCCTAATGCTGTCCAAATCAGATGCCCACTCTAATTATGAAAGCAAAATACTGCTGATGCTGGAAATCTGAAACGAACACAGAGAATGCTGGAGAAACTCAATAAGTTTGACAGCATCTGTGGCGAGAGAAATAGAGTTAATGTTTCAAGTCCAGTATAACACTTGTTCAGAACACAATCCATATGCTGCTAGAGGATGTGGTGGAGGCTGGTACAATTGCAACATTTAAGAGGCATTTGGATGGGTATATGAATAAGAAGGGTTTGGAGGGATATGGGCCGGATGCTGGCAGGTGGGACTAGATTGGGTTGGGATGTCTGGTCGGCATGGACGGGTTGGACTGAAGGGTCTGTTTCCATGCTGTACATCTCTATGACTCTATATAATATTTACTGACCAGCAAGAAGACAGAGTTACAATCAGGAGCATGATACCAATTTTCTTCTCCTTAGACTGGAGACATCCTGGTTGAGCATTAACCAGAAGTAGAACTTGGCACTTCCTTGCTTTGAATGGCTTAGTATGTAGAGCATGTGCTTCATTTACTCTTCTCGAAGTATGCTTTTCGAAATGATCAGGAATATACTTGCTATGAAAGGAATGAAGTTGTATCAGCATTAGAATCTTGCCTCTGTCCATTCATAAGTTCCTGCAGGGGGTTTTCTGTTAATTCAGTGCAGAAAATGAATCTGATGTATTCTTAATTTTTTTTATTGGAACGAAAGTGGAACTGGTAAATATGGCATGTTAAATGGATTTGTACAAGTTTGCAAATTATTCATGGCGCTCCTGCAATCTCATAGTCCCAATTCTGTGTAACCAGTACGTGTAGATTGAAAGCAGGGTTGCAGCATTGTAGTCCCAATACATTTCTAATTGGGTTGGAAAGAAGTTGCCCAAATTTTTTGTTTTTCCCAAATTGACTTGTGTTTTTTTCCCTGGGTTCTCATCCCTCTAGAGAGATCCCAATGGGCAAGGGATATATTATTGTTGTCCACAAAGTATCACATTTACATAGGACAGGCTAGATAGATAAAATCGTCTTTATGCTGAATTGAACAAAAATGGAAGTTTTAGGTTTTAATTCATTGTGATTTTGTTTCATATTGTTGATCTTATTTAAACTAATAGTCAAATCTTATAACTTGGAACTAGCAAGCTTTTGCAAATTGTTTCTTTTATAATAAAGACAATAATTATAATTACTGTCTCATACGTGTTTTACATGGGGTGTTGGGGAGGGTGATTGATGGCTGAGATAAGAGAACTGAATTATCTATTTGTATGAATTAAGCAATTTAACTGAAAGACAATTGGCATTCTTCATAAAATTTCATTCCAATTCAATAGATAATTTAAGAATCGTCAGATGAATAGATTATATTGTGCACCTTCATTAAAGGAGTGACACAACATCAATGGTAATTGTCAATGTGCAATGTTATCATTAGACTATAAGACGAGGGGCACATTTTTAAGGTGAGAGGAGAGAGATTTTAAAAAGACAATTTTTTTACGCGGAGGGTGGTTCACATGGGAGATGAACTTCCTGAAGAAGTCGTGGATGTGGGCACGATTACAACATTTAAAAAACATAAGGATTAGTCCAAGAATAGGAAAGGTTTGTAGAGATATAGGCCAGGAGTAGGTAGGTGGGACTAGTTTAATTTGGGAACATGGTTGGCATAGACTGGTTGGACCGAAGGGTCTGTTTTTGTGCTGTAAGACTCTGTGACGTAGTACTGCTGAGTAATACATGAATATAAAATCAGAGGCTAAAGCTCTGATATGATCTCCACCTGATCGCAACCCTGACCAAGTCAGGTCCCAGTGAGAAATTGAGTTTGTTAGATCATAAATTTTATTTTTACAGTTTGGTTACTATTGTCAATAGTTACTGAATATACTCACATGAGGCTGACGATGCCTTAAACAAAAGAAGGCAGGTTTATAGTACAAAAGAATTAAAAAGCATCTAAAACTATATTTGACAGTTTAGAAAGATCTTAACATAATCAGCAAAAAGACAGATTTTGCCCTGACCCTGAACATCCTATAAAGATATGCAATCACAGTGCAGTTCCTCTTCAATTTCCTACTTAACCTACCTTCTTACAATTTTGATGGCAGAGAAACGTTTTTTCTTCCAGTTCTGTTAGCCTAAACCTCATTCAGTTCTGACAACTTGTAAACTATTTCTTTTGAAAAGGAATCTTACTCTGAGCTCAAACTAATGATGGCCCATAGTCTAGTTTCTCTGTGGAAAAATCTAACTGTGTAAGTATTTCATTGTTACTCTACATGAATTTACTGGGCATTAACTTAATGGCATGCATTCATGCAAGTGCTGTCTTTAATTCATTAATCCAAATTACTTGTTGATCTCTTAAAATAAATTAACTTGACAGAACTAAAACCACACCTATTTTACTACTGCTTTAAAATGGAAATTCCTAAATGATAATAATATATTATACATCTTTCTCGCAGTACTTTGTGCCAATTATTGCTGTGCTACCATACAGCGGATTTATGAATGCTTGACTTACAAACATGTGTACTTATGAATGCAATCTCATACAGAAATGTCATTATAAATATCCTAATACGAACATCTCCTGTATCTATGAACAGCTCCTTTGTATTGTTCTGCATTGTGTCTGACTGATGTACAGTCAATTTACGAAGGGACTCCAGAATGGAAGCCAGGGACTGCCCGTAAAATCAAATAGCTACTGTTCTTCTGAAATTTAGTGCAGAAGGAATTTCAAAAGTGCTACTTTTCAGTATTTTTATTATTTCCCATATATCACACAATTGTATGAATTAAACATATTAACTTTGCGGTTGCATCATGAAGATATAAGCATCTATGTTATTGAATCATAGCACAGAAGGAGATCATTCTGACTATCCTTCCATTGAAAGAACTATCCAGTTGCTCCCAGATCCTCGCTTGTATTTTTTTTCACTCTGACACAGCCATGCAAATGTTTCCTTTTCAAGTAAGTCCAAATTCTTTTGGAAGTCACTGTTGAATCTCCTGTTGTCACCTTTTCCAGGAATGTTCAAAGTAGAGTCAAAGACCTGTACAGCATGGAAACAGACCCTTCAGTTTAACTCATCCATGCCGACCAGATATCCGAAATAAATCTAGTCCCATTTACCAGCTTTTGGCCCATATCCCTCTAAACCCTTCCTATTCATATACCCATCCAGATGCCTTATAAATGTTGTAATTGTACCAACCTCCACCACTTCCTTTGGCTGCTAAGTTCCATGTACACACCACCATCTGTGTGAAAAGGTTGCCCCTTAGGTTCCTAAACCTATGCCCTCTAGTTTTGGACACCCCCACCACAGGGAAAACACCTTGTCTATTCACCATATCCATGCCCCTCATTATTTTATAAACCTCTATAAAGCCACTCCTTAGCCTCCAACACTCCAGGGAAAATAACCCCAGCCCATTCAGCATCTCCTTATAGCTCAAACTCGCCAACTGTGGCAACATTCTTTTAAATCCTTTCAGAACCCTTTCACATTTCACAACATCCTTCTGATAGTAGGGAGACCAGAATTTCACATAGTATTTCAAAAGTGGCCTCACCAATGTCGTTTACAGCCTCAACATGACCACCAAGCTACATAGTCAATACAATAAAGGCAAGCATACCAAACACCTCCTTCACTATTCTGTCTACCAGCGATTCCACTTTCAAGGAACTATTAACCTGCAATACAAGGTCTCTTTATTTAGCAACACTCCCCAGGACCTTACCATTAAGTGTATAAATCCTGCTTTGATTTGCCTTTTCAAAATGCAACACCTCACATTTATATAAATTAAACACCATCTGCCACTCTTTGGCCATTGACTCATCTGGTCACGATCCCATTGGACTGTGAGGTAACCTTCTTCGTTGTCCACTACACCTCCAATTTTAGTGTTAACTGCAGACTTACTAACTATACCTCCTATATTCACATCCAAATCATTTATACAACTGGTGAAAAGTAGTGGACCCAACACTGATCCTTGTGGCACACTGCTGGTCACAGGCCTCCAGTCTGAAAAGCAACCCTTGACCACTACTAGTCTTCTATCTTTGAGCTAGTTGTGTATCCAAATGACTAGTTCTCCCTGCATTCCATGTGATCTAACCTTACTAACCAGTCTACCATGAGGAACCTTGTTGACCGCCTTACTGAAGTCCACCTGGATCATGTCCAGCACTGTACCCTCATCAACTCTCTTCATTACTTCCTCAAAAAACTCATTCAAATTAATGAGACATGACTACCCATGCACAAAACCATGTTGACTATCCCTAATCAGTGCTTGACTTTCGAAATACATGTAAATCCTTTCCCTCAGGACTCCCTCCAACAACTTGCCCACCACCAGTCTATAGTTCCCTGACCTTTCCCTACCACCTTTCTTAAATGGTGGCACCATGTTAGCCAACCTCCAGGCTCCTCACCCTGTAGCTATCAATGATTATAAACATCTCAGCAAGGAGCCCAGCAATCATTTCCCTAGCTTTCCACAGAGTTCTCGGGTACACCTGATTAAGTCCTGGGGAATTATCCACCTTTGTGTGTTTTAACATGTACTATGGACATTTTTCAAGATGTTGCTATTGATAACCCCACATTCTTTATCTTCCATATCCTTCTCCACAGTTTTTTTTTCTTTGTCATTGTAGTGTAAATGTTACTTTACTTCTCAGTGTAAAATAGTTTAATATTAGGGAAAAATATTTAATTACTGTATATACTCATGTATAGGTAGAATTTTGAAGACTTTTTTTTGAGCTGAAATTAGGGGGTTGACTTGTACACGAGGTATAGTTTTTGAGGGGTTGAAATTCATGCTTGGCATGAGTCAAATAATGGACAAACAAGAGCTAGATCTCTATGTAAAATCATAAACAACCAAAGGAAAAAGAGTTCTGGCCATTGTTAAATATTTATCTTCAAAATAACTAGAACAAAGAACAATACAGCGCAGAACAGGCCCTTCGGCCCTCAATGTTGCGCCATCCTGTAAACTGATCTAAGTCCGTCCCCCTACACTATTCCATCATCATCCATGTGCTTATCCAAGGACTGTCTCCATTCTACCTGCTGTGGTTGTCCCGTAAAGTGCATGTAGGTTTACACATACTGGTATGTACAAAAGTTAATAGGCATACTAGCAACACACAATTCATGAAATAAAAACAAGGAGCAGTAAAAAAAAGACTGATAGTATTTTGTTTAAAGAGACCACATGAAACTGTTCATAATATACAATAAACATTTTACATCAAAAAACTGATATTCACAGTAAAAAACACTTCTCACTACATATCACAAATATTATGGGATACCTGCTTTAAACAAAAGTTGGTGGTACATGCAAAGGTCCATGAGAATTCTTCAATACACTGTCCTCATCAGTTGCACCACTGAATAATTCATTTCGGTCAACTGAGTCGAGCATATCATCGTATGGATCATCTTTATTTGAACTCTCAAAGGAATCATCAATTGATTTGTCATCACTCCCATCTGACCATAAATAATCATCCTCCGTCCCATTTAAAGCATTAGAAATTCCACATTTGTTTTGAAGGCTTTCACAATAATTTCAGTTCTCATCTCCTTCCAGAACTCAACAATCCACTCACATACAGCTGCCAGTAATGGAGCATGCATGTCGCCACCCTTTGTGAAGCTTTTTTTCCCCTTCGTGCATCCAAGTGTCCCATTTCTTCCATACTAAATTCTTACAAGGTTTATTGATGCTAACATCCATGACTGCACTATGCTCGGAAGGCCTTTAGAAATCCTTGCAATGTCAGTAATCTTAGCTACTAGTTCAGTGGTAACACTTTTCACGCTATGAGATCTGAACATATCCCAAACCAGTATGCTTTTTACCTTTCTAAGTCCACCTGGTTACATATTCCAGACCTCCCAAATCCAAGTCTTGCAGCTACCTTCATCCATCCACCCTTTTTCATTGACAAGGACAACAATGCTTTTCGAAAATTCAGTTTGGGCAGAGTGTTTCCATATAAAAATCATCACAGGCTTTAACATTGTTCCATCTGCCATACTACCAAGTTGCACAGTGAATCGACTCCTTTCATGGCCAGTAGTCTTAACCAAAACTGTTTTTGCTCTAATTTTGTCCACAGTTCTGTTCCTTGGCATATCAAAGTTCATTGGGGTTTTGTCCATGTTGCCGATTCACGAGAGCCTGTACCCATTTATCTTTCAATTTCTGATTACAAAGCAATGGAACCCTATTAACTTGTCATTAAGTTCTGCAGGTAGACGTTGGACAATCTTGGTTTTCTGTCTAAGCACTAAATCATACCTATTCATAAACCTATTACACCATTTAATTACACTGCTTATTACGCAGTTTATAGATTACACTGGCTTTGAAATCACCGAATCCATCTTTTATTTTCTTCATTTTTGGCACAAAATCTTATACATTGTCGAGTCACAATCCTTCTGTTCTGACAACACTGAATTACCAAGCCAGCAATCTTATCCTCTCGTTGTGGCCATTTGTTCAGATTTCCTCGGTTGGCCTACTTCTGTTTTGGCATATCCTTTAACTGTGTGGCTTTTTTCCTCCAATCTTGAACAGGTTTTTCAGAAATACAGAACTCCCTTGCAGCTACGCTATTGTCGGTCTTCTGTACAACTTTAACAACATTTAGTTTAAAGTGTGCTGTATATGTGTTATTTTGTGATGCCATTTTTGTTGGGAAAATTTGGGGGAGTTTTACACAAGTTTGGAGTACAACTGTAGGTGACACCTACTTCTAAGAAACTGAGGCCACAGCGGGAAGACAATGTCGAGTGCTGCCAAAAGGCACTATAAATATTTGTGATGATGTAGGTATTGCATTCAATCAAAAATGAGCAAATCATGCTCTTTAAGGTTGCATATATATTCAGGAAGAATATATACCAGAGTTTTGGGCCAAAATAAGGGGTCAACTTATACATTTACCTATACAGGAATATATATGGTACACACATTAACCACATATATGTTACTGTCTTCACGCTGTGTGCAATTCAAGGAACCTTGTCTTTCATATAAAGCAGAACATAGAGTCAATTTCATGCAAGTTAGGTTAAGTACACAATATCAGTGGGGGAGCACTTTGAGGTCAGCAACCATAATTCTATTAGTTTTAAAATAGTGATGGAAAAAGATAGACCGGATCTAAAAGTTGAAGTTCAAAATTTGAGAAGGTCAATTTTGACAGTATTAGGCAAGAACTTTCAAAACTTGATTGGGGGCAGATGTTTGCAGGTATAGGGATGGCTGGAAAATGGGTGGCCTTAAAAATAAGGTAACGAGAATCCAGTGACAGTATGTTCCTGTTAGGATGAAAGACAATAATGGTAGTTGTGGGGGAATGCTGGATGACTAGAGAAATTGAGGTTTTGGTTAAGAAAAAGAAGGAAGCATATGTCAGGTATTAAAAGTGTATAAAGACAGTAGGAATATACTTGAGGGAAATCAGGAAATGATTTGGATGTGAACATAGGAAATATAGTTAGTAAGTTTGCCAATGACATCAAAATTGGAGGTGTAGTGGGAACAGCGAAGAAGGTTACCTCAGAGTACACTGGGGATCTTGATCAGATGGGTCAATGGGCTGAGGAGTGGCAGATGGAGTTTACTTTAGATAAATGTGAGGTGTTGCATTTTAGAAAGCCAAATCAGAGCAGGACTTATACACTTAATGGTAAGGTCCTGGGGAGTGTTGCTGAACAAAGAGACCTTGAAATGCAGGTTCATAGTTCATTGAAAGTGGAGTTGCAGGTAGATAGGATAGTGAAGAAGGCATTTGGTATGCTTTCCCTTATTGAGTATAGGAGGGGAGGTAATATTGAGGCTGTATAGGACATCAGTTGGGACACTTTTGGAATATTGTGTGCAATTCTGGTCTCCCTCCTATCGGAAGGATTTTATGAAACTTGAAAGTGTTCAGAAAAGATTTACAAGGATGTTGCCTGGGTTGGAGGATTTGAGCTACATGGAGAGGCTGAATAGGCTGGGGCTGTTTTCCCTGAGGCATCGGAGGCTGAGGGGTGACCTTAAAGAAGTTTGTAAAATCATGAGGGCATGGATAGGGTAAATAGACAAGGTCTTTTCAATAGGGTGGGGAGTCCAGAACGAGAGGGCATAGGTTTGCGGTGAGAGGGAAAAATTTAAAAAGGTCCTAAGGGACAACTTTTTTACACAGAGGGTGGTGTGTGTGTGTGTGGAATGAGCTGCCAGAAGAAGTGGTGGAGACTGGTACAGTTAGAAAATTTATAAGGCATCTGGATGGGTATATGAATAGGAAGGGTTTAGAGGGATATGGGCCAAGTGTTGACAAATGGGACTAGGTTAGTTTAGAATATCTGGTTGGTATGGACAAGTTGGACCGGAAGGTCTGTTCCCGTGCTGTACATCCCTCCGACTCTATGACTCTGTATAATGTATCACTACTATATATACAGTTCTCTTGAGCACTCTCAAGATTGATGAGTTTGATAAGTACATCCATTGTATGGGAGGCAGTCAAAAAGTACACTTTATACATGCAGGTTAGTTTTGCAAGTTGATATTACAAAGATGAACAAACTTTCCCTTCTTGAAATCCATGATCAATGTAAAATCCGCTATCAGCAAAGAAATATTTGCTCTACACGATGAGCGAATGCTTGCAGCAGTACAGGTCAGGTGAAGAACCGAGAAAAGATTCCATATTTCCCCATAGGAGGTCAGGAGAAATAGTTGACCTCCATCTGCCTATCAGGTAGTTATATCATTGACTTTGGGTTGATTTCATCATTGACATCTGGCTGTTGCATGTCAATGTTCATATTGAGTCAATGAATACTCAATAAATACCCACCCCATGTGCTGCTGAAAGATATGATGTTGTGCATTTCAAGAGAAATATAGACAGGCAGAACAAAACATGTTTGTGTCAAACAGAGAGACCTGGGAATTTAGGTACACAGTTCTTTGACGTTTGTGTCACTGGTAGAGAGACTGGTTAAGAAAGCGTTTGACATGCTTGCATTCATTGCTCAGAGCATTGAGTATAGGAGTTAGGATGTCATGTTGCAGTTGTCCAGGATGTGAGGCCATTTTTGTTGTACTGTGTGTAGCTTTGGTCTCCCTGCTATAGGAAAGATACTATTAAATTGGAGAGGGTTCAGAAAAGATAATAAGGATGTTGCTGGGACTGGAGGGTTTGCCTTATAAGGAGAGGCTAGTACTTTTTTCCTTGGAGCTTAGGAGGTTGAGGAATAACATTATGGAGGTTTATCAAACCATAAGGGGCTTAGATAACATGAATAGCAAAGGTCTTTTCCCGAAGGTTGGGGAGTTCAAAACAAGAGGGCTTGTTTTAAGCTAAGAGGAAAAAGATTTGAAAGGGACCAGAGGGGGATCCTTTTCACACAGAGTGTGGTTTGAATATGGAATGAACTGCCAATGGAAGTGGTAGATGCAGGTGCAGTTCCAACATTTTTTTTGTTAGAATTAGAATACCTACAGTGTGGAAACAGGCATGGGGAAAATGTGCAAACTCCACACAGACAGTTGCCTGAGGCTGGAATCAAACCCGGATCCCTGGTGCTGTGAGGCAGCAGTGCTAACCACTGAGTCACCGTGCTTTTCTAAAAGATATTTTGACAAGTACATGAATAGGAAAGGTTTAGAAGGATATGGGCCAAACATGGGCAAATGGGATTAGTTTGGTTTGGAAACCTTGGTCAGCATGGATGAGTTGGACCAAAGGGTCTGTTTTCAAAATGCGTGACACTATGACTCTATAACTAAGACATTGTATAGATTTAGTGGCCCATTATACATTTGATATAGGTATCTACTCTAATTCTGTTTTCTTACTTCAGCCCAATCTTATAGTAGAATCGTAACAGCAAGAGGGGAAGAATACTTTTGTAATTTAGTGAATCTGTGTTCCATTACTTCTATTGATGAGGGAGAACAGGAAAGTTGTTGCACAGAAGAGTTTGAGTCAACAGGAAACAAGTCAGGGCAGCAAACTGTTTTGGGGTGGAAGTCATTTGGCAAAGTTTCAGGAGGGTTGATTGTGGGAGCTGAGGTCAAATGCTGCAGCATTTTGCACCCTCCTTTTTACAGTGATCTAAGCTAAAGTTGCATTTCCTGATGGAGGCTTGGGAAATCACTGACAAGGAGCCAACACAGGGTAAAATGCTAATGGTAAAACATTATTCATTCTCCAGATGGGAAAATATGTTTGACAAATTTGTTGGGGTTTTTAAGAGCTATTACTAATAAAATTTAGAAAGGAGAATCGATATACAGATAGATTATCACAAGACTGTGGTAAGGATCCCCGCACGATTGATTCTCAAAATTAAAACACATGGAATAGGAGATAATGTACTGGCATGGATTAAAGATTGGCCAACAGACAGAAAACAGAATGTAAAAAACAATGCGATTTTTGCATTGGCAGGCTGTATCTGGTAGGGGACCACAAGAAACAATTCTTGGGCCTCAGCTGCTCATAATGAATATTGATAATTTGGATGTGAACACAAAATGTAATATTTCCAAATTTGTAGATGATACAAAGCTAAGTGGGGTTGGTTATTATGAGGAGGATGTAAATCGGCTACAGGGGATTTGGACAGGCATAATGAATGGGCATGAACATGACAGATGGATTATAATATGGAAAAATCTGAAGTTATCCATTTTGGTGGGAGGAACAGATGTGCAAATTATCTCCTAAGTGATAAGTGGACGGAAAATGTCGATGCACAAATAGATGTCCTTGTTAATAAGTTAACTTGGAGGTGCAGCAAACTATTAGGAGTATAGCAGTGGAGATGTTTTGCTTCAATCGTATGGAAGCTTGGTGAGACTGCACCAGGAGTACTGTTTGCGGTTTTGGTCTCTTAATCTCAGGAAGGATATTATTGCTATGAAGGGAATGCAATGAATGTGCACTGAACTTGTTCCTGTAATGGCAGGACTGTCCTATGAAGAGAGATGGGTAAAATAATAGTTATGGGATAAATACTTAAAGGGATTGACAAGGTAGATGCAGATGTTTACTCTGGTTGTGGAGTCCAGAACCATGGGGCACAATTTAAAACTAAGGGGTTGCCATTTAGGACTGGGTTGAAGAGAAATGTTTTTACTTAGAGGGTTATGAATCTTTGGAATTTTCTGCCCTAAAGGGCAATGAATGCTCAGACTTTGAGCATGTCTAAAGTAGATATTGCTATATCTCTGATTACCAATGGCATGAAGAGTTTTGGGGACAATGTGAGAAAAAGGCATTGAAGTGTTCAATCAGTCATGATCACATTAAATGACAGTGCAATGTTATGGGCTGAATAGCCCAATCCTGTTCCTGTGTTCCTATTTTCCTAAGATGACTGAAAATTGACATTCTTTCTCCAATAAGGCAGTATTATGTGGATAACATGGATGAGTATCAGGCATCCAAGTGCTCCATGATATCATAAGACCATAAGATATAGGAGCGGAAGTAAGGCCATTCGGCCCATCGAGTCCACTCCGCCATTCAATCATGGCTGATGGGCATTTCAACTCCACTTACTCACATTTTCTCCGTAGCCCTTAATTCCTTGTGACATCAAGAATTTATCAATCCCTGCCTTGAAGACATTTAGCGTCTCGGCCTCCACTGCACTCTGCGGCAATGAATTCCACAGGCCCATCACTCTCTGGCTGAAGAAATGTCTCCGCATTTCTGTTCTGAATTTACCCCCTCTAATTCTAAGGCTGTGTCCACGGGTCCTAGTCGCCTCACTTAACGGAAACAGTTTCCTAGCATCCACCCTTTCCAAGCCATGTATTATCTTGTATGTCTCTATTAAGTCTCCCCTTAATCTTCTAAACTCCAATGAATACAATCCCAGGATCCTCAGCCGTTTCTCATATGTTAGACCTACCATTCCAGGGATCATCCGTGTGAATCTCTGCTGGACACGCTCCAGTGCCAGTATATCCTTCCTGAGGTGTGGGGACCAAAACTGGACACAGTACTCCAAATGGGGCCTAACCAGAGCTTTATAAAGTCTCAGTAGCACAACGGTGCTTTTATATTCCAACCCTCTTGAGATAAATGACAACATTGCATTTGCTTTCTTAATTACAGACTCAAGCTGCATGTTTACCTTTAGAGAATCCTTGACTAGCACTCCCAGATCCCTTCGTACTTTGATTTTATGGATTTTCTCACCGTTTAGAAAGTAGTCCATGCTTGTATTCTTTTTTCCAAAGTGCAAGACCTCGCATTTGCTCACATTGAATTCCATCAGCCATTTCCTGGACCACTCTCCCAAACTGTCTAGATCCTTCTGCACGGTAAAAACAATGACTGCAGATGCTGGAAACCAGATTCTGGATTAGTGGTGCTGGAAAAGCACAGCAGTTCAGGCAGCATCCAAGAAGCTCCTTAGATGCTGCCTGAACTGCTGTGCTCTTCCAGCACCACTAATCCAGATCCTAGATCCTTCTGCAGCCTCCCCACTTCCTCAGTACTACCTGCCTGTCCACCTAACTTTGTATCATCAGCAAACTTTGCCAGAATGCCCTCAGTCCCTTCATCCAGATCATTAATATATAATGTGAACAGCTGTGGCCCCAACACTGAATCCTGCGGGACACCGCTTGTCACCGGCTGCCATTCGGAAAAAGAACCTTTTATCTCAACTCTCTGCCTTCTGTCAGACAGCCAATCCTCAATCCATACCAACAGATTACCTCGAACACCATGGGCCCTCACCTTGCTCAGCAGCCTCCCGTGTGGCACCTTATCAAAGGCCTTTTTGAAGTCTAGATAGACCACATCCACTGGGTTTCCCTGGCCTAACCTACTTGTCACCTCTTCAAAGAATTCCAACAGGTTTGTCAGGCACTAAATCCATGTTGACTTGTTCTAATCCAACCCTGCTCTTCCAAGAATTTAGAAACCTCATCCTTAATGATGGATTCTAGAATTTTACTAACAACTGAGGTTAGGTTAATTGGCCTATAATTTTCCATCTTTTGTCTTGATCCTTTCTTGAACAAGGGGATTACAACAGCGATCTTCCAATCATCCGGGACTTTCCCTGACTCCAGTGACTTTTGAAAGATTTCAACCAACGCCTCTGCTATTTCCTCAGCCACCTCCCTCAGAACTCTAGGATGTAGCCCATCGGGGCCAGGAGATTTATCAATTTTAAGATCTTTTAGCTTTTCTAGCACTTTCTCTTTTGTAATGGCAACCATACTCAACTCAGCCCCCTGACTCCCTTTAATTGTTGGGATATTACTCATGTCTTCCACTGTGAAGACTGATGCGAAGTACTTATTAAGTTCTCCAGCTATTTCCTTATCTCCCATCTCTAGGCTTCCAGCATCAGTTTGAAGTGGCCCAATGTCTACTTTTGCCTGTTGTTTGTTTCTTATGTATTGAAAAAACTTTTACTATCATTTCTAATATTACTGGCTAGCCTACCTTCATATTTGATCCTCTCCTTCCTTATTTCTCTCTTTGTTATCTTCTGTATGTTTTTGTAGCCTTCCCAATCTTCTGATTTCCCAGTTCTCTTGGCCACTTTATAGGATCTTTCTTTTCCTTTAATACATTTCCTGATTTCCTTTGTCAGCCATAGCTGTCTGATCCCTCCCTGGATAATCTTTCTTTTCTTGGAGATGAATCTCTGTACAGTGTCCTCAATTATACCCACAAACTCCTGCCATTTTTGCTCTACTGTCTTCCCCGCTAGGATCTGCTTCCAGTCTATTTTCGTCAGTTCCTCTCTCATGCCCTCATAATTACCTTTATTTAACTGTAGCACCATTACATCCGATTTTGCCTTCTCTCTTTCAAACTGCAGACTGAACTCTATTGTATTATGATCGCTGCTTCCATATCACATGACAGCAAGATACAAAAGGATCATTCAGTGGGTATTAGGTTGCTTAATAAAACACTTAAATAGCTTAGTACCTATTTTAGATGCATTTCTGAAAATGGTTCCCATAAATACAGCAGTGGGGGCAACATTTACTCCTAGCCTGTAGCCATCCCACTTCTAAGTTGGTATAACTTGCACTGACTTTATCACTAAAACAGCAAGTGAAGCATTGACTAATTTCTACTTTGTATATTTACTACATAACTTTTATGGTGCACTTGAGTCATGTAAATAGATTAATTGAGTTATCCTTTATGCATGGACTATCCCTTCCTGAATTACCACTAATGTACAATAAATATGTATATTTTTGTAAGATATTTGAAAATCAGACTCAGATATTTCTGTAAGATTATTTGTAACTCAGTCTCATTGATAGTAATGAAGGATATTCACAATCATCTTTATTATTTAAATTGATGCATTAGTTTAAGTCGGACACCTTCTTGCATGGATCTTTTTTAAGTAGATTGGGTCACCTTATTGATCTTAGTGGTGATTGATTGTCAGATGTTCAGGACTTGCTACTTATCTGTCAGTTGCCTTTTAGAACCATAAAAGGTGTTCCTTTGGCAGGCTGAAATCCCAAGCTGCAGTCAGTAAATATATTTTTCCGCACCTTGCCCAAAATAAGTTTACTGCTTAGTCACTTTGCATTAAGTACTCCAGTACATTAAATAACCACACAGTGAATACAATTATGCCTCTATTCTCTCTGCTAATACTAAAATGAGACACTTTAAATATAGTGTATCAATTAAGGACTTGCTGAAACACTAAAATATAATTAACTCTAATCAAATGAATGTCAAATACGCTAAGAACAAATTAAAATTCAGTGACGAATGGTATCCATTATCAGTTTCTGCGCATTGTCCATTCATCCTGTTCCAGACAGCATTGTGACCCTGCAGAATGCCTAGATTGCAAAGGACAATGGTCGCTCTTGTCTAAGCGATAAAGTACTGGGATAGTGCTGGACCTCATTGAATCAGTTGTTGTGGGAAGTTGCTGTTGTCTGATATAGGAATTGATGGCATCGAGCGGACACATCTTTTGGAAAGCCCTTAGTCTTTTGGAGACTGGATAGATATCACAGGACAGCTGCAACAAAAGGTCCTCACTTTTTTGCCCAGAAATAAACTGCATGAAGTAGTGAATGTGTATATTGGTTATTTGACATTTATGGCTTCTCACTCATGATGTTTTATTAATAAAATAATCCATTGGCTCTGAAAGGATTTGGCACATCCTGAGGATGTGAAATGTGCTGTAACTGAAAGTTAATTAGTATTAATCACAAAATGTTAAGGTAATTATCAATAAAGGACACTTGCCCCATTTTACTTCAGAAAAAAATTCACAATTTTCCAAATTGCGGCATCTACCTTTTTAAAAGATTCCGAGAATTTTGACGTAATCATTATCAGTGTCCGTTCCATATGTTAAATTATTTTTGTGAAGAGTTTTGCCCTGTTGGTTATAAATCTGCCTTTCATTAATTTGTCACCTTGTTCTACTCTTCCAGTTTGCAACAATATGATTTTTCACGTTTATCTTTCTATTCCATTAGTTATCTTGGATGACTATATAATAATGCCTCACTTAACTTCCTTTCAATGCTGAGAAGTTCAATTTTTTCCAAAATGTTTGATTTAATTTGAATATAAACTACACCTTTCTTAAGATACACTGAATGAATGGATGATTGCTATTCCAAAGTTCAGGGGTTTATCTTACCTTACATAGAAGTTGGACACTTGCTGAACTCAGGCTGATTGGTTTAGGTGGGGTCAATATAGTGCTGAATTGCATCATTATTAAAATGGTGTTATAGAGTCAGAGATGTACAGCATGGAAACAGACCCTTCGGTCAACCCATCCATGCCAACCAGATGTCCCAACCCAATCTAGTCCCACCTGCCAGCACCCGGCCCATATCCCTCCAAACCCTTCCTATTCATATACCCATCCAAATGCCTCTTAAATGTTGCAATTGTACCACCTCCACCACTTCCTCTGGCAGCTCATTCCATACACGTTCCACCCTCTGTGTGAAAACGTTGCCCCTTAATCACTTTTATATAATTTCCCTCTCACCCTAAACCTATGCCCTCTAGTTCTGGACTCCCCAACCCCAGGGAAAAGACTTTTCTATTTATCTTATCCATGCCCCTCATGAGTTTGTAAACTTCTATAAGGTCACCCCTCAACCTCCAATGCTCCAGGGAAAACAGCCCCAGCCTATAGCTCAAATCCTCCAACCCTGGCAACATTGTTGTAAATCTTTTCTGAACCTTTTCAAGTTTCACAACATCTTTCCGATAGGAAGGAGACCAGAATTGCATGCAATATTCCAACAGTGGCCGAACCAATGTCCTGCAAATCTGCAACATGACCTCCCAACTCCTGGACTCAATACTCTGAGCAATAAGATAAAGCATTCCAAACACCTTCTTCACTATCCTATCTACCTGTGACTCCACTTTCAAGTTCTCTTTGTTCAGCAACACTCCCTAGATCCTTACCATGAAGTGTAAGTCCTGCTAAGATTTGCTTTCCCAAAATGCAGCACCTTGCATTTATCTGAATTTAACTCCATCTGCCACTTCTCAGCCCAGTGGCCCATCTGGTCAAGATCCTGTTGTAATCTGAGGTAACCTTCTTCGGTGTCCACTACACCTCCAATTTTGGTGTCATCTGCAAACTTACTAACTGTACTTCTTATGCTCACATCTAAATCATTTATATAAATGACAAAAAGTAGTGGACCCAGCACCGATCCTTGTGGCACTCCACTGGTCACAGGCCTCCAGTCTGACAAACACCCCTCCACCACCGCCCTCTGTCTTCTATCTTTGAACAGTTCTGTATCCAAATGGCTAGTTCTCCCTGTATTCCGTGAGATCTAACCTTGCTAATCATTCTCCCATGCGGAACCTTTTCGAGCACCTTACTGAAGTTCAAAAAGATCACATCTACTGCTCTGCCGTCATCAATCCTCTTTGTTACTTCATCAAAAAACTCAATCAAGTTTGTGAGACATGATTTCCTATGCACAAAGCCATGTTGACTATCCCTAATTAGTGCTTGCCTTTCCAAATACATTTACATCCTATCCCTCAGAATTCCCTCCAACAACTTGCCCACCACCGACGTCAGGCTCACTGGTCTATAGTTCCCTGCCTTGCCCTTACCACTTTTCTTAAACAGTGGGACCACGTTAGCCAACCTCCAGTCTTCCGGCACATCACCTGTTACTATCGATGATACAAATATCTCAGCAAGAGGCCCAGCAATCACTTCCCTAGCTTCCCACAGAGTTCGAGAGTATACCCGATCAGGTCCTGGGGATGTATCCGCTTTTAAGTGTTTCAAGACATCCAGCACTTCCTCCTCTGTAATATGGACATTATGCAAGGTGTCACCATCTATTTCCCTACAGTCTATATCTTCCATATCCTTTTCCACAGTAAAAACTGATGCAAAATACCCGTTTAGTATCTCCCCCATTTTCTGCGGCTCTACACAAAGGCCGCCTTGCTATATCTCTGAGGGGCCTTATTCTCTCCCTAGTTACCCTTTTGTCCTTAATGTATTTGTAAAAACCCTTTGGATTCTCCTTAATTCTAGTTGCCAAAGCTATCTCATGTCCTCTTTTTGCCCTCCTGATTTCCCTCTTAAGTATACTCCTACTTCCTTTATACTCTTCTAAGGATTCACTCGATCTATCCTGTCTAACATATGCTTCCTTCTTTCTCTTAACCAAACCCTCAATATCTTTAGTCATCCAGCATTCCCTATACCTACCAGCCTTTCCTTTCACCCTAACAGGAATATACTTTCTCTGGTTTCTCGTTATCTCATTCCTGAAGGCTTCCCATTTTCCAGCCGTCCCTTTACCTGCGAACATCTGCCCCCATTCAGCTTTTGAAAGTACTTGCCTAATACCGTCAAAATTAGCCTTTCTCCAATTTAGAACTTCAACTTTTAGATCTGGTCTATCCTTTTCCATCACTATTTTAAATCTAATGGAATTATGGTCACTGGCCCCAAAGTGGTTCCCCACTAATACCTCAGTCACCTACTCTGCCTAATTTCCCAAGAATAGGTCAAGTTTTGCACCTTCTCTCGAAGGTACATCCACATACTGAATCAGAAAATTTTCTTGTACACACATAACAAATTCCTCTCCATTTAAACCCTTAACATTATGGCAGCCCCAGTCTATGTTTGGAAAGTTAAAATCCCCTACCATAACCACCCTATTATTCTTACAGATAACTGAGATCACCTTACAAGTTTGTTTCTCAATTTCCCTCTCACCATTAGGGGGTCTATAATATAATCCGAATAAGGTGATCATCCCTTTCTTATTTCTCAGTTCCACCCAAATAACTTCCCTGGATGTATTTCCGGGAATATCCTCCCTCAGCACACTGTAATGCTATCCCTTATCGAAATTGCCACTTGCCCTCCTTTCTTGCCTCCCTTTCTATCCTTCCTGGAGCATTTGTATCCTGGAACATAAAGCTGCCTGTCCTGTTGCGAGGGTGAAGCTGATAGCTGTTGATAACCGGATTAGCTGTTTGCAATATGCTGCGGTGACTAGCCTTCTCAGCATGACTCTGATTCCTGGTGCAGTAGTGAGTGAGTTGAATGACAGATCCAATGTGAATACATAAAAATTCATAGCCAGAGAAAAATGAAACATTATGATTACAAGGTTCTGACTTGCAAATTGTCAATTGCAATAGGTCAATTGCAATAGGCTGTTTTGGCATTCCATTTCTTCAAAGTTTATTTCTAAACTATTCTCATGTTTATATTATCAGGTTCAGAGTAAAATAAAAACTGATTGAGGTGGCACCCATTCATATGTGTTTTGAGTACTGTGAAGTTTATTACAATTAGTGAATTGATTTGCAGTACAGTGATTGCTGTTGTGTAGGCTTGCACAGGGGCAGTTTTATACACAGTAAGATCCCACCAATGGCAGTATGATGAGTGACCAATTTAGTCTGCTTTCAGTTGTACTAGTTGAGGGAAAATGTTGTCCTTTTCTATGACGATGCAGCTCCTTTAACAAGGTTATATTGTCCTTGTTTTGTTTTCAGAGAGGTGGTAAAAGACACAGACTCTGAAAAGTCTGAGTTTGGAAGGGTTTTAGGGCCTGTTTGACTATAGCTAACAGATACTGCCTCAGACAAAAGGCTTTCAAGTGTTTAAGAAAACACTTGTAATGAAAGGGGAATGGCTGGTTCTCCCAGCTCAGCTTGTCTCTGGTTTGGTTTGGTTTGGTTTGGTTTGGTTTTAGCATTGTAATATTTTTGAAGCTGCTGAAACCAAAGAAACAGGTCCATGCTGGTGCTTTCTCGTTGACATCTCTCCTGTAAGAGCCTGTGTTTGATTTTGCCTTTTGTGCCAAGTGATGTTTGTGGGGATTGTTGCAAGTATTGGAACAGCATCATGAAGTTGGGATGATCTGTTAAGTTTTCAAATAGGTTTAAGTTATTCAGTATTCTGTTCTCTTTTGTTTGTGTTCCATTCGGTAATCTTGTAAATAAATTCTGTTTTGTTTAATACTACATTGTCTGACCAACTTCATCCCTTGTGGAATATCTGCGTTACACCTGCTGAAAACAACTAGCAAAGTTAGGGCCTGGGCCACTTTCCTAAAATGTTTTGAGGGGGTCTGGCCTGGTCTATTACAGTTCTCATCCTGTATTTCAAATAATGTCGTACACCTTCAGCATCCACCTGTTTATTAGCATAGGCAGACTGGACTTGGATTAATATAACACACGAAAGCCATCACCTCCAACAATGCTGCAGTCCCTCAGTACTGCATTGAGGAAATGAAGGCAATGCCTGATGAGAATTTCCATGAAAAGTTTAAACTAGTTAACTTGCTTATTATTAAGTGATAAATATCCTGGAGGAATACTTGGGAATCTGTCATTGGATAAATTCTTGAATAAGTAAGAATAATTTGACCAGAGATCAGAATTTAAATATTTCACAATTAAATTTAGGTTGGATATCAGGAGCAACATTTTTCAGGTAGTTGTGAGGATGTCTGGAATAATCTGTTAAATAAAGAAGTGGAATAAAAATTTTAGAAATTAAAGGAATGTGTCTCACCACAGTTGTCTCCTAAAACTGAAAAGCCTGACAATGTTATTAAACTTCAGAGCACTGTTCTGTCAGTGCACTACAAATGAAGATGTCACTTTTATTGATCAAGACAGTGAGCTTTTGCTCCATGTCACTGTACAGCATAATCATGGCTGAATAAGATGTCATGTATCTTCCTGCTGTAGTCATGAGTTCAATATGTACCCCTATTTTTCAAATATTAAATAGTTATATGCAGTTCTTTTCATTCAATCCACAGAGGAAAATCCAATACACTAATGGCTGATTTGTCCAGGGAAATGTCTATTTTTTGCAAAATACTTGGATTTTACATACTTGGGTGCTTATGATGAAGACCACCTTGATGGAAGTTCTGATCAGAGCAAGTGATTCACTGAGTTTCACTATCTGATGGATAGGATTTTTGTCCTGTGCACAGCATTCTAAATATTATGGCCGATGATGACAATGACTGAACATTTAATGCATTTATGCAATCCTTTGTTTGTTATTTTATGGAAGATTGAACAAGGTAACATCTCTTTTAAAATAGCTATCAGGGAAAAATAATGTAAAAATATTAAATGCTTGTCTGCTATTATTGTCAGCAGTAATTCATAGCTTCAAATTAGATGATTTTCCAGACATGCCCTACACCCGAGAAATTTATTTATATCACAGTGTAAAGTGAAGTTGCCATAGTTTCAGAGGAGACATCGATTTTCTTGCTCCTCGGATGCAGCCTCACCTGCAGTACTTTTCCAGCACCACTCTAATAGAATCATAGAGATGTACAGCACGGAAACAGACCCTTCGGTCCAACTCATGCATGCTGACCAGATATCCCAACCCAGTCTAGTCCCATCTGCCTGTATCTGGCCCATATCCCTCCAAACTCTTCCTATTCATATACCCATCCAGATGCCTTTTAAATGTTGCAATCTTACTAGCTTCCACCACTTCCTCTGGCAGCTCATTCCATACATATACCACCCTCTAAGTGAAAAAGTTGCCTCTTTTATATCTTTCCCCTCTGACCCTAAACCTAGGCGACTGACTGTGTGGAGTTTGCACGTTCTCCCCGTGTCTGCGTGGGTTTCCTCCGGGTGCTCCGGTTTCCTCCCACAGTCCAAAGATGTGCAGGTCAGGTGAATTGGCCATGCTAAATTGTCCGTGGTGTTAGGTAAGGGGTAGATGTAGATGTAGATGTAGGGGTATGGGTGGGTTGCGCTTCGGCGGGGCGGTGTGGACTTGTTGGGACGAAGGGCCTGTTTCCACACTGTAAGTAATCTAATCTAATCTAATCTAATCTATGCCCTCTAGTTCTGGACTCCCCCACCCCAGGTAAATGATTTTGTCTATTTATCCTATCCATGCCCCTCATGATTCATAAACATCTATAAGGTCAGCTCTCAGCCTCTGACGCTGCAGGGAAAACAGCCCTAGCCTATTCAACCTCTCCCTATAGCTTAAATCCTCCAACCCTGGCATCATCCTTGTAAATCTTTTCTGAACTCTTTCAAGTTCACAATTGACTCTAATCTCCAGCATCTGCAGTACCCACTTCTGCATAGCTTCAGAGGACCCTAAGCCTCTCATTAGAGAGAGACTACTGGTGATGCTTTAACCTAAGGGTGATCATGTCTCAGGTGATAGTTGAGGTCAAGAAACAGGAACTTCACGGTGACCTCAGCTGGTGTGGGAATTGAACTCACACTGTTTGCGTCACTCTGCACAACTAGCCGACTCCAGGCTGAGATATCATATGGCCATTGCAGTCATTGGAATCATAAAAGAGCACGTATCAGTGTTCTTTAACACTCATGTCAGCATGCAAGGTCAAAGACTTAAGTTGTATAGAGGGTTGAGAGCTGATCATTCTTGAGTGCCATTAATGATCAGTGTTCAGTTCAAGTTTTGACTCCTTTAAAATCTTTATGGCCTGCATGTTATTTATTAGGTTAGCAGAAAATTCATAGTGTTGCCTTCACAGCTAAACAGGAGAAATTGTGCTCAGAAGCTTCGACAGATCTACCCAGTCTGGGGTAAGTTTCTGGCTCAAGTTTTGAGGGGATGTACTGGACATTTTGACAGCATTTTATTAATGTTCGCACGATGCACTAAAGTGCATTTTTTTCCCTAACTTACCAACCTCTTGTGCATCGCTCATCGATAATATGGAGCACTAGGTTTTGGTAAGCTGGAACTGTGTTGAGTTTGTTTAACCTCTAGTGCTCATTTTTCAGGTACTGCATGTGCAGAAGAGTTTATATAGGCACATTCTAATGTTACCTGTTAGTTAATTGCTGAAGGAAGGTTTTTTATTATATTTTTGTGAATCCCCAACACCAAGTTATCAACTTCATGTGACATTTTGTTAACACTTTTGATAAGGTGTCATTCAGTGGTTCATGTGGTACAGGTATTGATGGGCAAATGTTTTGAGGGAGAGGGAGGTGGAGGGGAAGAAATTTATTTTTAACTTCCCTCTAGAAAATGATACTTTCTTTTAGGATTGAATTTTTGTACCTTTTTACAGGCTAATGATACTCATACACCAGTGTGGAGAAAAGCACTTGGAAGAAAGCTGAACAGAGCAAAGACATGTGTGTCGAGTGGAGGGGCAAAAGGAAAACCTTATTTTTAGCTAGCAAGTGGTCAAAAGAATTGAGTGGCAGGGACATGAGAAAATACATACAGTATGGATTTGGAAAAACTGGCTTTTTCAAGTGTTTTTGGTGTACTATGTCATCTAACTATTGCATTCTCAATATGCCCACTACAAAATTAACATCATTGATCATCATACACTAGAGAATTCTGTCATACAAGGTGCTTCAGAGGAGATGTAGACATAAACAATGCACGGTTTATGGTTCTTTGCTGTTGCAGTATTGACTGCATTTCAAATGTACTTTAAAATACTGAGGAATTAATCATGGCTTTTAATAAACACTTCCAAGTCCAGATTCCTAAGCTTGTACTTTCAATTCTCAATTCAGAGATTTGAGCACAAAATCAAGGCCAATTCTGCAGGGCAGTACTGAAGAAGTGCTACACTGGTTGAGTGTTATCTTTTAAATGAACATTAAATCAAGATCCCCTGTCAGCTCTCTTGGACGGCCTTTACAATTCCATGGTGCTGTTTGAAGAAGGGATGATTTTGGGATCCAACTGTCTGAGAGAATCTGGGACCACATCTTAAAAATGTATAACTGTATTGGCTACAATTGATTGTAATCGACAGAAAATTAAGGACTATAAACTCATGATTATTGCTGTCTGTTGGTACTCCTGGATCAGAGTCACTTCTAAATGATTTAGAATTCTCAATTTTTATATTCACTTTATTCTAACATTCAAACCCTTCATTGTGGTACACTCAAACATGCATTGTGCTCAGAGTTCTTTCTGATGCTCTTTGGCCTAGGCTTCCTGTAGTAATGCATAACTCAAGAATATTTTATATTACTTTTATTTCCATACAGTTTTAAATGGAGTAATAACTTGCACTAACTACACTAAGGAATTTTACACAAAGGTGCTAACTGGTATGATGGCACATACTTGTAAAGGTAATCATGGAGGTGAACATTTTCTCATGCACGGTTTTATGCTTTTATTTTTTGCAGATCCTTGAGTGCACCAATAGGATTCTCTTAGTTTCAGGGACTTGCTCAGCTTCAGCTTTTCTGTTTGGAAGCTGTACTGGGCATGCATGCAAATAGACAAAATCCGTTTGCAATAAGCATATGTGCCAGATTACTGTATTAAAAATCACTCTTATCATGAATGAGATTAGAACAATTCCATCCTGATGTGCAGTCAGCATCAATTAAATTAAGTGCCATAATAATGGGTGATAATTGAACAAGAGGCTTCTTCCTTGTCCTCTGGTATTTTTCATGAAGTACTGGCTTTTCTGAATTCCTTACAACTGCTATGAAAGAGTAATTTCTGAAGCAGAAAGAGGTCATGGAGATACCTCACCTGCCTTGTCCTATCAGAAATGACCAGTACTGCTCTTGTGCCATGTACTGGTTACTTCCCATGTTGGCAATATATGCTTATCAAAGTGTTCTCATAAGAACAAAATAATGTCTTATCCAGCTATATTGGACTTATTCAAGATAAATCATTCAGATAATTTTCAAGATATGCCTGCCTTGGATCCCAAACTACTTTTCTCCACTTTTCTATGAACTAAGGGTCCATTAATTATTTGTTGAATATTTAAAATTAAACACTAGTAACAGAATATGAAAATCTATTCCAGACGCTCAAATAGTTCTTTATACAAAAGCAAAATAACGTGGATGCTGAAGTAAAGGGATATGCTGAAAATGGCACACTTTCCACAGAATTGTAGATTTTACAGGTACCTGTCCAAAGTAACTACCAGCTAACTTTTCCCTGTTTAACAGTGTTGTAACACCCTTTGTTCATTGAATGCTATTTCTCTTAGTATTCTAGGATCCTGAACTAACAACCAGCAGCAAGGTGAGCTCCACACCACAGTGAACTTTCCATTTTTCTTAAATCTCTCCAGATCCATCTCTTTAGCCAGAAAACGAACACCCACTAACATCCTGTGTGGTGGTTATCAGGAAATAGTGTTTTTCTCTGCCGTTTCTCTCTCTGTCTCCGCCATCCCTCTTGCTGTCCAAGGTAATTGAGTCAGCGAGTTTGGCAATAGTAAGGCCAACTGCCTTTTCCATTTTCTCAAGCCGTTAAAAAATGCCAATATAGTTTCAGTAGACTTTTATCTGAGCCCATAGTCCCCCTGACAACAGTTTACATTGTTCTATTGCTAAGGACTGCTAGTTGGGAGATCAAATACCCCTCTCCATTACTCCATTTTATCTAAATTAAGACAGACAGGTTAAAGCATAACCATATTATAATGTCTGGTAACTGGTGCTAAATATAAGTTGCTCTTACTTACATTTTTGTTTGTCCTTTTATTAAACTAATAATCAAGTTTTTTAGTTTTTAGCTCTTAGCTCTTAGCTAAGAGCTTTGTCATATCCAAATGCCTGATACCCTTACATACAGATCTAAAAATAGCTTGAATCAGACCTTCTTAATTTCCCTCCTTTCCATTGACAAGGTATTTAACCCCTTCAAGTCCTCCTTAAAAATGCACTTAGAAGACTCATTATTATTTTTGTTGCTCTTCTGTAAACTTAATCTATTATTTCCCTTTCATCATTAAGAAACATTCCAAAAAACTGGAAGAGTAATGTTTAAGAGTGTTATTGCCTTTTTTAAAAAAGAAATGTACTCTACGAACCCAATTATACAACAGAATGCTCTATTTATTTGGACAATTGTTGGTAGGCTGTGAGATGATGCAACCTTTGTTCAATTAGCACTTCCAAATATTTTTTCTGCTTCATCATGTCTAACAACATGCCACTTATTATGTAATTGCTTCTGCTACTTTTAGCAGCAATCTGTAATCCATTATATTTCCGAATATAAAATGCCATTTACTAGTTACGTGCTTTGTTGCAAAATGATTACAAATTATTAAATTTTATTCCTCTCCTAGGAATATCCTGGTGAGCCATGCAACTTTGTACCAACTACCAGCTTAAGTCAGTCTATAGAAGCAGTTATTGTGAAGGTCATTAATAATTACTGTGAATAGCAGAGTTCCCAACAGAGATGCAAGGAAAGACACCACATAGCCCTGAATGGCTCTTGGCCATTCAGGGCTCTGTCAACTGATAAATACCATCTGTTATTGATCGCCCATAGTTCAGTTTGATACATTATTTTGTTTTGATTACTTTTCACACTCATATATCAACCAGAGTAGACCACTCTAAATGGTTTCTCTAAACTAAAATATGCATTTCCTGTTTCTCCATTGTTGGCTTATACTCTGTTGAAATTCTACTGAGTGAAATTAGCATTGAATGCATCAAAGCTCTTATTTGAAGATGCTCCAAAATTACAGCAAAATAAACAGATTCGTGCATTTCTTAAAATAGTAAAAAAATTGATAACATTCTCATAATGTTATGCATTTTATCACTTTCCTATGAAACTCTTACATAAGTCCTTTCTGTGCATTATTGTCTTAACCCTTGTTGAGTGCTATGAAATTGCTTTCTTTCTAATGGACTTTGTACTGGTTATTACAGATAGCAAGCTAAAAGGGCTGTGATTCACAGAACTGTGCTTCTGATTCTTTGAGTCCCTGAGTTAGAAGATTGAAATTTTAAGGCTTGCAATAGATTTCAACCATAATCTTGGCTCACCCTTCAGTTCAGTATTGAAGAGCAACTTTCAAATCAGATATTAAAGCTGGAGGTGAGATTTTCCATTTTCCAGTCTAGGTGTGGGAGCAAGCATGTTTCTTGGCAACTGGTGCGCTACTCCCATGACAAACATAGCTCATTGGATTGCAAACCAATTGTTAAAGCTTGACTACAAGCTTTTCAGCCTTGTTAAAAGCTACCAGCCAGTCAGAGGCCAGTATCAGATTTGGTTGCAGTTTCATCTTCAGGGTATCCAATGGTGCGAAGGTAAATGGTTTGTTTTTCCTTCTCACAGGGCAGAAGGTTCATAGGGAGTGGGTGAAGTCAGGGGCTTTTCTGAGGCAAGAGCAGGGAGTGGCTTTCAAACAAAACACCTTTACCTTCCATTCATGCCTCCAGTTGCCCAAATTATTTTTTTTTATTTATTCATTTTGTGGAATGTGGGCATTGCTTGCCAGGCAGGTCACCCTGGTTACTGAGACAAGAAACTAGGCACCATGGTGGGATTCACATTTGCATTCAGTAAAATTCTGGAACTAAAAAGCCTGACAGCAATTTTGTAACCTTTACCAATGGTCATAAAGACCCATCTGGTTCACAAATGTCCCTGAGACAAAGGAAATCTGCCAGCCTTACCTGGTATAACCTTCATTTGACTCCAGACCCATAGAAATGTGGTTGACTCTTAATTGCCCTCTGAATCAGTCTAGCAAACCATTCAGCAATGTCAAACCACTACAACGTAAAGACAAAGGAATAAAATCAGACAGACTACCCAACATTGACCTAGGCACTGGAAACAGCAACAACAAAACCTGCAGAGCCCTCCTCATTGATGTCTGGTGGTTTGTGCCAAAATGAGAAGGGCTGTCCCACAGACTAGTCAAGCAAAGGCCTGTTATAGTCATACCCGTGGAATTGTACCTTACTGACAATGGACAGAACCATATAAAGGTGTGAATAATGTGAGCAATGAATCAGCGAAGAGGCCAATCTTGACATCGGGTGCATATCACTCTATCTTTTCTTCTTTTCATAAGTAGAATGGTGAGATACTTACTAATCTCTGCTGAGTTTCTAATTATGGGTGTTTATTGCTTGTAAACACCTTTTTAACAGCCAGAATTTGCCTCATTAGTATTCAGTTTTTCTCTTCCAAACTCATCAAACAGGTGAGATGGCAAGAAAACTTGATCTTGAACCCAGAGAGGGTACCTGGTGAATTCAGTTTCGCACGTGCTTTGAAGGTCCTCCATCTTGGATATTGGGCTCCAAAATCTCATGGATGCCTGTCAGACACACATCCCACATCCACAGGTATTGGCATTGATATGTGTCCGCCTTTACAATCCCCCTTGGTTCATCTTCGACCTAATTACAGGAAGATTCTGTATTTCAGTGCTGCTCCTTGGGCTACATCGGTCACTCTCATTGTAATGCTGCAGCAAGGACACTGTGCATTTATGGACGCACACACACTGAGCTCATGGACTGGACCAGGTTGCATCTCCGGGCTCTTTGCTTACTGTCGTTGTGTTCACTAGCTTTGATCTGAATGCTCAAAGCATCCCCCTGTGTTGTTTGACTTGGTTCTGTTAGCCAGAGATATGAGGCTCATATTATTTCTGTATTGTCTGTGCAAAACCCTGTCCCGGGGGCCTTTAGGTCCCTGCCCATAAGGAGGGGTGCTGATTTCCTCCATCTGCCATGTCAGGGGCAAAGGTCAGGTACTGTACAGGGCAACTCTGAACTGATACAGCTTGTCTAGTTACACCAGGGCCTTTTGAAAATTATGCGAGCTTAGGTGATGCTGCTGGATTCCTGGATGTCTGCTGAAAGGCAAGTTGTTTTGTGAATGGTACATGGTAAGAAGGGGCTGGAATTGAATGTTACAGAAACAATAGGAATGGAATAGATAGTTAATGAGGCAAGTTTAGAAAGATATGGCAAGAAAACACACTGGGCCTCGCGGCAGAACTCTAAAGAAGACCCAGTGCAACTTGGACTCGCTAAAAATCAAATTATGAATCAGCCCAATGTCCTAGACATTAACACAAACCCCAAACATCTTCATCAATGACCTTCCCTTCATCATAAGCTCAGAAATTGAGATGTTTGCTGATGATTGTGCATTGTTCAGTACAATTTGCAACTTATAGATGCTGAAGGAGTCCATGTCCATATCTAGCAAGACCCGGACACCATCCAGGCTTTGCTGATAAATGTGCCACATAAGTGCCAGACAATGACCATCTCCAATAAGGGAGAATCTAACCATGGACCCTTAACATTCAATGACATTACTATCACTGAATCCCTCAACATCAATATCTTGGGAGTTACGATTGACCGGAAACAGAATGGACCATCCATATTTATATTGTGGCTGCAATTGCAGATCAGAGGCTAGAAATTCTGTGGCAATTAACTCACTTCTAGTCTTCCCAGTTCCTGTCTGCCATTTGCAAGTCACAATTCAGGAGGGAAATGGAATACTTTCCAGTTGCCTGAATGGGTGCAACTCCAACAATATTCGAGAAGCTTGACACTATCCAAGACAAAGCAACCTGATTGATTGATTGGCATTCCAAGCATCACCTTCAGCATTCAGTCTCTTCATCATCAACGCACAGCAACAGCATTGTGTATCATTTACATGTTGCACTGCAGTAACTCACCAAGGTTTCTCTGACAGCACCTCCCAAACCTACAACCTGTGTCACGTAGAAAGACAAGGGCAGCAGACAAATGAGCACACAAGCATTTGCAAGTTCTCCTGCAAGCCACCAATCCTCCTGAATTGGTACTATGTTATTGTTCCTTAATTGTTGCTGGATCATAATTCTGGAACTCCCTTCACAACACCACAGTGGATGTCCCTACCCCTGAAGGATTGCAGCAATTCCAGAAGGCACTCACCACACTTGACCAGAACACTTAGGATAGGCAATAAGTGTTGGCCTTGCCACCAACACCCATACCCTATGAACAAGTTCGAAAATACTTAAGGGCCTTAATTGCTAATGAGTCAAGAAAGTCCCCCATGGGCCTTCTCACCCAGCACTTAATTGATCAGATGATGGAAAGAGGATAATTATTTCTTCTCCTTGCCACCTCCAGGGAAAGGAATATTGCACCTCACATCTCCCTTTCACTTTTTAGGTTCCATATAAGCATCCCAGGATATTATTTTAAAAACTCAGTTAAAAGTTCTGCCAGTGTCCTGACTGATATTCCTCCCTGCACTAATAGCACCAGAAACAATGATCTGGTTATTTGTCAACTTGCAGTTTGTGAGATGCTGCTTCATGCCTATTGAATATTAACAACTAGTGCATTGCAAAAGTAATGAATTGCATGGAAAATCAGCGAGGACTTGATGAACTGAATGCCTTCCTATGCTGCAATGATTGTATAAGTACGAAACACTTCATAACATCCCAAGGCCATGAGAAGGGACTGTGTGGACATAAATTTCATATTTTCAAAAATGCGAACAAAGTTATTTTTCATCACACCCTCTGGTATTAGCCTAGATCAAATGACATATAAGATGGAGGTGAGGAGGACTTTCTCTTCGCAGAGGGCAGTGAATTCCTTAGCACAGAGGGCTGTGAAGGCTGCATTGTTAAGTATATATTCAAGGTTGAAATAGACAGATTTTTAGTCAGTAAGGTAGCCAAGGGTTAATGAGGGAAAAGGCAGGAAAGTGAAATTGAGGATTATCAGATTAGCCATGACCTCATTGAATGGCAGGGCAGAATCGAGGGACTGAATGGCCT
Organism: Chiloscyllium punctatum; assembly: GCF_047496795.1. NCBI lineage: Eukaryota > Metazoa > Chordata > Chondrichthyes > Orectolobiformes > Hemiscylliidae > Chiloscyllium > Chiloscyllium punctatum. Next base: position 11,909,926 of record NC_092754.1, read on the forward strand.
ATTTCAGCTCTTATGTTTTATGAACCTATGCAATGTTTCAGTGACCTCATGCCATGTCTTTACCCTTATCTGTTCAATAGTTACAGCTCTCTTCTGTCTGTTCCTGGAGTTTATTGGGACATGTAGTCTTGGGCTGTCACATTATACAATTCAGTAACAGCTCTCACTCTCCTCTGGGACTGGAATGTTGTCTCTAACTTGGTGTAAAATTTCTGGAATAGTGGTTTGTAATTTAGCAAGCAGGGTGTAATCAACTCAAGGTAATAAGCATTTCTTAAGCTTAACATGAACAGAAATGTGGGAGAAAGTGAGGATTGCAGATGCTGGAGATCAGAGCCGAGAGTGTGGTGCTGGAAAAGCAGCATCCGAAAAGCAGGAGAATCGACGTTTTGTGCATAAGCTCTTCATGAAGAGCTTATTCCTGATGAAGAGCCTATGCTTGAAACGTTGATTCTCCTGCTCCTTGGATGCTGCCTGACTGGCTGTGCTTTTCCAGCACCACACTCATGAATTGAAATGTAACTGGCACTAATGCAAAATTAAGTTTATAAAGTGTGCAAATACTTAAGTGCTCGGACTGCCCAACACATTTTGAGGTTTAATTTTAAAGATTTTTAAGTTCAGCAATTCATGGACAGCTGCTGGTTTTCGCAGTTTCAACAGCAGAGTTTGCTGTACAACTTAAGTCTGCTGGCTTCACATCAGTCAAGCTCTTACAAGTAGCATAATTATTCTTAATAACTGTTTAATTGTTCACCATTGATTTCTCCATAAATTAGGATGAATACCCGGCAGTTAAGATTGCAATCAACATTTACTGAAATCAAAACTATTGGAGAAAATTGCTATGAAGTACTGCTGTGCCTTGTTCCAGCCCTGTACCACACTGTTGAATGCAGTGACTTTGTGATTGCTGGTTTTCAAATGCTGCACCTGCCAAATTTAAAATCATCTTCATGGATGATGTTAGCTCAGAGGTTAATTATTGCAGGATTCTGCTGTGGTGCTGATGCAATCCATTATGGATTTTGCCCAGATTCATTTCAAGATGAAGTTTCAGGAGAGTGACAATGTGAAGAAGTTGGAGAACAGTTCTAGAGATCAACAAGAATACTCAAAAGAATCAAGGTAAAAATCACACAACACGAGGTAATAGTCCAACAGGTTCATTTGGAAGTACAAGCTTTCGGAGGGCTGCTCCTTCATCAGGTAGCTAGTGGGGCAGAATCATAGGACACAGAATTTATAGTAAAAGATCAAACTGTCATACAACTGATGTGTTGTATTGAACAACCCTAGATTGCTATTAAGTCTTTAATCGCTTAGAATGGGGACACGGGTTTTGATTCATTAAAATGGAAATTGCATAACTCTTTCAAGTCTCATTCCCAAGATAACTTAGGGTTTTATTAAAAAAAGTGACATCTCAGCTCAGACAATGGATTAAAGGTGTGAGGTTAGAGTCTGTCTGCATCCCAAACTTGAGTCAGACTGATTCTGTTTCCAAAGTAGAATTTTATAAAACGTCACATGAACTGACTGCTTATAGTTTTTTGTACAAAAAGCACACATAAAATGTATCTGCAATTGCAAATTCACACTATAGACCTGTGTGTGTGTATGAATGTGAAGGAGAGAGAGAGTGTGTGTGTGCATGTGTGTGGGAGAATGTGTGCGTGGGTCCTCCCCACTCCAACACCAGCACCTCCAAATCAAAAGGACCAAGCAATGAATTTTCATAGCTGACTCTCTGAACTTACAAGCATCTCTGGAGGTGGGCAAAGGTTCCAAGTGATCGATTATGATAGGGGAATTTCTAATCGGGGGTACAGACAGACGTTTTAGTGGCTGACAGCGAGACATCAGAATGGTGTGTTGTTGCCCTGCTGCCAGAGTCAAGAATGTCTTGGAAAGGATGCAGAGTATTCTCAAAGGGGAGAATAACCAGCAAAAGGTCATTGTACACGTTGATATGAATGACATGGAAAGACAAGGGGAATGGTTCTGTAGAGAGAATGTAGGAAATTAGGCAGGACGTTAAAAGTAGGTCCTCAAAGATAGTAATGTCTGGATTACTACCAGTGCCATGTGCTAGTGAGAGTAGCCAAAAAGCACTTTTCACGGTATTTTTACCTACATGGGGCAATAAATCTAAACCTAAATGTGCAAGAATAAATAGACACAAATGCATATATAAGCACCTACACACTCGCTAGCAACACATAATACGGAAGCTGTTTGTTACATTTCCATTGCGTACAGTGGAACCACACAACTTTATTCAAGTGATTCATGGAAAAACTAAGAACCTTTGCCATGGAAAATTATAGGTGATAAGATCCAAGCACCAGATTTGCAGGGAGTACAAAATTGTTCTCAATTAACCATATTATTTCTTTTACTCTGTCACGTACTGCATGTTATGTTGTTTCCTGAGCAGTAATTGTGACCAGGGTTTTACTTTCAGACTTTTTTTTAAAAGGACAGATTGCTTGCTAAAGGAAAATGTACGTGTAAAGTTCAAAACTTGCAACATAAGGGCTGACTTTGCTAATCAGGTGCTTGTGACACAGGTCAGTGCCTGCTGGGAGAACGGTTTGGAAATGTGGGGATTTGATATCCATGATTTTACTTTAAATTGACAGGAGAAACTGGAGGTCTCTCTGCAGTTTCCTGAGTTCTGCTACCTATGTGCACCATCTCACAAACACAGCACCAAATTGAGAAATCCAAGCGACACTGTCTCCTCCCCTCTAAAGATGTTGATCGTGCTTTGCAATGGCAATGACAGCTAAACTATCAATGTTCATTGTCATTACCCCCTTGACATTAACGCAACATCGGGAATTCGCACATTTGCAGCATCACATGGAAATCTAAAATTGCTATCAGTGATTCTTTGCCCCTCTGGAGCATGCATTGTTGAAATTGTCCCTTCTGAAAATGTGTTGCTGGAAAAGCGCAGCAGGTCAGGCAGCATCCAAGGAACAGGAGAATCGACGTTTCGGGCATGAAATTCTCCCTTCCACTCCCATCCCAAGTACAGTCCCTAAGCAGTAAATGAGTTGAAAAATCAACCAATTTTATGCTTTGTTGTGGTAAAAAAAATATCTCATTTAATGAGGTATTCCCTCTTTTTAACAGCACACTAAGTTTATGATGATTGCTAAAATGCCTGACTGGACCTAAAACGTTAACTTTACATTTGTGGAATATCAGATTTCTCCATTTATTTAACATTTTTTTTGCTGTCTGTGTGAATACGCTGATGTGAGTAACTGCTCACACTGCTTGCTAACATCGCTGCTATTGTGTTTTGGAAATCCTATTGATTTGGCATCAGAGTTAAACTGCTTTCAGGAGAAGAAAAATCCCACAAGCCAAAGGAATCTCTTAATCTTAGTTGGCAGTGTTCTTTGAAGTTAGCAGTGAATAGCATTGCTTTGCAAAATCAAGCCCATTGATCCTTGGTAATACACAGCACCACAATTTCCCATGGAAGATTATTTTGATTTTAAATGATGATGGCATTAAATGGGTGCAATAAAATCAGATGCCTGTTATACATCACTCCCACATTTTCCTCTGGAAAATGAACCTTGAGCAAAATTATTGAGGGCAACCATCAGCAAGTTCAACTGTACCAGGCAGAAACCACAGCTCTTTCAAGAAAATTATATACAAATCATGACTCACAAGGCCACTTCATCGACCATCAATATGTTCATGTCCTGAACCACTGTGCAGGAGTAACAGGTCCCTTTTCCATGGAGCACATTAATGGACCAAGTGGGTTTCATGATGTTTGATAATGTTTGTACATCATTTTTTCCTAGTGCTCACTGACAGATCACCTGAATTTCTGAATTCAAATTCATTACTTGCCATGCTGGGTTTGAACTCTGACCTTGAAGTCCTAATCCTTGATTATTCCACATAGCTTCCCCCTCCCCCAGTCAACTCAAAATGATGTTGCTAGTGTGTTCTACTGTGTTACATTTGTGTTTTCTCCAGTAGTTCTTGCTGACTGAAAGTGTTAATTAGGAAAGCTATTACTGTCAATAAAAAGATTCTGCATTTACTTCCCATGTTTTATTGACGTTAACGTCATTTCAGTATCAATCTTGACTGATACACTGCTGTAGAAGCATGAGAGAATTAGCAATAAAGATCTTCACTGCCAGCGCTATATGTGAACATATGGCACAAAAGCATGGCAGTGGTATTGTAGCTCTTTCTCTGAGCATTACTCACCATGGATCAGTTAGTTGCTCTCTTATCTCTGAGTTGGAAGTTTGAGAGTTCAACTGTTCCACTTTCAAACAAAATTCATGCCGATATCCCAATATAGTACCAGTGGAGTGAGGCATTAGCAGAAGTGCCATATTTCAGATGAGATGTTATGCCAATGCCTTTTGCACCCACTTAAATGGCCCAGAACTATGGCAAAAAAAGAGCTGGAGAATTCTCCCTAGTGACCAATGTTTATCATTTAACAACATGACTAAAACAGATTAAGTAATCATTATCTCCTTGCTATATGAGAGATTTTGGAAAATTGCTGGTTGTCCTTCCTACATTTCATCAGTGGACTCCAAATCAAAAGCGCTTTATTGGTTGTGAAGTGACTTGGGACATACTGAAGTAATGAAAGACACTATATTAATTCTTTCACCTTTCTCAATGGTAAGCCTCTGCAATTTTAACTCAAAACTGCAAAGCACATTTGTCCAAATAGTTGTATTTGTGGAGCACTGAACGAGGAGGTTGAAGGTGATGGCTTTTGATCCTTTAGATACTGAGATTCGTAACATTTCCATTACCTCCAGTGGGATGCCATCACCAAAAATGTCTCTTCTCCCCTTCCTTTTCAAAATTCTGCAGGGACCATTTCCTCCAGGACACCCTAGTCCAATTCTCCTCCCCTCCCAACACTTCCCCACACTCCACGACACCTTCCCATGCAATCATAGAGGGTGCAACAGTTGCATGTTGTATGCACCCACTTACTTCCTCCCTGGTACTCACACTGTCATCTTCTCTACATTGGGAAGATGAAAAGCAGACTGGGTGACCACTTTGCTGAACACCTACACTCTGTCCTTAAAAATGACCCCAAGCTCACCCTTGACTTTCACTTCAAAACACCATGTTTCTATGCTGACATTTCTGACCAAGGCCTACTGCAGTGCTCCAGCAAGGCTGAATGCTGGCTGTTGGAACAATAATTCATCTTCTACCTGGGCACCTTATAGGAGAAAGTGAGGACTGCAGATGCTGGAGATCAGAGCTGAAAATGTGTTGTTGGAAAAGCGCAGCAGGTCAGGCAGCATCCAAGGAGCAGGAGAATCGACGTTTTGGGCATAAGCCCTTAACCTTTCAGACTCAACATTGGGCTTTTCAGAGCATGAACACCCTGTCCCTCATTCATTCCATCTCTCTTGCTCATTCCCTTCATCCACACCCCTAGGCCCTGTCTTGTATAGGCTGCACCCAACACACAGTCATGCATTTACACTGCCCATTAGCATACCACCTAGCTATAATCTGTTTCTCGGCTTATCATCAGCAATCCCTTTGTTTGCCTATCCTCCCTGTCTCCCTTGCTCTCTTTCTCTGTCTGTCTCTCTCACTCCTGATGAAAAGTCACTGATTCGAAATGTTAACTCTGTTTTCTCTCTACAGAAAGATTTATAGAATCCCTACAGTGTAGAAACAGGCCGTTTGGCCCAACAAGTCCACATTGACCCGCCGAAGAGTATCCCATCCAGAGATATACCCCTACCCTATTACTTTACTTTTCTCCTGCACCTAACCTATATATCTCTGAACTATGGGCAATTTAGCTTGGCCGCTTCACCTAACTTGCACATCTTTTGGGCTGTGAAGAGCACCTAGAGGAAATCCACACAGACACGAGGAGAATGTGCAAACTACACACACACAGTTGCCTGAGGCTGGAATCGAACTCAGGTCCCTGGTGCTGTGAGGCAATAGTGCTAACCACTGAGACACCGTGCCGCCCATAAACTAACCATCAGATGCTGCCAGACCTGCTGTATTTCTTCGGATCTTTGTTTTTATTTCATATTTCCAGCATCCATAGCACATTCATGTTTCTCTGTGTTTATAACTTTTGACCCTGATCTTGAAGTCCAAATTCTGGTGGTTCATTTTCTTTCTTTGCTCTCAGTCTCATCAGTTTCTTGCTGTTACCTTTTGTTCCTCAAAACCTTAGTTTCATGTTGGTGCTTTCCTGTCCTTTACATAGTATGTTGCAAACTGTGGGATTTGCGTATAATTAATATCATATTTTTTATAAGTTTGGGTTTCTGGTTTCTGAGCTAGTAACCAGTGAGATTCTGTGTATCTGAACTTAATAGTTAACTTGTAAGTATTTCTGTAGCCACAGTGATTTCTTTTAAAACAGTTTTGGAGACCTAGCTTTTGAGTGGATGTACTTTTGTGCACCAAGAATTGATTTCTTTTTTGTATATTTTAGATTGCTTTTGTGACCCAGCAAGGAAAGCAACGAGTCTTCAAGATTTGTTAGAGTCTTCTGAAACTTTTTTAAACGTAGAGATGGCGACTTTTGGTTTCTCTTTTATTTGGGCAGTCCTGTGAAACACTTGGAATAGGATAGTTGATTAGACCAGGGCTCCTGAGAATGGGATGATATGTACTTTACTAGTTGACCTTGAAATGAAGAATTGGTGTCTGTCCCAGATTGGAAGAGTTGGAATAAAACCCTGAAGAGGTTACTTAAAGCCAAATACATTTAAATTGAGGTGTATGATAGTTTCTTCCTGGAGGTCGAATTTAAAATTTATAATTGCAAGTGACTTGAACCAACTGAGGTGTTCAATTCAAGATATATGAATACTGTATTAGATAATTGTACCAGGGGTGTGTTTTGGGTACTATAAAAATAGTTTTTTCTAATTTATTAAAGAATGTTTTAGGTGTGATGAGATTATACCCTTACTCTGTGTTTAAAAATCATTGAATTTATATTATAGGTGGACAGTTTGTTTATTCTATTCTGCTATTTTTTTCTTTTAAAATAAATTCATGTTAAAGTCAAAATGCAGCAATATATGCTTATGTTTCCGTGAGAGACTACTTTGTTAAAACCAAAACAAATCCATATGTCATCTATCAAGCTAGGTTTCTGCCTGGGGTGAGCAAGGGTAAACACTGGCATTGAAAACAAAATGGTAAGGTGCTAAAGGCTGCACTGAAACAGTAGACCATGAGCAGGATACATAGCTCAAACAATATTGTCCTAATCCTGAAAGTAAGTAAAATCCTTGCTGCAAAATATGATGGATAATCTGTAATTCACTGATCCATGGCCTATCCACTGATGTAAGAGATACTTTGTTTTGGATGTAAAATAAACTTGTATAAAATATGATCAATGCATAACCTTTACAACACTTCTCAGCTCTGCTTTCATTGCTGTTCCTAAGGAGGCTTCCTAAGCATGAATTTTGAATTAAAATTCTTGATCAGTTCACCCAGCTTTGACTGAAATTATTCCTTTGGCCTGTTCCCATGAGTCTGCTGCTTCATTGATTGCTTTGCATCTTTAAGAGTTTTATTGATTGTTGTCTCAGGACATTGTCAAATTCTGAAAATGTTGTTACTGGGAGTGAGCACAATGCTAGAAAACCTAGCAACTATTGTATGGCTCATTAATTCAGCGACTGATTTCTGTGATTCACCAACAGCATGTGGGTGCATGCAACTCTCTAGGGTTTGTTATTGAATTATTTGAGTAGTTTGAGAATTCTGTCAACCAAGATAACAAGGCATCAAGAGTTTAAGCTGAAAAGACGTAGAAAAAGGTGGAATGCATTGCTTCACTGAAAGGTGAAGTGATTATTGGAACTGTTTATTGAGGGAGGTTGTAGTGGCTAGAAGTTTAAATATCTTCAAGGTGAAATTAGATAAATACTGTGCAGAGAAATAGTTTATTGGTTTTCACAGCCAAATCTACTCCTTTGCTCTCTTCCTACGGGGATGGGACTGGGAGTTGGGGAGTTGTTTTTCACTAAAGAATGATCAAGAACAGTCAGTCCTGATTGATCTCCTCCACCCCACCCGATCCAGAGAAGAGCCACAATTTATTGTGTTTATCCTAGAATCACTCAACAAATCAGCACACAAACTGGAAAAGTTTGGACAATGCATTTAGGAAAATACATGTTTTAAAGCTATAATGTTTCACTTTATCTGTTGATCTCTATAACAGGACTTACATTCCATGATACTTCACCCTTTCTGACATAATCTTGATGAATTACATTTCTACAGTTCTAGATTTTCATGCAGAATATTGCTAATCTACTATTATGCTGTGTCATTTCTATTTTAAAGTAGCAGACAATAACCTTTGGTTTTGATTAATCTCTTAGTGGAATTACATCTGGTATGACACACTGGACACAGTATTTAATTTCATTCAGTGGTAAGTGATTGAATGTGTAACAGCATGAGAGACATGATTTCCCCCGAGGTAAGGGAAGAGGTCTACAATTAAGATTCAGATACAAATTGAATATTTTGCATGAAGAGTAGTATTTGTGTCACCTTCGTTCAGCACCTCTGTTGCCTCTGAGCCAGAAGTTTGTGTTCAAGTCCCAGTTCAGGGCTTAAGCACATAAACGATGCATAACCAGACAGACTTTTAACCAGTAAGGGATCAAGGGTAATAGAGAAAAGATTAGAAAGTGAAGTTGAGGATTATCAGATCGGCCATGATCTCATTGAATAGTGAAGAAGGCTCGATAAACAAGCACGATGCCATAAGACCATACTCATATGAACACAAGTAGGCACATCAAGCCTGCTCCAATATTCAGTGAGATCCTGGCTGATCTGGTCGTCCTCAACTTCATTTTCCTACCTTTTCTTCATTACCCTTGATTCCTTGCAGGTTACAAATCTGTCTGTCTCAGCCTTGAGTATACGTAAAGCTTATACAACTCTCGGTGGCTCAGTGGTTAACTCTGCTGCCTCACAGCACCAGGGCCCCAGGTTCAATTCCAGCCTTGGGCGACTGTCTGTGTTGAGTTTACACGTTCTCCCTGTGTCTGCATGGGTTTCCTCCAGGTGCTCCGGTTTTCTCCCACAGTCCAAACCTGTGCAGGTCAGGGTAATTGGCCATGTTAAATTGCCCATAGTGTTAGGTGCATTAGTCAGAGGGAAATGGGTCTGGATGGGTTACTCTTCAGAGAGTTGGTGTGGACTAGTTGCACCAAAGGGCCTGTTTCCACACTGTAGGGAAGCTAATCTAATCTAAAAAAACTCCCTGAGATAAAGAATTCCACAATTTCACTACCCTCTGAGAGAAGAAATTCCTCATCACCTCTGTCATAACTGAGTCACTCTTTAATTTGAGATTATGCCCTCTGGTCCTAGACTCGCCCACAAAGAAAAACATTCTCCCATCATCGACTCTGTCAAGCTCTCCCTAAGAATTTTATGTTTCAGTAAGTGTTGCCTCTCATTCCTTTAAATCCAGTCAATACAAGTGCATATCTTCTCATTAGAAAATCACTTTCAAATTCCATACCCAGAATCAACATAATGAAGCTTATCTGGGCTCTCCACAACGCCAGTATATCTTTTGTTAGATAAGGGATCCAAAATTGTTCATAGTGTTCTCAATGTGGTTAGACTAGTATCTTCTCTAATTTTAGCAAGACTTCTGTTTTTATAGACCTACTTTTGTACACTATTCTCTTTGAAATAAAGGCTAATATTCCATTTATCTTCTGTATTAACTGCTGAACCTGTATGCAAGTTTTTTGTGCCTTATGCACAAGAACCCTAAAATGTTTCTGTACTGCTGCTTTCTGCAGTCTTTCTCCATTTAAATAATATTCAGCTCCTCTTCAGTGGAGTAAAGAGTTTGCTAATTGTCACAGATGCCATTGCTAAATTGAGGCCACCTTCACTGGTTCAAGTAGATTTGAGAAGTTTTTCAAGACGAATGGGAAGCTCTTTCAATATCTTGATCAATCTTCAGTCATCAGTCTGCAGTGTGTGAAATGTTACCATCAAAAGAATTGCACTTTGGCAAGAATTTGTTGGCTTTCAGTTGTTTTGGGATATTATGAGTGTGCAAAATGCTCAATGAACACAAATTCTCTTTCCAGTCATTTCTCTGATTACAGGAGTTAATGTCTTTTTCTAACTACAATTAATTTCCTTTACAGGATCTGTAATGACTGTTTCTGGTCGAATGACGTTTACAAGTAACAAATCTATGGAGATTGAAGTTTTTGTGGATGTTGACCATGTCATGGAAAGTCCAAAAGGAAAGGCTCCTGCTGTTACTGCATTCTTTACTTATGTTTCCTTGGACAAAGAAGGAAAAGCACTTCCTATTCCTATATTGAAGGTGAGAGAACACATGCATTTATGTAACCAGTTTTAATCTGTCTGTTGGAATTCTGTTTCTACATTGCAGAAGAGTTGAGGAATAATGTTGTGTTTTATGTACAGCAAAATGTATTTGGTCATTTCATAAATAGAAGGTTTTGCTCAATTTGGACCAGCATGGCTGGGATTGAGTAACTGGCTTTTATGTTAACAGAGCTCATCCAAGTCAAATGGAAAAGTGCCATAATTGGTCCTTGTGCCTGTTGTAAGAGTTTGAAAGAGTTCATGCTGAGGAATGCATTCAGCACTGCCCAATATGATGATGACAAAAGAATTTGTTCGGGGGTGTGTGGGGAGTGGGGCGGGGGTCAGCTTTGGACCTCAAAGGAGTAAGACCTAATATTGAAATCTCCCTCACAGTCTCAGCAACAATGCTTATCATATCAATCTCACTTGTACCTAGTTGCTACCTTGTGCTAGAGTCTGTCTTACTTAAGACAATAGCCTCTTCTTGTTAGACTGCCCAGATTAGACCAAACAGGTCCTATAGATCCCTACCCGGAGAAAGGATGGTGGTAACAAATCCACCAGATGGATCTTACACCATGTGGTGTGGACTCAGCTTAAAACAGTATCTGAGTTAGGGAAGGTGAAAACAGCCAGAATGTACTGATGTCCAGTGAAGGCTGCTGGAAAGTAGACACCAAAAAGAAGATTAGCTTTATGCACCAGCTGCAGTGAAATTATAAACCTGTTCAGGAAACAGAATATCTTCAAAGTGCAGTTGATTCATACCCTTGTTCTTCATCTGGGCTTGTAGATGAAGGATGACCACTCATAAGAGCATAATAGCACTCAGATATAATATTGAAGATCTTTAGAATATCATCTCCAAAATACTCAGTATCTTGAGGAAAAGTAATATCTGTATAGATCTAATGTTCTTCTTACCATTTTTTCTTAATGTCATTGCCAGCCTGGCTGATGTATGACTGGAGCTCAAGTCAAGTGAGCTTTGAACAGTAAAGGGAAAAGTGCTGGAAAGGCAAAAAAGAAACAATATGATTTGTTTTGTTGGAGATCAAAGCCTTTTATTGATTCCTCTATCTTTTCCTGATTGTATAAACTGCTTTGGACTGAAATTGTTAGGAAATGCTTTTCTTGACAGAGCACAATATAGTATGTGCAATCAATCAATGCCTACTGGGGAAGATGAGGAGAAGTGATTTTGTTTATGTCCTAGAAAGGAACAATAAAAATCACTAGAATTTTCCTGTGAAAGGAATACTTTAAATTTTCAGCTACCGTAAGTTTGGTAAATGTCATTAGCAAGCCCAATACTGTAGATTTTGATAATAATTGAGGATCCTTATATATAAATGAAAAGTTTGGAATAAGTTGGGGGGGGGGTGGTGCACAGGCAAAAATGAAGACAATAGTGTGGCTGTGCTGGCAGCAATTTATAGTATACTTGTACCTGCTTTAGGGGAATCGACACAAGTCTGGATGCGTCAATATGCAAATGAACCTCTCTTCCCATAGTTCTTACAAAATGATTGATCGAGACAAAAAGACAAACCTCAAATCCTGAAAATACAAGTTCGAGTCTCAAAAATAATGGAATTACACAACAAGCAAATAAGCATCCAAAAAGGAAAAATAAGCCAGCATTTCCATTGCGACTTCAATCAGTTTCTAGAGATTCAACAAAGGATCACACTTGCTGCTTTTCCCAATCTTTCCCTTTCAATCATTGACATACATTGCATTAAAAATTATTTTTGTTTTTACTTTAGAATCATAGGTAATGAGGAATTAATTCTGGATGTAGGAAATTTAAGAGTGTATTAGTTAAGGATTTATTTTGGTCATTGGATATCAGATTAGTATGGTTAAGAGTCTCCAAAACAAATGACAGACAAGATCCTTGCAGATAGACTTCTAATTGCCTGATATGGAATGTACACTGTTTCCATGTAGGGATACTCCCTACTGACCTTTAATAATTTAAACACAGCAACCAGCTTCAGCTGTACAGCTAGGAACGACTACAGAGTGCTGGACACTATCCCCTGCTTCAAGTGAATGGCACAGATAATTTTCAGGGGAAAAGATGAAGGAGACAGGGACAGAAAATATTCATTGAGTTGAGTGAAGGAAGGTGCAAGAAGGCTTGTTTGAGGCATGCACTTTGAAGTTGTGTCAAATGACCTGTGCTGATTAAATCCCTCATAATTCTAACTTGCCCAGTTAGAATGCTACCCACTTAAAACCTTGGTTGCATGTTATTTCTTAAGTGAATCATTAGGAGCCCAGCTTCTACTAACACATTGGATCCTCCATTTTACATTAGTCATCTAGGTTGGCTGTCAATTAGCAACAATCTTATTATGGTTGCTAATTGTCTAAGTCTGCCACACACTTGGTTCTAAGTCCACATCAGGTGTGCCATCGTAGTGTCAACTTGGACCTAAGTGGTAAGTAATTTATATCAGAGTTACAGATAGGATTTTACTTCAGAACATACATAAAATCATTTGTGAATAGGGGAATAGTCATTCTGTTGCATGTACATGTAGCCATAATAAACCATAGTTTGCACGGAGCAATGAGGCATTTTTATTTGTTAGTGAAAAGGATAAGTAGTCATTGTTCAAGAGACACTCTGCGTCAAAAACGACTGACCACGAATCTTTCCTGCTGTTACTGCCTGCCATGGGCATGCTGGAAGCATTAACCAGTTGATCAGTAATCTGTTTGGACACATCAAGAATCCTTTTTCCACGACCAACAAATCCTGGAGTGTGACTTGGGTCTGGATCTTCTGGCTCAGAGGTAGAGACTCCGTCTACTGAATCACAAAACCTCCCCTGATATTTAAACATTTATTTACAGTCACACATAGTTCTGAGGAAGGATCACTGTACTCAAAACGTTAACTCTGATTTCTCTTCACACCTGCTGAGCCTTTCCAGCAATTTCGATTTTTGTTTCTGATTTCGTGTCCGCAGGGTTCTTTCAGTTTTCATTTTATTTACAATTCCTGTTGAATATTGATATCATCCGTTTTTAGAGGTTTTAGGTTATTTCCTTTAGTGAGTGAGGTAGGGTAGGACTCCAGAAAATTTGTAAATCTAAGATGTGATTGGTGATGACTTTATATCACTGCTGTGACTTGAAAATGTAAAGATGCGCAAGAACAGACCATCTCAAAAATAATGCTGAGCTAAACAGCAAGTCCATCTTTACCGTGTCTGACAAACAGTTCATTGCTGCTCATAACCAACTATTAGGGCATAAAAAAGCCGTTTGACAGAGGTATTGGATGCGATTCTGATCTTTGGGGGTAACTTGAGTAAGGTGGAACTTCTACCCTGTCCCAGCATTAATACAGTGCACTATAAGATGTGACAAGAGATGTTTAAATGGCGGCTTCCCAAAAGTGTCATCAGAACTCCCACAGTTACATCAGATGGATGGGGAATGTCAGGAATCAGCAATGCCCCAAGTGAAGAAAATTCTTGCCAGGTGTCACTACTTGAATTTTGCATCCATATTCATAATGATGTGGCCTAATTTTGACTGGGATCATGGAGGAGAAACTAGCCCCCTTCATCCAAACTTTTCACCATTGCATATCTGTGCTTTGCTTAATGTCTTCGAGTGCTCACAGGGCTATAGTTGCGTAAAGATATCCTACAGACTGGATGAAACCCACTACCCGCCTTTACATGGTCCTGTATATTTGTGTTTCCCCACCTCACCACCTCTGCAAAGGCACTGATTTTCAAATACTACACTCTATTTCAGAACATTCTGAACCATATTTTTCTGAGAACCAAAGGTAATTTTTGATACATTTGAAATCAAGGAAAAGTAGAGAGTAACTGTAAAAGCAAAATACTTTCATCAGATATAGAGCTAACATACAGTTCAAAGTTTACGCACAGCTCATTAGCTTATATTTATCAGAAGAATAGGTTGTGCAGTGACTACTGCTTCTGAGGCTGACTTCAACTGGTTCCCAATGACTGATTCAAGCCTGAAAGGTAGATGTAATTCTGGCATTGATGTCAGGTAGCAATGTAGGGAGGTGGCATGAGACAAGACGCCATAAAGTTACTGTCTATTAGCAAGGAATTATGGTGAAGTTAATGGAACTGATTTTTTGACAGATGAAGATATGGTTCTGGAGTCACAAAGGAACATTTCACTATACTGTCTATTTGTTGGTGCATACCATTTATTGCAATAGCTGCATCTTACATCACGCACTTTATCCCCTTATTCCTTCCTGCGACACGTGTCTGATATATCACCAGTATTGCTCACCATTTCCAAGCAGAGGAGGGCAAGTGATGCAGCCTGATTTTATTCAAGATCTAAGCCCACTGTCACATTTTATTTGTTCTTTCATCTTAAAATGCTGTCTATGCTGTCTGTTTTGCTTTTGATCTGAGCTTATTATTCTCCAAGCTGTAACCTTGGCCTTCAGGGAACAAGTGGTATTTGTAGCTTAAGCAAAAAGAACGAAATGGGGAAAAAGACATATTTGATGGTTGGAGAGAAATTGAATCGTTATTGATGTCCTAAAATAAGAACATAACCTTGCTCATTGGCTATAAATAGCACTGAGGCCTTTCCAAAATATGTAAGTATCATTGCTGCCTCTGTATCTTATATAAATAGCACTTTACCAGCCACTTTTCTTTAAACTGACTTCAGGTGACATTGAGGATGTTTTTGAGGCTATTTTTAAATCTATCTCCACTATGAAAGACTGAGATGGGGAGGGTAGAAGCTAAGTAGGACTTTTGCTGCTCATTCCCAGGGTATGTTGTTTTGGTGTTATTTATTAGGCTTATTTTTACATCATTATCATTTACCAAGTGTCCATTATTAGCTCCTGAGCTGAACTCTTGATGCTAATCTATTTTCAAATGTTGCTTCGTCAACATCAGAAACTTTTTCCAAGAACTGGTTTGGAGGTAAAGTACAAAAGTTAACAAAATATCATCAGCATCTGGAGTGAAAAGATGAACAACTTTGAGGAGACTTTTCCTTCTAACTGCAGCAGCCAGCTCACAAGAGCTTTACTTTTTTTGAGAACAATCCCATCTTCTTGATAGCCCAGTTTTAAAGAATATAAACCTTAATATTTCTGGAGGTTGGCCTCTCACAGCGACCATCACTGCCCTTCACGCTAGTCAGTCTCCCTGCCAGGAGACAGAATACATACACAGGATTTGGGGGTTGTTTGTATGACTGATGTGGGTGCATCAGTAATGATAGTGGGGCACTACCTAGCTAATTTAAACTGGGATGTAGTTACCCCCACCAGCAAACAATTGAAGAATGGAAGGGAAGAGTTAAAACCATTGAGCAAAATGCGAACCATTTTGGGCCAATTTCAAAAATTGTAGGCGCCATCTTTCTCGATGGGTATTCTTGGGTCTTTTCAGGGCTTCAGTGAATCACGGAACAGCTTTTAAGAAAAACATTACTGTATAGTGTGAAAAAAATCAGTACCTGGAGACTTTGCTTAAAATTCTGATCTCCAAGGCACAAATTTCCCTTTGCTCCTCTTGGGCCAAAGGATTGCCTCGGCTGTATTGTGGGGGAAGTGGGTATTGCAGATGCTGGAGATCAGAGTCAAGATTAGAGTGGTGCTGGAAATGCACAGCAGGTCTGGCAGCATCCAAGGAGCAGGAAAATTGACGTTTCGGGCAAAAGCCCTTCTTCGGGAATCATGGCGTTTGCCTGAAACGTTAATTTTCTTGCTCCTTGGATGCTGCCTGACCTGCTGTGCTTTACCTGCACCATTCTAATCTGGGAAGTATTGTGTGCTGATGATATGAAATTGTATTGAATACCATATCATCAGTGGTAGAAATTACAATGCCATTTTCTTCCACTTTGGACACAAGGTAACTGGATTTTTTTTTCAATTCACTGAGACAATTTCATGCACGCCAAATGTTTTGACAATATTTTCTGCTTTTGCAAGGTGAGATCACATTTCCCAATGGTCCTCAAATCAAAAGACAAACTTTCATAGTTCAAAGCCAATCAGTTACTTTTTGAAGTGTCATTTTCTAGGCTGATGCAGATGTTTGTTTATTCACTTATGCCAAGATCAAATTTGGTTAAAGGCCAGATAATTCATTTTGGTGGTGTTGAATGGAGCTTGACAAAGACACTGGGAGAATTCATTTACTTTGACAGATATTTTTGTATCCACCAGAACGGACAGATAGAGCTTTGATTCAATATGTCATGTAGAAGACACGCCTCTGACAATGCAGCATTCCTTCACTGCAGTGACGTGCCAGAGCAGGTTATGATTCAGGGTGTGCTTGAATCCACAATTTTCTTGAGATAATATTTTCTCAATTAAAACAAACTGACAGACATCTACAACCAATTGCACTTTTCAAATGTAGGCTCAATTTGCATCGATCATTTATCAACAGTTTATATTCTATTAGCCATAATTTGTAATCTAATTCAATCTTTTATATGTTACATTTAATAAATAATTTCTTTCTTGAAGATCATCCATGATCTCGCTCAATCCACAGATTTTATGAATAATCTAAATTGAAGTCTTACCATTGCTTTTAATAAACCATTTCTATAATTCCAAGTGAATGAGATAAGCGAAAGCACATTCCTTTTATACACTCAAAATGTATAAATAATCACACTCACAGACAAAACGGAGGCCACTGGATATTCATGGATGCCATAACTACATGACAGCCCTGCGGATGTCTTGGAAAGACTGAAGTTAAAATATAAGTTTTTCCATTTCTTTCAGTTGAGAGAACATCCACAATGAAAGCCTGAGAAGAGAAGATTTTTAAATATTTTAGGAAGAATGAATTATTTATTGCAAATCAGGCTTAGCAGCTGGCAGAAAGAAGCACTGAGGTATTCCCCAAGTGCTCCTAAGTGCTGTAATTCTAAAAGACAGCAGTGTTTGTTCCAGCAGAGTGTGAGAAACTGGCAAAATTACACTGTGCTGCAACACGGGCACTTTCCAGCCTGAAACTGGAGGCCTGGCTGCTTAATTTTCTCTCACTGTTGTCAGGCATAGATGATAAATTGCACTGAGTGTAGAGTTATATGATAGACATAGGATAGGAGGATATTAGGATTGGTTTTTAATTTGGGGTCAGGTACATATGCCTCACACTACAGCACGATTTTCAGATGTAAATGCCTTAATGAAGGTGAGCCTGACTTTAATGATCCTGATATTATCAAAAATTGGGAGCAGCATGCTCAAATGACTCCATAGAGGCCAGTATCCTGTTGCCAAGTCACTCTTTACTTACACATGGAGAGTCCTTGGCACTGATCCAACTCCCTTAGAGCCAGCTTGCAGAGTGAACGGATGTCTGACACTCTTATTTCTATCCTGGGCCCTGATTGGCGCTGTTAATCCGGTCCAGTCAGGGAACTCATTCTACGAGGTCCACCTGGCTGACAAAGAACAGTACAGTACAGGAACAGGAAGGAACACCTTCCAAGTCTGTGCCAACACATTTTGCCTTTCCATATTAAAAATGTCTTCACTTACAGAATCCATATCCCTCTGTTCACTTCCTATTCATCTGTTCGTCCAGGTGTTTCCTGAATGCTGCTATTGTGTCTGCTTCCACCAACACACCGACCAGGCCTCCCAGACACCACCCATTTCAATTCCCCCCACCATTCCCTTTCCAACATGACCATCCTTGGCCTCCTCCATTGCCTCCATTGTCAAAAACAGTGCAAATTGGAGGAACAACACCTCATCTTCCGTCTGGGCAGCCTACAGCTGGAGGATTCAACATTGAGTTCTCCAATTTCAAATAACCTCCCTTCCCATCCCCCGATTCCCTTTCCAGCCCATTCCCCTCCCTTTCACTGCTCCCTGCCACCAACAGGATTCATTCCTCCCATTGACCAACCAGGTCATACCCTCTACCTGTCTTCACCTATCCCCATTTCATCACCCTGACCCGCCACCCCCTTTATCTGCAGCTCCCCCCCCCACAGCCACTCCCAGTCCTGAAGAAGGGTTGCATCCAAAACGCCGACTTCTGCACCTCCTGATGCTGCCTGACTTGCTGTATTCTTCCAGCCTTCTGCTTGTCTACTTTAGTTCAAGCATCTGCAGTTTTTTTTGTCTCCACCACCTCCTCTGGCAGCATGTTCCTGGAACTCACCATCCCTTATGTGAAAAAAACTTGGCACATCTCTTTTAAATATTCCCCACTCTGCACCTTGAACCTGTGTCCCCTAGTAATTGCCCCCTCCACCCTGGGCAAAAGTCTCATACTTTCCACTCTCCACGCCATTCACAACCTTATAGATTTCTATCAGGTTGCCCCTCATTCTCATATGTTTCAGTAAAAAGAAGCCCAGTCTATCCAACCTTTCTTCAAAGTTAAAAGGCCCCATACCAGGCAACATCCTGGTAAACCTTTTCTGTATCCTCTCCAAAGCATCCCCATCATTCTGGTAGTGTGATGACCAGAACTGTATGCAGTATTCCAAATGTGGCCTAACGGAAGGTCTATAAAGCTACAGCATAACATTCCTATCCTTATACTCGTAACCTCGTTACAATCACTATACTCTTCCCCCTCTTAGTCCAACAACATAGGCCTGCTCCTGCTGGGGCATTTTAGACCAGGTCAGGCTTCTCCAACACTGCCTTCAGATATAGACAGCATGTTATACACAGTAGCTCACTTCTTGTATCCAGACCATCTTGGAAGAAATTCATTCTCTTCAGGCAGCAAAGGTGTCAAGGCGGTGACATCCATTATATCTTTTTCACATTCTGAGGTCTCTTCAATGCTTGATGAGTGGGAGAACCCACAGGTTCTGACAGCTTTTCCAACTTCTGAGGAACCAGGCACGTTTTGCTTCTGTCCTGTTTGCGAGTTTGCAGCTTTCATATGGTCCACATGCTTGTTAAGGACTGTCACATCTACCCGAACTTTACACATCACTCGTCCTGACATCATGTTGACCATACCTCTTATACATGCAGTGCCATTCCTGTAGTTCATACACACAATATCATCCCCAGAGGTAAACTACTTCTCTTGCTTAGCGGAGTCTTGGGTACAACATTAGCGTTACTGGTGCTGTTTCACCCTCTCCTGAACCCCCAAACTTGGGGAAGATCATACTTAACCTGGTATGGAGTCTTCTCCCCATTAGCAACTCTGCTGGAGCTATCCTTGTAGTTGTGTGAGTCGTGGTCCTATAATCAAATAGGAACTGGTACAGTTTGGAATCTAGTGAAGCTGTAGGCTTTTTTTTTCATTGGATGATGGATAGTATGGAGCTCTCCTTGTATATTGAATGCCATTTGACTTTAGGAAATACTCAAATTCCCTGCTCTTAAATGATGGCCTTTTATCTGTGACCCACAGTTTTGGGAGTCCATGTTTGCCATTTTTCTATCATCATCTCCATTTTCGACAATTGAGCTGTATGCACGTCCAGCTGTGAGCTTCCACAATGACTAAGAATGTTGAGCTGATTAAAGGACCTGCATTGTCGACATGTAACCGAATCCAGGGTTTACCCAGCCATTCCCACGAATATGGGTAACTGCTGGCAGTAATTTTTGTCCTTGTTGGCACTCTAGACACTGCCCCAGCAACACGGCTATGTCTGCGTCCAATCCTGGCCATTAGACATAACTTCTCACCAGCATCTTCATTTCAGAAACCTCTGATGGATCAGGTTGTTGGTTTGCTAGCTGAGCTGGTAGGTTTGTTTACAGGCATTTTGTCACCATGCTAGATAACATCACCAGTGAGCTTCCGGTGAAGCATTGGTGCTCTGTCCCACTTGCTTCGGATCTGTCTTGGTTTGTGGTGGTGGGTGAAAGCATTTCCGGTTCTGTTTCTGAGAGGTTGGTAAATGAGATCCGTGTTAATGGAGTTCCGGCTTGAATGCCAGGCTTCTAGGAATCCCTGCACGTGTCTTTGTTTGACCTGTCCCAGGATGGATGTATTGTCCCAGTCGAACTGGAGTCCCTCTTTGTCTGTGTGTTTGGAATACAGTGATAATTGGTCATGTGTTTTGGCAGCTCGTTGGTGCTCATGTATCCTGGCGGCTAGTTTCCTGCCGGTTTGTCCAATGTAATGTTTGTTGCACTTCTTGGAGGGTAATTTGTATCTTATGTTTGTTATTCTGGCTGTGGATATGGGGTCCTTTAGTTGTTAGAGTGGGTTTGTGGGCTACCATGATGCCTAGGGGCCGAAGTAGTCTGGTGGATGACAAAAGATGACCACTAAACTACTCCAGCCCCTAGGCATCATGGTAGCCCACAAACCTATTACCACACTGAACTAACTACTGATTAATTTAAAGGACACTGTACCCGTAGCCAGAGCAACGAATGTAATATACAAAATTCCCTTCAAGGACTGTAACAAACATTATGTTGGGCAAGCCAGCAGGAAACTAGCTACCAGGATACATGAGCACCAACTAGCTGCCAAAAGACATGACCAGTTATCACTGATATCCATACACACAGGGGAAAAGGGACACCAATTCAACTGGGACAATACATCCATCCTGGGATAGGCCAAACAAAGACATGCGCAAGAATTCCTAGAGGCCTGGTATTCAAACCGGAACTCCATTAATAAACATGTAGATTTCGATCCCATTTATCAATGTCTCAGAAACAACCGGAAATGATATCACCCACCACAACAAACCAAGACACATACATAGCAAATAGGACAGAACACGAGCACTTCACCAGAGGCTCACTGGTGATGTTACCTAGCTTGATGATGAAAATGTCTGAAAACAAGCCCACCAGTTCAGCGAGCAAACGAGCAAACTGATCCACAACCTGAGCTACAAATCTTATCCAAGATCTCAAACCCCTGATGGAATTCAGCGAGTATCTGGCAGCGACCTTTGCTCACGACAGTCACTGTTGCTCCCCATAATAGTATGCTGACAATGACATGGTCTCTCGGGGTCCATGGCCCTTTGGTTTCTCCATCACCACCATTTGTTTCAGCTTTGCCAGCACCGGACCTTTCTGCATCCAAAGTCTAATATTGTCAGCTGTGACTGGAAGTGTGTCCAGAAAATCAAAAATCATTATGGACTCTTCCAGTGGCTCTTCCACCTGTAATGTATCTGCCAGTGGAGGTGGCTCAATGCATCCGTTTTTGCTACTTAGCCTCCCGGATGGTGTTCCAACTTGTAATTATATGCACTTAGTATTAGAGCACACTGCTGAATTTGGCCCGAAGCTATGGATGGCACAACCATGTCCTCTTTAGATACACCTAGCTGTCATTTTTGTAAATTGAGAAATTTAGCAGAAAGGCCAAGATTCAGAAGACTTAATAAAAGAGTGAAGTGGAACTGAGATGCATCAAGAAACCTTGATACCTGACAACAACATGGATTTGCATTATGCAATGTAGAGGAGAGAAGGAAGACTGAGGATGGTGAGGACATGTTAAGGTCATAACCAATAAATAAGTCAGGGTAGGAAATGATGCAATGAATTTTCATTTTGATACAGTGAGGTTTTTGGATACAGACATGAGTCAACAAAAATATGACTGCTTTTTAAGAAAATCTAGCATCTACTTTGATTAGAAATTAGTCCTTCTCAGTTATATACTTTATTGCCTGATCAGTTGGAGTGGTTCCTTTACATGTGTTATAATTATCTCATTTTTAAGTTCTCTCTGTTCCACTGTGATGCAGATTTAACTATCCCAACTGAGATTGATGTGTCCTCAACAACTATGTTTAAGTCAGCTTCCGAGAAGAAATTTGACATTTCTTGCCATGTACTCAGTAACCTTAATAACGACATAGGAATTGCACACTGTAAAATATATTCAATAATTCCACATTTTCAACAGTAATCACAGGATTCAAATTCAATATGTTGAGAGTGGATAAAAACTGAAAAATGTGTTGCTGGAAAAGCGCAGCAGGCGGGCAGCATCCAAGGAGCAGGAGAATCGACGTTTCGGGCATATGCCCTTCTTCAGTGGATGAAAAGCCTTGCATTTCTGAGGCTTTTAACCTTGAGATTGTTGGGAGCCATATGTATTCTCTGAGTTGGCCACTTTAAAAAAATCTTCTGACATTGTGGCTATTGTCCTGCAGAATTGATACTATTATATGTCAACACCCAGATTTATAGTAGCATTCTTGTACTAATTGCATTAAAGTTGAATAAAGTAGTTTACAAAACCATTACTTCTTTATTGCCAGTTTTCTCTTTCTATTCTCTATTCTCTATTTTAACTGCATTGCCTTACTTTTCACCTTCTTTGATAACTTCTTGGCTTAGAGAAGCATATTTGTTTCCTGTATTGCTTCAATCCATTATGGAGCTAAGTCCATTTTGTTCTTCAGTGTTCTCGGATGGCCTGAAAGCTTCTCTGCAAGCTCCTTGCTAAACGGAAGCAGCTTATTGAAAATATTGTTAAGAAGGACTTTGTCAAATGACACCGACCCCGGAGATAGAGCACCAGCAATATGCGTACGACAGAAAGAGTTATCATGATGGGCAGCAATCCAATGGGAAGCCTCATTACAGTTCTACAGATTCAAGTTTGAAATGTAAGATTTCCTGTTGACATGAACTGTAGATTCTAACAACACAAAGATAGCAGCTGTGAGACACAAAGGTGTCACATCAGTGCCTTAACAGGTGCTGCTTTAAGGCTGAGGCTATATTGTGGCTGCTTGCTATGATGGCTGCTCAATGTCACAAAAAATCTATTCAAAGAAACAGGAAATAGAATTAAAATACTCATGAAGAATAAATGTAATTTTCTCTTAAACAGTATTCAAAATTTTGAGTATAAATGATCATGAAAATTATAGTGAGCATAACAACAAGTAGCAAACTAAAAACAATTCCACAACCTTGTCCTCGATTACCTTTGTAAACAGGACACAATAAATAAAGTTGATAAAATATTTTAATTTCAAAATCAGTTTGAAAAAATGTCTTCAAGTCTGCTGCTTTACTTCTATTGCAAAGATTTTGATAACAATATTTCTTCAGGAAGTCATTTGCTGAACTTTGCATCTGCCTTATAATGTTTTCTGTTTGTTGTAAAAAGTGCAGCATGCACATCAATGTGGAGTTCACTGATAAAGAATTTTTTTATCATTAGCTAAACATTGTGGGTTGCAGTTAAGAGTCACCAGCAGGTCCTCCTTGCTCTAGAAATTACAGTGTGGGATAATAGTGCACATTTGATAAATCTTTACCATTTTGGAGAGGTTAATACATTTATTTTAAGCAGCTTAATGTCATCCATAAGTGACAGAGTTTTGTGCTAACATATTAAATATTCATATGTTGTTATGCTCACTGTAATTTTCATGGCCATTTATACTCAGAATTTTGAATACTGTTTAAGAGAAAATTACAATTATTCTCGATGAGTACTTGAATTCTATTTTCTGTTTCTATGAACAGATGTTTTGTGGCATCAGTGTAAGTGACATTTATAAATTGAAGCACTTCCTGATGGTGGGTTCTGAAGTGTGTTGGTGCAGGGTGAGGGCTCAGTTACCACACTGTACCCAGACACTCTGCCGGTTTGCAAAGGTAAAGGTACAATCAAGTTCTCATGCAAACTCATTAGCAATGTAAAATTTCATTTGAATCAATACAATCAAGGAGTGCACTGAGTTTGTGACTTGAACATCACAGAGTAATGATAGTAATGAGAGAAATGAGCCATTCTTCAACAGCTAATTTAATACCCTTTCCCTTTCTCATTCAAGGTGCAACCCCACTGTTTTTCTTTTGAACTTGTTTAAAAATTTCTTAAACAATTATATGGTCACACAGTGCCCAATAAATATAACTGACCATCTATTCTTGTGCAAATACAACCTTGAATGCCATGCAAAAATCTTGGTCACGTAAATGAATGGCCAAACAGCACTTGAAGGATCCTTTGCTGAAAGGAGTGTGGAAAAAATGGAACAGGTATCAAGACCAGATCAAACTTTGCTATCAGTCCCAGGGATTACCAACAGAAAGAAAGTTCTTTCAAGTTAAATGCCATCAATTCAGCCAGAAGAAATGTGGGTGTTCACCTACTCCTCGCTCCATAGGTGATGCCATCGCTCCCCACACTGATTCCACCCCCCATAACCCACTCCACTCCTCTCCCAGGACTTGACCTGAAGACTGCTGGAAAAGCTGAGCAGGCCTAGCAGCATCTGAGAAGAGAAATCTAGCGTTTCGTGTCTGGTGATCCTTCCTCAAAATATCAGAACATTCGGTTTTCGTTAACCTGAACATATTAATTTCATATAAACATTAGCACCAGGAGAACTTTAACACAAGCTTGTAAGTTCTCATACACTGATATGAGTGGTATGCTAAGATATCTATGATCCTGCAGGAGACAGTTTCCAAATATTCTTCCCTATTCCCATCACCTGATTTAAAGATGCTAAATCATTGATACAGTTCTCCAGAAAAATTTAAGTCACCATAGTCCCATTTTATAATTATTGAGCGAGAACTGGGTGTGGTTTAACCTGAGGGTCACCAGACCCCAGGCAAGGGGAAAGATTGAGATGGTGGGATCTTAATGGTACAGGAATTAAATGTGTGCAGTTGGTGTCAGTCAGCATCAGGGACTAGCTGTCCAGCCAACTGGGCTAACCAAGTTCTCTGGTACATACAGGGTCATGGACCCTAGAGGCATCCCAGCTGAGCTCAACCATTTCCTCACCTATTGTCCATATATATCCTAACAGAGTGGATGTGATTTGAAGCTGAAATCTTGCCTAACTGTTGCCCTCAGTTTTAGACCCTGAACGTGCTGGGATTATCATAACTTGATCAACTTGATAGCATGTTAGAACGCACCAGCTGATTCATCAAGGAACCTATATCTATTTTAAACCTGAAGTTGATGCAATTATATAATTCAGAAGGAGGCCATTCATTCCATTGTGCTTGTACTACTTCATTCAAAAAATTGCCCAATTAGTCCCTGTCCCCTGCTCTTTCTTTGTCATCCTTCAAGAAATTCCAACCAGAAATGTCAATGTGACATAGTCTTTGTTCTAAATCATAACATCTGCCATGAAATTGAAATAATAATTTACCCTTGTATCTTGTTAGGCTGATAAAATCCTGATATATCGGATATCAATGTTGTCTCAGACAGCACCAGCTAGAATGCAAAACAAAGTGTGGCAATCCACAAATAAGGTTATTTGAATGGGCAGTGGAAGATGTTCAGTAACTGAACATACATAGATTATTTATCAGAATTTCAATGCAGCCTGATAAAACTGAACTCAGCTGCCTGGTCTGCCAGTGTCATGGTATCTGTTACTGTGTCAGGTAATAGTCCTGATCACTCGCCTTCAGCAATTTAATTGTATGAAGCATAAAGTTAATTGAAAATTTAAAATAACTGAGATCAGATAATTGGTCCCCTTGATTTACAAAAATGTGGAGTTATGTTCATTATAAAACGTCATCGAGTACAGTCAGTTAGCTGTACAATAATTGATTAAGGTATTATTAGTTAATAACAGCAAAGTTCATTGTAACATCATTGATGGCCTGGTAAATTAAAGTGTTGCATTGTGCAATTCAGGCATACCTCAAGCCTCTCTTTAGTCAGCAAACTACTCAGAGTTAGTTGATCTGAACTAAAGGAGTAATTGAGCCCCCATGACTCAATGTCAGGGTGAGAGGAAACATGTGTCTCTTCTTATCATTATTCATTCAATCCTTCCGGATAGTGCACAGGAAACTTAAACATCAGATGAAAATGTTTAAGTAGTCTTCTGTTGTTCACTGTCTGGGCCTACTGTGGAATAACAGCAAAATTGCTGAAATTGGAAACAGGAAAATTTGGGGATGGGCACTACTGGTGTTTATGTTAAAGAGCAAACTAGCAACTTTAAATACATAAATCTAATAAAGAATTCAGAATAAACATTTTTATTCAGAGACTGGTTAGAATGTGGAATTTGCTACTGTAAGGAGCAGCTGAAGTGAATAGCATAAACATTTTTGTTTTGATATGTTGGTTTGATGTGCTTTTGCTACATTACATATCCTGTATTGGTGTGCCTGGTTTTAATCTGTTGATATGCACTGATTTGGTGTGTTGGTGTGACCTGCTTTCATATAGTGGTGTGTCTTGTTTGGGTGTTTTGGTGTATCTGTATGTCATAATTTTGTTTATCATTGTGTCTTGTTATCTTGTATTCATGTGTTGTATATCCACTTTGGTGTGTTGGTGTAACCTACTTGGTGTGTTGGTGTATCCTTTTTGGTGTGTTGCTGTGTCCAATTTGGTATCACCTGTTAGGTGTGCCCTGCTTGGTGTATTGATGTGTCCTGTTTGACCTCCTTAATGTGTGGGTATGTCCTCAATGGTGTCTGAATATTAACTATTTGGTAAGTTGGTGTATCATGTTTAGACGTGTCAGTGTGCTCTGTCTGGGTGTGTCATTTCACTGTGTTTTAGAGTGTTTGAGTGCTCCATTTTGGTGTATCTTAGTGTTCTGTTTTAGAGTGTTTGTGTGTGCCCTGTCTTGATGTGTTGTTTTGTTCAGTTTTGACGTGTACCATCATGCATTTTGCAGAGTACCCCTTTGAATCTGTAATTAATAGCAAAAGGGCATTTTTTAATGTGTCCCTTATATCTTTACTGTAGGAAGTCATAGAGTAGCTGCTCGATTTTACAAGTGTGTGAACAGCTTTGAAGTATTGGTTATAAACTTGAAAACAAATGATGAAAATATGCAACAGAGAGTTATTTCCTAATTTCCAACTGGTTATCTGAAAACATGTTGCCATGCAACACACACTGAGTAGCAATCACTATATTGATTTTGTGTTGGCTGAGCATTTTGAATATCCTGGCATAGAACTGTGGAAGCTATTTTTTGCCCTGTGCAAATAATAACATGATATAAATAACATCTCTGATGCTATTTTGAGGCATGCGGAATAGCACCTGAACACTGTTATTCATAAAAAATTCAAGATGTGCCTCTCAGGCATAGCGAATAAGGACAAATTTAGAGGCTGTGCATGATTCATTGGAGTTGAAAGTGCTTGGACCACAAAATCAGACTAAGCATTAGCTATTAACATTAAAATTACACTGGTTCTCTATTTGTCTTGAGTTTCATTCAACTCTAAGATTGTTGTATTAATTCTTCAAAACTGTTAAATTGTTCTCTCTTCATGCAAAGATTCTCACCTTAAATATTCATCTGCTTTAAGGTAATTTGATTGAGCTTTAAACACGGTCATCAAATTAAGGTGATCAATCCGTCTTGGGCTTCTATACTTTGAGTGTTGGGCAAGCTAGTCCGAGAATTGCACATTCACGCTTTCTTAAGTGACTTTCATTTTAACTGAGAAACCTTAATGAAGGTCCTGATTCAGAGTGCAGGCTAACACCTAGATTGTGACCAGATTGTGAGGTAAATGTAACAGTTATTATACACCACCAACTTTGAGTTTTAATATCTAAAAGATTATAGAATGCAGGAAAGACCAGGTAAATTAGGATGGTCCGTACTTTTGATGATTTCAGGGTGGATGAGTTAGAATGGGATTTAGATTTCATCAGTGTAGGCTGCGGAGAGCAGGAAGAGAGTGGAGGATAATATTAAAGAAAAGTTAGGGAGAGCAAGGACCATTGCTAGAGGACTGGATAAGCAAGCTACAGTCTGTTGCCTCAGATGCAACTTGCCTCAGTTGATAATCCTCTTGTTTCTTAAATAGGACATTATAGATTAAAATTGACTTCAGTGCTTAATCCAGGTTGACCTTAAGTGGTATATGATGTGAATAGTCTTTTAATCAGATATTCCACCAACTGGCATTGCATGGCAATAATTGAAAAAGAATGATAATTTCTTATTTTATTCTAATATTTCTAATATTAGCTAATATTTTTCTCTCAATCATAAAAGGCAAATTACCTGGTAATTAATTCATTCCGTAGTTGCCGAGATAATGTACACTGCTTAAATTTAATGTTGTACATGCCCACTTAACAAATAACTCAATTTCAAAAATAGTTTGGGACTTCTGCAAATGTGAGAAGTGCCCTATAAATATGAGTTTTTATTTAAAATCAGACAACCAAACGCCTGTTTGAATAAACTGCAGACTAACTTATAGATGCCTCTGACCCAGTGCAGCCTCATTCAGATGCAAGAGGAAACCTACACAAACGTAATAGAAAGAGGAATAGAATGTTACACCAATAGGGTTAAGTAGAACTTGTGTAGTACATGAACCAAGTGCCTGCATGGTTTGTTTATTTGTTTCTCAGGAAGGGAATCATTTCTGTTCCTTCTGGCCAATAGATTGGTAAAGTTGAATACTGTATTTATGCTGGCCTCCCCTGGTTCCTAGTATTGACTGCTGCCAAATTGCACAGTCAGGTTTGGCCATTGATACAACACTGCTGTTAACATAAATAGTCCCCAATTTTCATACAGCCCTCTGATTTCCTTCAATCCACCATGCACTCATCAGCCTCGGCTCTAACATCTGGAATTTCATTCCGAATGACTTTCTGTCTTGTATATCTCTCGTTTAGAGCACTCCTTATAAAATAATACTTTGACTGAGATTTTGAGTGGGTGTCCTAATATTCCCTTATGTAGCTTGGCGCTAAATTACGTCAATGAAGCACCTTGGGACATTTTGCTGCATTAAAGGTATCATATAAATATAGGTTGTCATTGTAAAATGATTAGGGTAAGGGAATGAAAACATAGTTTCTGCCTTGTAGCTATTTTTAAGCATTTCCTTGCTGAGTTTAAATCTGGAGTTTTGTCTTAATTTTCTTGCTTATCCAAGTGAAAGATGCCATTGCTTGTAATTGGAATATTCTCTGTTTCAGGCACCCGTTGTTCGTACCAAGCAACCCCAGGTCACACATGGTGTGATTTGTCATAGAGTAATGCTCCATTAGATTTCTGTTTAAGAGACGAGTGGGTTATGAGCTGAGCCAAGTTGAATTTGAGGCAACAGATTGCAGCTTGCATACCCAAGTCTCCAAGCAATGGACCTTGCTAGATGTAACTTTTCCTTCATTCCTCCCAAGCTTCAATTATTTTATCTCCCGATCTCTTTCTATGTCCTGTGCCGTGATCTACTTGGGAAAGCATACTGATACTTGAGCCTCATTGCCACTAGGATTGTCATAAATGTTAAATATTTAATCAATTTACTCAAAATTCCCAGTTTTTGTTGTCTGACAAACTCAGGTTAACTGAAAACAGACCAGGTTTCTGCATTTAGTAAGAAGCTATTATTTATTGCAAATAATTTAATTCCAATCACAGGCACAAAAAATATGAATGATCAACTTATAAACTCTCTGACTTAAACTCTTCCCCTGCCTAAACCCATACATTCACATGCAGACAGATTCAGACAAGCTCAATATCTTAGATGTTATGGGTGAAAGAACACCCAGGGAACACTGTTCAATAACACCAGTCCATCTGATTCAATGAGATAGGAGAAAGTGAAGACTGCAGATGCTGGAGATCAGAGTCTAGAGTGTGGTCCTGGAAAAAATCAGCAGGTCAGGCAGTATCTGAGGAGTGGGAGAATCGATGTTTCGGGCATAAGTCCTTCATCAGGAATCAGTGATTCAATAAGATGTCCTTTTGCTTCTTCCAAGTCCTCTAATTTCTGATTTTCTTCATTTCAGGTCCCCTGAGTTCTTTACTGAAATCATAGGGCAGTTGACACATTAATTGTTCAGTGTCAGTATTTAAGTAGAATTCAAGACCATACTCTTATGCGTCAGCTCTATGACAGTTAGCCACACTCCATTAAACGCAACCCCACTGATTTACTAGCTCCCCAAATTTATACAGCTACTTCACACCCAATTTACTCTTAATTAATAAACACATTATTTGTTCCCTCATTCCATAAGATCTCAGGCAATCTATCAGATCATATTAGATGACAAGATCTTACAGTTAATAGTTATAGGCCTCAGTTTATAGGTTGTCTTTGAGAATAGCTAGCTATCTTCCAAGTTGTTGTTACTGTTCTGCAAAAAGAGAGACAGGCTGTTCTCTTTTTAGAGTCTGGAGGCTTTCAGTCGCTGTATAGTTCACAACAGGCTGGCCACCTGTCCAGGAGTCAATAAAAGAGTTGTTGTCATGCTGATATCTCCTGGCCCACACAATGTTTCTGATTGAAAAACCAATCAGCAGTCTGTCTGTGGGCAAGACTGCCCTGAGCATGCATCCACAGTGCCGATGAGTCCAGCAATTCTCCCCCACTGTTTGAACAAAGTGACAATGTAAATACAGCTCACAGTGAGTTCCAGTAACTTATTTTAAAACGGTAACTTCTCCTTCAGCAGTCCTTGATTTAAAGCAGTGTCCTTTTCCCATTTTTATCCACAATTCAAAACTAATGAAAAATAAAAAGATGTGGCCTGTACACCTGTGTCATAAAAGGTAAAAACAATGATTGCAGATGCTGGAAACCAGATTCTGGATTAGTGGTGCTGGAAGAGCACAGCAGTTCAGGCAGCATCCAAGTAGCTTCGAAATCGACGTTTCAGGCAAAAGCCCTTCATCAGGAATAAAGGCAGTGAGCCTGAAGCATGGAGAGATAAGCTAGAGGTTTTCCACCTATCCACTCCACCCTCTCCTCCCTGACCTATCACCTTCGTCCCCTCCCCCACTCACCCATTGTACTCTATGCTACTTTCTCCCCCCCCCACCTCTTCTAGCTTATCTCTCCACACTTCAGGCTCACTGCCTTTATTCCTGATGAAGGGCTTTTGCCCGAAACGTCGATTTCGAAGCTACTTGGATGCTGCCTGAACTGCTGTGCTCTTCCAGCACCACTAATCCAGCACCTGTGCCATAAACTGATTAGAATCAATTCCTATTATAACGCATTAATTCTAAAATCATCAAATTTATGTAATATCCTAATTTCTTCAGTCTTTCTGGTTTTCTACAATCTTTGAGACTTTAAAATTCAAGGTTGGAAGTATGTAATTACTGCTTCATTTACCTTAAATGCTCTTTGCAAACTTGGTGCTATCTTGCATCTAGATCATCTGCATTTAGACTTTCTGGATCAGGTTCATCTAAGTTTCTCTGCTTAAAAGAAATTCTTTGACATGTAAATGTGTAATGCTCAGCTTCACTTGACCTTTGAGCTCCAAGTGAGAAAGCCCATGACTCACTGGTCCCCTCAACTTTATGACGCAATATCATATCAAACCTCAGACAAAATGAAAATCTTTGAGGTGGGGCAGATGTGCCTGATCACTACCCCAAGGAAATATCACCCACTGTGTCAGTGTTAGCTTTCTGTATTAATGTGTACCCATCCACTGTACGTCAGGAGGTAGCTGAACTATGATGTTAGAAATGCATTATTCCACGGGGTTTGGAGCTGGATACTTAGTGAGGGAGAAAGTGCATGAAAGTCAAGAGTATGTGAACAGAACTTATAACCTCTGGTGCAGATATTAAGACTCACCTGCTTAAAAATCTGGACATCAAGACAATTTCATTCTGGCAGGGCTTAAGTTTTAATACATTACCTGATTTACCAAAAAGGTAATATAAAATGGCTCTGTGTTTCATATTACAATTTTAACAGGATGTGAGAAATGATGTATTGAATAAGCTTGCTTGCCTCAAAACCTGAGCTGAATTGTGACTGTGACTATTTTACTCTTAATCTATCAAAGTCACATGGAGGGTTTGCCATATAATAGCTGCTGAATCAATTTGTGCACCCATCAAACCTCCAAAACGTTGGAGTGGCCTAAATATCGCCCAAGTGATGTCTGCGATAATTCATTGTTGGAAGTGCTCCTTCACCTCCAGCCAATTTTTACTGCTGTATGCTTGATCCTGAAGTAAACATTTTTCAGGGGGTGTGACACAGGGAGGGTTGGTCATTGTACTGCTTTCCTGTAATCAGCAGGAAAGGCAGCATAACTAATCAGGTTTAGATCAGCACCCAGAAATAAAAAGGACATGAAACTTGGTCATTTATAATGGTATACAGACTAAGAGGAGCTAGTTTGTTTTCAAGTCAGTGATACTTTAATTGATCACGTCTGTTATAACATCCTTTTGCTCCAGTATTGGTCTCTACAATCTACATATAAGGAAAATAAAAATCAGTGACTCCTAATGTGGATGTGGTGTTCCTTCTTTATAATACACATGGACTTGCACTTCAGAATTTGCCACTCCCCTAGCTAAACTGTTCCAGTTCAGTTACAACACTGGCATCTACCTAACAATGTGGAAAATTGCCCAGATATGTCCTGTACACAAAAGGCAACACAAATTCAACCCAGCCAATTATTGCCCCACCAACCTACTCTTGATCATCAGGAAACTGATGGAAGGTGTCATCAACAGTGCTATCAAGCAGCACCTGCTCAGCAACAACCTGCCACCCATATTGGGTCCCGTCAGGGCCAATCAACTCCTGACCTCATTACAGCCTTCAAACATGGGCAAAACAGCTGAATTCCAGACGTGAGGTGAGAATGACAAACCTTGACATGAAAGCCATATTCGACCGGGTGTAGCAACAAGGGGCTCTAATAAAAACTGGAATCAATCGGTGTCAGAGGGCAAACTCTTTGTTGATTTGGGTCATACCTGCCACATAGGAAGATGGTTGTGGTTTGTGGAGGTCAGTCATCTCAGCTCCAGGGCAGCTCTTCAAGAGTACCTCAGGTTGTGACCTAGGCCCAACCATCTTAAGCTGATTCATTAATAACCTTCCCTCAATCATAAGGTCAGAAGTGTGGATTTCTGCTGATGATTGAACAATGTTCAGCACCATTCACAACTCCTTAGATACTGAAGGAATCAGTGTTCAAATGCAACACGATTTGTACAATAACCAGGCTCGGGCTGAAAAGTGGCAAGTAACATTCGCACCACACAGGTGACCATCTCCAACAAAAGACAATCAAATCACCATCCCTTGAGATTCAATGGGGTTACCATCACTGAATTCGCCTACTTCAACATCTTTGGGTTACCATTGAACACAAACTTGGCTTGCCACATAAACACAAGTGGCTACGAGAGAGGTCAGAGGCTAGGAAAATTGCGGTGATTATCATAGAATCATAGAATCCCTACAGTGTGGCCCAATATGTCCACACCAACCCTCCGAAGAGTAACCCACCTAGACCCATTCCCCATCTACTCCATATTTACCCCACACTAATGCAGCTAAACTACCCATCCCTGAACACTATGGGCAATTTAGAATGGCCAATTCACCTAACCTGCACATCCTTGGATTGTGAGAGGAAATTGGAGCACTTGGAGGAAACCCACGCAGACATGGGGAAAATGTGCAAACTCCACAGCTCCAGACAGTTGCCTAAGGTGGGAATCAAACTCAGGCCCCTGGTGTTGTGGGGCAACAGTGCTAACCACTGAGCCACCATGCCACTCCCAATTAATGTTGAATTCAAATTCCACTATCTGCCATGGTGAGATTTGAACCCAGGTCCTCAGGACACCACATAGACTTTACTCTGGGTTAATACTCCAATGATAGTAACTCACCTTCTGACTCCCGAAAGCCTGACTACCATCAACAAGGGACAGTGAGGAGTGTAATGGAATACTCCCCATTTGTCTGTGTGGGTTTCCTCTGGGTGCTCTGGTTTCCTCCCACAATCCAACAACACTCAGAGTGCTTGACAACATCCAGGGCAAAACAGCCTGCTTGACTGGCACCACATCCACAAGCATCCACTCCCTCCCCCACAAAGGCTCAGTCACAACAGTGTGTACTACCTCCGAAATGCACTGTAGAAATTCATCAAAGAATCTTTGACAGCACCTTCCAAACCCATGACCAAATCCTTCTTGAAGGACAAGGGCAGCAGATACATGGGAGCCACCACCTGCCAGTCCCCTCCAAGTTACTCACTATCCTGACTTGGAAATATATCATCATTTCTTCACTGTTACTGGACCAAAATCCTGGAATTCCTTCCATAATGGCATTGTGGGTGAACGTACAGCACATGGACTCAATGGATCAAGAAGGCAGCTCACCACCATCTTCACAATGGCAGCTAATGCCAAGCAATAAATGATGGCTAGCCAGTGACACTCACGTTCCATGAGTGAATAAAAACAGCGCATATCATTGTGGACACACTTTGTATTTATATTCGGTAAAAAATACTTCATATTGTTTTGGAGGATAATTGAGGGAGAATGAATATCAGCAGACACCTGGAAGCTGTGGATTTGTAGCCCAACATGAATTAACACCTTTCTGATAGATGCAGGAGAAATAGATTTGAATTAATGATCTCGGTGCAGCCACTGAAGATAATGCAAGTGACATAAACAATTTGGCATCCATATTAATAAAACCTTGTTACACAATTAGGAGAAGTTACTTGCTATATTTTTTCTTTCATTTAAACGCAGGTGCCATGAGAAAAATAGATCAAATGTTTTATTTTTATTCTTGAGTGCAGCTGATTCCTCTGATGTCTGTGCCCCATCTGCTGCAGATTTTAAACAGTCCATTGCTTCTTTTCACTTGCCTTTATAGTTCAAAACCATGAAAATATGTAAAAGAGAATTCACTACAAAGCAAGCCCTTCTTATTTTATTAAGTTCCACTCACGGAAGCTGACACCTTTCTACTACAAGTCTATGGCAAGTATATTTAGGTAAAAGCATCCTTCATAATTTAATGCTCTGACTCTGTGTTCTATTTCACACTGAATTGAGTTCCAAATTCTCTTCTGTCCTTGGTAAGGTTGCTATTTCTATTTGCCCCATTACAGGACCATTATTCCACCTCTACTGCCACAGAATATTTTATCCATGTTCTTCTTTCTTTCAAATTTGCCTTCTCCGACACCAGCTTCACACTTTCTTTAGTTCACTCGTGGGAATCGCTGGTTAGCCAGCATTTATTGCCCACTCCAACTGCCTTTGAACCAAGTAGCTTGCTCGGCCATTTCAGAGGGTAGTTGAGAGTCACTCACATTGCTGGGGGTCTGGAGTCACATGTAGGCCAGACCAAGTGAGAATGGCATATTTTCATCAGTTGACAATGGTTTCAGGGTCATCGGTAGATTCTTAATTCCAGATTATTGTTAAATCAAATTCTACCATTTGTCAAGGCAGGATTTGAACCCGAGTCCTCAGAACATTATCTGATCTTCTAGATTAATAGTCCAGCGATAATACCACTGGGCCGTCACCTCTAGCTTATTATAAACTGCACATGTATTAATCTGTTCTACACTAAATCTCACTCACAGACCATACTAGTCTTCTCAACCTCCAGCTCAAAAACATTGAATCCAAACTCCCCATGCTAATTTAACAAGCTCTCTCTAGTCTTCCTTCATCTTTCCTCTACTAACTCCCCATCCTACATCACAACACATTCCCCTTCTTCTGATCATGCATTCTGATGTGTACCTTCCTTCTATTTCATTATTGGTGCTGAGCTCTACCCAACTCTTTTGGTAAAACATCTCTGCCTTACTAATTCTGTTCCCACTTTTAAAATCCACCTCAAATCTGCTTCATCAGATATGCTATTTGTCATCTCTCTGCCATAGAAAATTTTCAGTTAGCACTACTGCCCCACAGCACCAGGGACCCAGGTTCGATTCCAGTCTCGGGCAACTGTCTCCCCGTGTCTGTGTGGGTTTCCTCTGGGTGCTCTGGTTTCCTCCCACAGTCCAAAGATGTGCAGGTCAGGTGAATTGGCCATGCTAAATTGCCCATTAGTCAAAGGGAAATGGGTCTGGGTGGATTGCTCTTCGGAGGGTCGGTGTGGACTTGTGGGGCCGAAGGGCCTGTTTCCACACTGAAGGGAATCTAATCTAATCTGATCTGGCCTACATTAAATCCAGACATACAACGATGTGGTTGACACTTAACTGCCCTCTGGGAAATTAGAGCAATAACTGTTCCATGTACTGATGTCCACATCCTATGAACACCTTTTAAAATATATATTTTATTGATACAGAATTGCTTGTGTTAATTTATTTTGTGCCAACTGGGCATATTCCTAGTTAATGCTGAAAGGATTGGCTGACAATTTTTTGGCTTAAAAATGTGTTGCTGGAAAAGCGCAGCAGGTCAGGCAGCATCAAAGGAGCAGGAGAATTGATGTTTTGGGCATAAGCCCTTCTTCAGGAAACCTTTCCTGAAGATGGGCTTATGCCCGAAATGCCGATGATTCCTGAAGAAGGGCTCATGCCCGAAACGTCGATTCTCCTGCTCCTTTGATGCTGCCTGACCTGCTGTGCTTTTCCAGCAACACATTTTTAAGCTCTGATCTCCAGCATCTGCAGTCCTCACTTTCTCCTGACAATTTTTTTTGTCTCTGTTTCATATAACTGTCCTACAACACTTCAAATCTGTTTAATACTTGAAAAATTAAGGACTAAAAGGTTAATCAGTGATAATGATTTAATTTCATGATTATTTTGTGTGATTAATAATTGTTGGTTAAACAACAGCTACGTAATTTCCCTTTCATTTCACTGGGGAGGAAGAGATGGAGACACTCAGCTGCAAAACAACAGACAGATTATACAAATGTACCGTGGAAACTCAGTTTTACTCCAGCATGTTTTTGACTTGAGTTTTCATTCTGGGTTTGCATTTAAGCATTTGGTAAGGATTTGAGTTTCAGATGGAAACAGAACTGTTTTCTTTCTCAGATAAGGCACTATGTCATCTGTGTCCGATTAATCATGTTGAAAGGATCCCTGCTTTCATGAAATAGTGTTTTGGAGAACCATATTTTTATGGTTTGTTACAAATACAAAGCATGTGTCAAACCACTCTGTTATCTATCTTTGTGTGTTGGGAATATAAATGGACTTCAGGAAGATTTTCTCTATTGATAGTTGTAAATAAACCAGGACTCTCCCTGAGCGATGTATGGTGTCATTATACTTAATGATTAGAGAGCGATTATTCTCCACCTGCTGCCACAAACACTGTCCAAACTCATGTGCAAAGATGCCACCATAGCAATAATGGCAATTAATTTTTCCTCTTCCTAAAACAAAACAGTTTGTCAAAAACTTTGTCATACATATAGTGTCCTTTTATATGTTGCTATCTTATCCCTTGCTATGAAAAATGAAAACATGACATCAAGCCATATGTCACTTTTGACTTTATTTCTCCCAACTTCCATCCACTCTTTGGTATGAATCATACTGAATTCAAATCCAGTATTATGTTATTGATAAATCAAATTTCACAAGAACAGTACAAAGCAATAAAAGTATTTGTGAAGAAAATCTTTCAAAATTGAGCCAATATTCTACAGAAAGTGGAAGAATAAGTGAGGAAAATGGATCATACAGAGATTTAAAAACCTCTTAAGGGTTTGGAATTGGCAACTAGTTGTTAATGAATCATCATGGATATCAGAAAAAGGTGTAAATTAGAAACATTTTTCTTTCAAGAGGGTTTATTAGTACTCAGTGCTTCAGAACAAGTGATTATGGAGATAGACTGTAGCATAGTTTAAAAGAAAACTTGAGAAGTATTTGAAAAGAATGTAAAATCATGTAAGGAAATAGGATTACAACATATCACTTTGGTGGTGAACTAACATCAGCATAGCACAATAATCTGATTGTCCTCTGCCTAAGCTATAGTTTTTATAACTCTGACCAACTGACGTAATATTTATATGATTCAATCCATATTTTTAGATGGTTCTGTGATGTGATGATTGTTGCATAAGTATATAATCTCTCAAACATTTGAACAGATGCACTGCCACAATTCTAGATATTTACCTAGTCAGCTTGTTCAGTGGTGTTAATGCACACCTCTGGAACAGGTGGGACTTGAACCCAGCCTTCTGGCCCAGAGGTAGGGGTAATACTACAGTGCCACACATGAGCCGTTACTGTCACAATGCTACTTGAAGGTGTTTGAAAAACGTGACAGCTGCACATAATTAATTTCTGGGAACTTGCTCCTTGTTAATTAGGCATCTGCTTATTTTGTCCGTAGCACCTCAAGCATGAGATGTTTGGAATAATTAGCTTTTCATATCTGAATTTGTATAATGTAGCAAACAGATCAGAATTCAAAATGCTCCAAAAATACAAGAAAAAATCTTGGATTAAAAGTTTCAAAATAATTTTGCAGTTCTCTTGAAACATTGCAGTTTTGCGTGTAAGCAGTAGGAGAAAGCATGCTGCATAGAACTTAAAAATAAATAGGAGAGAAACATTCAATAGAAATATACTACTATTAGCAGGGAAAAATATGCAGTTCATAAGACAGAGATCAATATAAATGGATGCCGAGCCAAAGCATATTAGGAGGGGTGACTAAAAGACTAGTGAACAAAAAAGGATTTAAGTGGGGAGTTAATTACTGAGCAATGCTATAAATAACTGGTGGTGTGGACCGAAGAGTGGAGTGAATGTATCTTTGAAACGGACACTGTAGATTGGTGATGTAAATTGCTGTAGAGAAATTTGAGAAATGTGGTCATGTGCACATAATTTAAGTGGCTTTGATTTGGGCTGTTTCATTACTGTAGCAGAAACTGCAATTCTTACTGAAGAAATTTTGATGTGGATCTGTGGAAAAAATTGGCATGGATTTGGGAGGAAGTAACATCATTTGGATAGGAAGGAGAGATTGAAGATGGGCTGGCAGCTACAAGGCCAGATGGGTCAAAAGTGAAGGAAACTGGTGATGACAGAAGATTTGAAAGGAGTAGAAAGGGACCAAATAAGGGGAACAGTTCACAATGTTAGACAGAATGCGCCTAGAGAAAGACAGTTGGGTGGTCAGCAGTTCAGTGAGCGAATGGAGAGGGACATTGTCTTGGAAACAATATTAGCTTAGAGAGAACATGGGTTAAGAAAGAAGTGAGAGAAATTATAAATAGGGATGACCTGGGGAGATTGGACTTTAGAAGTATGGAGATCTTTGGGATGAGGGAGAACAGGAGACACAGTTGAATGGATAGTATCACTTTTAGTGACAAAGAAGTTCTTAAACTCCTTGAACTTGTTGAATGTAAAAGTGGGCGGCACGGTGGCACAGTGGTTAGCACTGCTGCCTCACAGCGCCAGAGATCCGGGTTCAATTCCCGCCTCAGGCGACTAACTGTGTGGAGTTTGCACGTTCTCCCCGTGTCTGCGTGGGTTTGCTCCGGTTTCCTCCCACAGTCCAAAGATGTGCAGGTCAGGTGAATTGGCCATGCTAAATTGCCCGTAGTGTTAGGTAAGGGGTAAAGGTAGGGGTATGGGTGGGTTGCGCTTCGGCGGGGCGGTGTGGACTTGTTGGGCCGAAGGGCCTGTTTCCACACTGTAAGTAATCTAATCTAATCTAAAAAAAAGGAAGAGTGATTAGGGGATGGTTTGTAATGAAGAAAGAAATCTCAGGGCACAGCAGACATTTATCTTTTGTAAACAAAGGCAGTATTAGAACCAGTAGGTATGCAGGAAGTTAATAAGAGAGGACAGTGGGACAATTAGAATTGCTGCTAATAAGGAGGAAGGGATAAGCTCTTCAATGGGCTGTTTGAAGAATGCAGAGAGAGCAGCAGCAGAGGATAGCTATAGGTTTAAGCAAAAGAGATCCAAGCCAGAAGGTGGGCAAGTAATATTAGTTTGGAGTGTGCAGTGAGAGTGGAGAAATAACAGATGGATTGCCTGATTGAATGCCAAAATTTTCAACATTGCTGATATAATTCTAAACCAAAAACGGCTCAAGTGGTCCTTTGCTATGCTAGTTGTTTAAGTATTAGGCAGGCACTAGCTGTAGTTGTGTAACTCATCACTCAGTGGATATCACTAATAACGTTTAATAGTTCTTTCTGTCTCTATACCAATTGATTCTATGATTGCATGGTTAAGAGTCTTTTGACCTTGACACCAATGACACCTCCAGTATTCTCAGTAACAATGGCATGAGTGAGTGATGTTGGTGGAATGACACTCGAAATTCATTCCATTATGCTAGCAAAAATGTGTCAAGTGCAGTACACGTTGACTGGCATTGAGATAAAATTGCAGCACAGAAGGATGTGTATCTTTTTTTAGTGAAGTGTCTAAAGCAATAAATTGGAGTGTTTACTGACACATTCAATGCATCATTAAAGTGCATTTTACAATTCATTTGCAATGCCACTGCCATTCTTATGGTTAGAGGTTCTCTGTGATTATGTTACTCGTTAAAGTTTATTTCTCCAATTAGCAGATACATGCACTGCATAGAATAGCACTGAGCCCCTCTTCATCCAACCCTATCAGCATATCTTTCCATTCCTTTCTCCCTATTGGGCTTATCCAGCTTCCTTGTAAATGTACCTCTGCCATTCGCCTCAACTTTTCCTTCAGTAGCAAGTTGAACGTTTTTGAATTTAATCTTCCCTGATACAGTGTGTGCCTGTGGTTTCATTCTTGTTAACTTTTTTTTGCACTTTCTCCAGTATCTCTGAATTTGTTTTATAGTATGGAATTAAGAACTGTGCATCATGCTCTTAAGTGTAGTCTGAAGTTTTTTTTACAAATTTAACATAATCTGTCAGCTTTTCAGAAATGTGCTTTGTTTGCTTTTTCTGAGGCTTTATAAACTGCCATTCCTATTTCTAATGGCTTGTGGATCTATACCCACTAAATCCCATTGTGCCTCTACCCCAATTAAACTCTTTC
Source organism: Chiloscyllium punctatum (assembly GCF_047496795.1). Lineage (NCBI taxonomy): Eukaryota > Metazoa > Chordata > Chondrichthyes > Orectolobiformes > Hemiscylliidae > Chiloscyllium > Chiloscyllium punctatum. Next base: position 11,951,091 of record NC_092754.1, read on the forward strand.
TTTCCAGGCAGTATGTGGCTTCCTAATTCTTCCTATCAAAATCAACCAAGATTATGCCTTCTGATCATTATCCAGTGACTTCTGCTGGAAAGTGAATATGAAGCAGTGAGCAAAAGAAGTCCTGCCACACATTGTTAAAGTTATCCAGCGAGATAGGGTGGATTCAAGCTTGGATTTCTTTGGTTTGACCAATGTGAAGTTAGAGATGGCCGGCTGTAGGGTTTACCAGTGGCAGTGTGTCTTTATGGGTGGTGCAGCAGCCATTTCTCTACATCTACAATCCTAATCATGGTTGCTCATGGAATCAGCCTGACAAGTAACTGTCCAAACTCATTTCTTCCATTCTGAATCATATAACTGTCAACAGGCGTCATGATGAGGCCTGACATTTCACATGAGTGCTGATCAATAACGAATGTGAGGATGTACACTAGTTTCAGACTAAGGAGCTGTCAACTCAATTAAAGAACAAGATTGTGGGTCAAGTCATACGTGGGATTACCAAACTGCAACTATAATTAAACAAGAGTTGATGCAAGGAAGTTCAGTTGCTTGAAATTACAGGCAGAAACAGAACATGTAGAGTATTTTAAGCAATTGGATTAGTATTAAAGATAAATGTTCAATGCAACATTTTATTTTCTTTGAAGGAGTGTTTTGATAGCTAGAAAATTGAAATTGTGGCAGAAGCAGCAAAATGCAATAATGCCTCAACTAATCATGTCTGCTGTCAAATCAAAGTTGTTAATGAATGGATCTCCAATGGCATAATTTATAGTATGTCTTGATTGCTTTGTTTGGAGGATACATGTTGTTCTGTATGCTGAAAGAAATTCCGTTCATGGCTTAAAAGCTTTCTAGTATCCATCCTAACAAAATGTGGTAGACTTGGTTTGACATCTCGAGCCAAAGACAGCAGCTGTAACAATTCCAGAATTTATTTGATGCTGCCCTGAAATTTCAGCTTGGATGATACACCTTAAAGTTGGGCTTGAATGCAAAACCTTCTGGCTCAAGAGTCAGAGTTCCCTTCGAAAACGCCAAGGTGACACTTTGTCTAAGTAACAGTATTGAATGAACCTTGAGGTGTGATCATCTGATCTTTACCCATGTGCAGCTCTCCTATGGCATTGCTCATAGTAAATAGAGCAAGGTGCTGCTTTGTAAGAGCATTGCATTATACAGTATAATGGTGCTGCTTGACACTGTTTCTTATCCCAAGGCAGTTTTCAGTAAATGTGTTATGTTATTAGGCTCATCATCAATGTCAAAAGATGCTGATAATGCATATTAAGTTTCTTAATTAGAGAGGAACAAGGATGCATCTTGATTCTAGAAGATTCTCACTGACTCCACATTGTGTTAAATCAGGTTGTACAATGTCTCACAGATCAAACCTACACCTGACCTATCCCCCATGCCTGACTGAAACACTGAATGATCCAATACCACCATTTGTTTCTTTGTTAACAGATTGAAACAGAAGATGAAAAGAGACGGTTCGAGGAAGGAAGAAACAGATACTTACTCACCAAAGCCAAAAGGATGGCTCAAATGCAGAAGAGTCAATGATGCACAAACCATCTAGAGCCCAAGGCAGCTAATGAGAAGTATTTGACATTCAGCACTGTATTACTTGAAAATTATTTGAGTCTTAAATGTTAACCAAAGCACTATTGTGTACTATTTAAAACCTAGATTGTATTCTATTTGACAAATCTATGCATTCCATTGAGATATTTGTGTTTGCAAATATTATACTATTGAAAATATATCATTATAGAAATAAATGCTGCTAGGCCTTGGCTTATGAGAAGACTTGATATTTATTTTCTTTTTATATTCTGAGAGTTTTCCACTCCTCTCTCAGATGGTGAGTTTTGGCTAGGAAGTGGGAGCCTGTGAGATCTGTGCGCTGGAATTGATCCCTTGGGCAGAACATGTGGAAATGAGGCCTAAGCAATAGGAGAACTTCACCTCATTTCATCGGACCACTGAGTAACAGGCATTTGTTGCACTGTGGCAAACAGTGTGTTGCTGAAAGAGGGACAAATGTTGAACTTCTGCAACATCAGAAGCTACCCTCGGGTTGGTCCTGAGAGGAGGGATTGGTGGCTGATAATAGTCTCTGACCATAGAATCCAAATTAAGGCAGTTTTGAAAACAGTTCTGGTCTCCATGACTCAGTTATGCATAGATATATCTACTGAGTCATCATAAGGACTGAAAACTGATGCTCATTATGCTGCATATATCCAAAGAGTGTATTGATGTCCTTGAGATAATAACACATTCTATTTTGTGTGAAGATGTACTGATGCAGGGAACAGGTAGCCAATTAATCTCAAGAAATGTACCTCAACAACTTCAGTATCCTGAGCTTAGAGAATAGGCCTCCATTGCAATCTAGGTGAAAGTGAGGATTGCAGATGCTGGAGATCGGAGTCAAGAGTGTGGTGCTGGAAAAGCACAGCAGGTCAGGCAGCAGCAGAGGAGCAGGAGAATCAACATTTCGGGCAAGAGCCCTTCATCAGGAATGAGGCTTGTGAGCCAAAGGGGTAGAGAGATAAATGGGAAGGGGTGGGTCTGGAGGGAAGGTAGCTGAGTGTGCGTTAGGTAAATGAAGGTGGGGGTAATGGTGATAGGTCGGATGATGCGATGTATCCAGAGGTTGGTGGGGTAGAAGGTGAGGTCCAGGCGGTTTCTGGTATCCATCAATGGGACCGACTCAACACAGACGTCTTCTACAAACCCCCCGACTGCTGCAGCTACCTGGACTACCTCTCCTCCCACCCTGCCTCCTATAAAACCGCTATCCCTTATTCCTCCACCTCCACCTCCACCACATCTGCTCCCAGGAGTACCACTTCCACCACAGAACACACCAGATGGCCTCCTTCTTCAAAGACCGCAATTTCCCTTCCCACGTGATCAAGGATGCCCTCCAGCACATCTCATCCACTTCCCGCACCTCCGCCCTCAAACCCCAGTCCTCCTATCACAACAAAGACAGAATCCCCCCTGGTCTTCACCTTCCACCCCACCAACCTCCGGATACATCGCATCATCCTCCGCAATTTCCACCACCCACAAACAGACCCCACCACCAGAGGTATATTTCCCTCCCAACCCTTATCTGCATTCCATAAAGACCATTCCCCACGCAACTCTCTTGTCAGGTCCATACCCCCCACCAACCCTTCCGGCACCTTCCTGTGCCACTGAAAGAATTGCAAAACCTGCACCCACACCTCCCCCTTCACTTCCTGCCAAGGCCCCAAAGGAGCCTTCCACATCCATCAGAGATTACCTGCACTTCCACACATGTCATTTACTGTATCCCTTGCTCTCGATGCGGCCTTCTCTACATCAGGGAGACAGAATGCTTCAGAGAACATCTCCGCGACACGCACAAAGCAACCCCACTGCCCCGTGGCTGAACACTTTAACTCCCCCTCTCACTCCATCAAGGACATGCAGGTGCTGGACCTCCTCCATCGCCAAACCGTAACCACACGGAGCTTGGAGGAAGAACACCTCATCTTCTGCCTTATATCCCTCCAACCACTGGATTTCACCAGTTTCCTCATTTCCCCTCACCCCACCTTATCCCAGGTCCAACTTCCCAACTTGTCATCGCGTTCATGACCTGTCCTACCTGTCCATCTTCCTTCCCATCTATCCGCTCCACCCTCCTCTCCAACCTATTACCATTACCCCCACCATCTACCTATCGCATCCTCAGTTACCCAGCCACACCCGCCTCCCATTTATCTCTCTATCCCCTTCACTCACAGGCCTCATTCCTGATGAAGGGCTTATGCCCGAAACGTTGATTCTCCTGCTTCTTGGATGCTGCCTGACCTGCTGTGCTTTTCTAGCACCACACTCTCAACTCCACTGCAATCTGCTGCCCAGCTATCACCAACTTTTCAGAGTATTGAATGTTAGGAGATTCAAATAATGATAATCGAATTGCTGCAAGTCATTAGGTTGGTGACCAACTGGACGATTTCAGTGGTACTGCAGCACTGAGTCATTGATCTAGGGAAGAAATTATATCTCACTATGTCTACTTTCCTTGCTGCTGAGTTAGAGGTGGTAGGTCTAAACCACTTCCATGCCATGCCAACTGGCACCTCAGTGCCAAACGGAGGGAATGCTGCGTTGTTAAAGGTGCATCTTCTGGATGAGATGTCAAACTGAAGACTTGCCTGCTTTCTCAGATCGACATAAAATATCCCTGGAGCCAGCTGACAGTCTGAACACAATATATTAAAGTTGTTATAGTAAACCTACAACTGCATGAACTACTAAATTTTATTTACATTGATTCAAAGAGTTTTCAGTCTAACAAGGTCTGTGCAGTTACTGCTTGTCCATTTATTTTGAAAAATGAATTGTGATCCTGTAACTGAATTGGATTGAAAGCTTATAAAATGTGTAATGGAAAGAGTTACTTATTCCTGCAGACAGAATAACCTGACCTGTGTTCATTTCTGAGGTTGTGAAAAATGCCATAAAATCTGAATGCTTGCTTTGTGTCCTCCTTCCTGGGAACAGGAATTCATCCTGTGAAGTGAACAAGCTTGTCAGGGTTGAAACCTTTGACGACCAGTCCCCTTTTAATAGTTGTGCCAGAGTCACAGTTAGTGAGCCACACCTGTAGTGATCATATGAAGTATATGGTTCATATATAGTATATGGTTAACAATGACCTTTTTCATGTATGCATAGGAACAGGGTTTATCCTATATTTTCAGTTACCTCATGAATGGAAACATTACACTTTGCATCATGCCAATGCAAAGGAGGAAAGAACTTGCCATTTTTATATAATTCTTGCCACTTTAAGTTCACTGTGAGAAAATATCACAACTAATTTGTGCATAGAAAGTAAGACATTCGTCCTCTTGAGTCTTCTCTGTCATTTCATAGAATCACAGCTGATCTGATTGGAACAACAAATCCACATTCCTGCATACTTTGATAAGTTTTCACAGGCCTAGTTACCAATAATCTATTCACCTCTGCTTTAAAAATATTCAAGGACTCGTCTTGCACCACATTTTTAAGAAGAGTTCCAAAGCAGAAACAAAATTGCCCCATCTCCAATTTAAAGGGTGACTCCATACTTTTGAACAGTAACCTTTCTCTGTAGATTCTCCAATCAAAATGGAAATATCTTCTTCACATCCATCCTGTCAAGATTCTTTAGAATTTATCGTTTTCAATCAACTTGTCTCTTATTCTTCTAAACTCCAGCTGATACAATCTGAGTCTACCCAATCTTTCCTCATAAGGCAACCTTACCATCTTCGTCTGGTAAACCCTCTCTGAACTGCTTCCAACACATTCATACCCTTCCTTCAAGAAGGTGACCAGTATTATACATCGAATTCTAGATGTGTTCACCAGTGCCTTGTGTAACTGTAGCATAAGCTCCCTGCTTTTGGATTTAATTTCCTTTGCAATAAGTGATAGCATTCTCTTAGCTTCCCTAATTACTTGCTATATCCACATATTGGCCTTTTGCAATTCATGCAAAGGATATCCCAGATCTCTCTGCTTCTTAGAGCTCTGCAATTGTGAATAGTGCTAAAGTAGCCATGTAAATATTGTAGCTACAAGTGCAGGTCATATGCTAGGAATACTGTAGCAAATATCTTGCCTCTGCCTCCCCAAATGATTGTTCACTCTGATGTGGTGATGAAATACTCCCCAGTTGCCTGTATGATTGCAGCTCTAACAACACTCAAGAAATTTGATACCATCCAGGACAAAGTATCCCACTTGATGGGATACAAACATCCACTCCCTTTACTACTGACACTCAGGAGCACCATCTACAAGCTGCTTTACAGAAATGAACCAAAGATCCTTAGAGGACATCTTCCATATTGACAACCACTTCCACTCAAAAGGACCAGGGCAGGAGATATATGGAAATATCACCACCTGCAAGTTCCCTTCCAAGTCAATCACTGTCCTGACTTGGAAATAATATCATCATTCCATCAGTGTCTCTGTGTTAAAGTGCTGAAATTCCCTCCCTAACAGTATTGTGGTTGACTGCTGCACATGGAATGCAGCGGTACATAAAGACTGCTCGCTACCATTTTCTCAATGGCAACTGGGAATAAATGTTGGCCCAACCAGCGACACCCACAAATGAATGCATAAGAGAAAACTCTGCCCATTTTGATAATATGCTTTTTTTTGGCTCATCTTGCCAAATGGACAGTTTCATGTTTGTCCACATTACATGCTATTTGCCAGATTTATGTCACATAACTTATCTATATCTTTTTGTAGCCTTTTTACATCATCTTCACAACTTATTTAAAAGGGACCTAAGGGGCAACTTTTGCACGATGGTGCGTGTATGGAACGAGCTGCCAGAGGAAGTGGTGGAGGCTGGTACAATTACAACATTTAAAAGGCATCTGGATGGGTACATGAATAGGAAGGCTTTAGACGGATATGGGCCCAATGCTGGCAAATGGAACTAGATTAATTTAGGATATCTAGTCGGTATGGACGAGATGTATCAAAGGGACTGTTTCCATGCTGTACAGCTCTATGACTTTGCTGCTTACCTTTGCTTCATCAGCACATTTGGCAACCACATATGTTGTCTCTTTATCCAGTTCATTAGCATGAGATGTAAGCAATTGAGAGTTCAACACTGGTGTTTGTGGCTTACCATTCATTACATCTTGCCAACCATTTATGACTCTTCTCTGCTTTCTGTAATCTAGCTAATTTTCAATCCACACCACTCCTACACCATGAGCTTTTATTTTCTGCAATAGCATTCAATATAGCAATTTATCAAATGCCTTCTGGAAATCTAACTTCATTAGTTCCCCTTTATCTATACTGCCTGTTAATTTCACAAAGAACTTCAACAGATTGGTTAAATATTATTTGCCATTCACACAACCAATTTAACTGCCTGATTGATTTGAACTTTTCTTGGTGTCCTGCTATAAGTTCATAATAACATTTAATGTTCTATTTATGATAGATGTTAAGCCAATTGGCCTGTAGTTTCTGCTTTCTGTCTCACTGTCTCTGTCCCCCTCTCTCTTGCCTCACTCCCTCTACTTTTAAATATTGGAGTTATAAAATCTATATTCCACTCTAATGGGGCCTTCCCCAAATCATGGGAGTTTTGGAAAATTAAAACCACTGCATCAACTATTTCACTATCCACCTGTTTTACGACCCTGGGATAAAATCTATCAGGACCCTAGGACTTGTCAGCCCACAGCTCAATGCAACGTCTCTGATGATTATAATTTTCTTAAGTTTCACCTTCCTTTCAATTTCTTCAGTTATAGTTGCTACTGGGACGTTACTTGCACCTTTACCTGAAGACTACTTTCCTTTTTTTCCATTAATAATTCTCGAAATTAATTTTCTAGAGGTCCAACGCTTACTTAATTGCTTTTAAAATATTAATAGAAACCTTTACTAACTGTTTTAATTTTTCTAGCCAGCTTTCTCTCTTTTGCCCTCGTTATTTTTTAGTCATTGTTTCCTTTTTTATATATTCTGTCTAATCATCTGGCCTGCCACCTATCTTTGCATAATTGTATGTATTTTCTTTTAAGTTTGAAAAGTTTGATAATTCAGAGATTGTTAACTACTCCTACAAGTGACACCTAGTCTTTATCATTTCTCATCTTTACCCAAATCATTTCTATATCCTGTTCTGAAGAAACATCATCAGATTCAAAACATTAACTCTGCACAGATTCTGCCTGGCCTGCTGATTTTCTCCCCGAATTTCTGTTTGAATCCATATACTGATTTCCTGAACTTAATTCATTCCTCTCTATTTGTTACTATGGTTCATTAACTAAGTTATCATGACGAGATTTTGGAAAGAAAAATTACATTAAAAATTTTGATATTTTTATCACATTTAAGAAATTTGATTAATGGTGCCAGTTCCAGTTTAGATAAGTTGGAAGGAGTAACAGCAGAAAGCCAGTTGCAAAATCCAAAACAAAATGATGGTTGATATAAAGGGTGATCATCCTGCATTGTTGTGAGGTGCCAGTGTTGGACTGGGGTGGACAAAGTTAAAAATCACACAACAACAGGTTATAGTCCAACAGGTTTATTTGGAAATACTAGCTTTCGGAGCATTGCCCCTTTCATCAGGTAGCTAGTGGGACAGGATCATAGGACACAGAATTTATAGTAAAAGATCAAAGTGTCATATAACTTATGCAATGTATTGAACAAACCTAGATTTCTGTTAAGTCTTTAATCACTTAGAATGGGGATGCACATTTCTTCAATTTTTAACTTTTTCCACTCCGCATTGTGACTACCACACATACTATGGGTAAAACTGGAACAGAAACAGAAAGACTGGAGATATTCCATATATATAGCATTGGATTTTAATAGCCACAAAAGCTATACAGCAGTATTATGAACTACGTATGTTGTTAAGAAAAGTAACAACATATAATTTAATAAAGTGCTATTTTATAAGGGTTTCCACAGGAAGATTGACAATATAAAAGGATAGGTGTTCATGAGTTTAGTTAATAGTCAGTGTACTACAAGAGCCTGTCAAATACCTGACAACAACCTCTGGATTTCTGTCTTTACCTGCGTGTGTGTAGACTTCCAGGATTTACTCGCAGTTTCACAGGAGTACAATGGCCAATTGGCAATTTTGGCACCAATACCACCACAAAATCCCAGCCAATGTGTCTCACTAGACACTTAATTGGTTCATGTCAAAGATTAAAAGTGTAAAGAAAATAAGACTGCAAAGCAATATTTTTCTACTGGAAAACTCACCTGCTAGTGACCAGAGAGTTGTCTCAAAATCCACTCAAGGAAATGAACTGTCCATCATCACCAACAGCTTTGCTTATACATCTGTTTTGATAGCAATTGGTCCATTAAAAGATCAATGCTGTTACATAACCCACCATCAGCTGAATTTTTTTGCCAACAGCTTCTGACAGCACACTAGATCTAAATTATTAATCCTGTTAATCAGTGTTGGCCCACAGTCTGTTCCTCACTTTGCAGGCATCTGGAGGCTTGATGATCCCTTTGCTGTTTGTCTGAAAAGTAACTGGTTGGAACAGAAGGAGCTTACTTTTGTTCATTTGCCTGGCTTATCAAGAACAAGAGCAGTGCCAATATATAAAGAAAGGACAGTAATGGATCATTGGAACCTTATTTGCGCACTAATAAGCCAGGCTTATTGTTCTAGCCTGCTCTCAGTCAGCCATCATTGTCACTTCTGAGCACATTGTGTGTTCAAGTCCCTGTCCAGAGACTTGAGTTCAAAATCGAAGCTGGCTTTCAAATGTTCAAAGAATATGGGAACTGTTTCAGTGTCCTGGTCAACATTTATTGCTCAGTCGACTGAAGGAAAATAGATTGGATCATGATTACAGTGTTGTTTGTGAGACCCAGGATGTACAAAATAAACAAAAAATACACTTCTGTGCTGCAACGTTTGTACAATGTTTTAGGATGACCTGTAATCTTGAGAGGTGGTATATAAATGCAAATCTTGAAATAAGAGTTACAGTAAACTCAGATAATGGTACCCTTGTGTTAAGTTGTTAACTTTGATGATATGAAAATAACTGATGGATAGAGATCAGGAATAACATGGAGGTGGATCATAAATGCTATTTATTCTAAATCTTTTTCAAGTTTGTATTCTGGGGATGAAGTTAAATATTTGAATTGTCAGTGCATTTATGGTGGGGAAATGGTGGACTTTGTGCTACTATTTCTCAACGTAACACCAAAAAAAAAACTATAATTTACTCTGTGGGATGGCTCCTATCAGGAGAAGTGAGACAATAACTCACTGAAGACACCAAAGACGAGGTAAGTATTTCAACAAAGATGCTGAATCCTGACCTGAGCTGTTGATCGGATGAACTGTGCAAGTCCTGAAGACCTGGAATCCAGTAAAAATTGATCCTGAACGTAAGACTTCAATGTTGTACTTAATTGGGACTGGAACCTATAAATGGGAAGAAACATAGTTTGTATTTTGACTTACCCAATGATTAACACCAGAAAGATCACGACCCAAGAATACAAGAACATGTGTGCAGTGTGCCAACTTATCACTGAGAACAACAAACTCTAAACCACAGGATGGAAATAAATCTTACTACCTCAGTAGAGACGTACAGCTCAGAAACAGACTCTTCTGTCTAAGTCATCCTAAATAAACCTAGTCCCATTTGGCAGCATGTGGCCCATTATCCCTCTAAACCCTTCCTATTCATACACCCACCCAAATGTTGTAATTGTACCAGCCTCCATCACCTCCTCTGGCAGCTCATTCCAGACCACTCTCCGTGTGAAAAGATTGCCCCTTAGATCCCTTTTATATCTTTCCCCTCTCACCTTAAATCTATGCCCTCTAGTTTGAAATGTCCCAACCCTAGGGAAAAGGCCTTGGCTATTCACCCTATCCGTGGCCCTCATGATTTTATAAACTTCTATAAGGTGACCCCTCAGCCTCCAACACTCCAGGGTAAACAGCCCCAGCGTATTCAGCCTCCCCCAATGGATCAAACCCTCCAACTCTGGCAACATCCTTGAAAAATGTTTTGAACTCTTTCAAGTTTCACATCATCTTTCCCTTGGCAGGGAGACTAAAATCAAACATAGTATTTCAAAAGTGGCTGAACCAATACGCCGAACAGCCAAAACATGATCTCCCAACTCCTATATGATGAATAATAATTTTAAAACAAAATGCAATGTATAAAACTCTCTAAGAATAGACATCCTCCTAACAATCTTCAGTGTATGGTATAGGATAGTCAGCAATTAGAGGATTAATACTGGAAGTCTTTCCTGACAAAGTGCATTTAAATCCTGCCTCTGTGATTTCATTGAGAAATCATGTGATTGGGAAAGTTGCCAAAGAGTTCATGGAAATCAAAGACTTCACAGTTGTTAATGCAGTGGATCTAGCATGACTCCCATGGTGTTTTTCAGGCAGGGAGACATCCTGCCATATACTATACAGACAAGGACAGATTGCACACATTCAGCCCATTGGTCTGTTTATACATTTAAACAACCTCTGCAGGGCATGTCAGATCATTGGCATAGATACTACTGTCACACACGGGAACACCACCCACCACATACACAGCAGATACTCACATGACTCAGCCACTGTTGTCTACTTCATGTATTGCGGTAAGGATGCCTCACAGCATGGTATATTGGTAAGACCATTCAGACGCTACGGCAACGGACACCACCCAACAATTGCCAGACAAGAATGTTCCTTCCCAGTTGGGGAACACTTCTATAGTCAAAGACATTCAGGTTTGTTTCCAGCACCGCCTTATTTTTAATTTTCTTTTATATAATTAATTCTTTGCCACAAGTAATTGGATTATGGGTTATTCCCTTCACTTACTTTTCAGCTGTTTACGGTTTACTCACACCATCTGACACTTTTGATCACTGGCAGAGACTTATTATTCAACACTCGACTCACACCGTTCATATGATCTTTTGATCTCTTTGCTCAATGATCTCTCTGTCAATAAATTCTGTGTCTGTGTGCTTTTTTTCACATCACCTGATGAAGGGGCAATACTCCAGAAGTTGTTGGACTATAATCTGGTGTTATGTGACTTCTAATCTAACCATTTAAAGGTTCTGACATCTGGATCATTGGAAATGTGCTGCTCTGCTGCAGAAACTGGAAGTCGTAGGCTCAATAATAAATGGGATTAGAGTCATAGAGCATGGAAACAGACCCTTTGGTCCAACTTGTCCATGTCGACCATGTTTCCTAAATTAAACTAATTCCATTTGCCTGCATTGGACCCATATCCCTCTAAATCTTTCCTATTCATGTACCTGTCCAAATGTTGTTTAAAAGTTGGAACTGTACTTGCATCTACTACTTCATCTACTACTACTAATTCATTCCATATATGCATCTATGTGAGAAAGTTGTCCCTCAGATCCCTTTTAAATCTTTCCCCTCTCACCTTAAACCTATGCCCTCTAGTTTTGAATTCCCCTACCCTAGGGGAAAAACCTTTGCAATTCACCTTTTCTATGCCCTTCATGATTTTATAAACCTCCATAAGGTCACCCCTCAATCTCCCACATTCCAGGGAAAAACGTCCTAGGCTATCCAGCCTCTCCTTATAAGTCAAACCCTCCACTCCCGGGAAATCCTTGTAAATCTCTTCTGTATTCTTTTCAATTTAGTAATAACCTTCCTATAGAAGGGGGACCAGAACTGTGCACAGTACTCCAAACATGGCCTCACCAATATCCTATACAGCTGCAACATGACATCCCAACTCCAATATTAATGATCTGAGTAATGAAGGCAAGTGTGCCAAACGCCTCCCTTACCACACTGTCTATTTGTGACTCCACTTTCAAGGAACTTTGCACCTGAACCCCCATGGCTCTACCATTAACTGTGTAAGTCCTGCCCTGGTTTGCCTTACCAAATACTCTAGTAACACCTCATATTAATCTAATTTAAATTCCATATGCCACTCTTCAACCCACTGGCATGACTGATTAAGATCCCATTGTACTCATAAATAACCTTCACTGTCCATTATACTGTTAATTTTGGTGTCATCTGCAAGCCTACTAACTATGCTTCCTATATTCACCCAAATCATTGATATAAATGACAAATAACAGTGGACCCAGCACTGAGCCCTACAGAACACCGCTGGTCACAGGCCTCCAGTCCAAAAATCAATCCCCTTCCACTAACTCCGTCTCCTACTGTCAAAGAATTGGATTGATCCACCAGGCAATGAGCAAGTGGTCAGGCACTCCCAAGGCAGAGTAACATTCGAGGGAGTTAAGAAGCAGAGCCTTTGAGTAAAGAATGAAACTGCTGGAGGAAGATGTTGTTAACAGCACTTGTACAGTAATTACTGACATCTGAGTAGATTGCTAACAAATCCATTGATTTTGTCTTGGTCACAGTTGCTACTTAATATGCAGGATATTGTGCTTGACCATAATTTGCTGATTCAATTATGTTTAACCCAAGTCGAGTTTTGCTGTTAGTGTATAGATATTGCTAATTAATATTAATTTGGATTTGGATATTAAAGTATAAGATAGATATTATAAGCTATTTTACTTTCTTGGAACAGTAAAGTTTATGTTTAGTTGTTTGAATCCATGGAATCTTGTGATTCTATTTGTAAGGATTTGAGATTCCCAAACTTAGTCTACTTTAAACCATAACTGGACCTAATCAAACTTCAAGATCTGGTCCAAGATCACAGCATGGTGGAACAGTTTTATTAAACCTGTTGGAATTGGCCACTTTGTTCATGAACCTCCACTAATTATTTTAAAAACTCCAGGGCCAGAGACCAAACAAACCGTTATAACCGTTCATTGTACACCCACCAAACAAATTGTATTGCTCCTGCATCCATTATTTAATTAAAATGTACAAAGACACTGCAACATATAAGTACTTGAATGCAAACTTTTGAATCTGTTCTAGTGAGACTGACGTGAATGTGATACAAATTCCCTGAACTGTAGAAGCCAGGTGAGCAGATAACAGTAATCCTCACACATGTCTACACCTCAGTGTGATACACACACCAGGGAAATATTCCACTTTAGTATCAGTCTACTCTAGCAGGCTGTGCACTGTTTAAAGACTGAAGAAGCATAATTTAAGTCAAGCAACAGTCATTCCAGTGGTGCTCACCTCCCATAAAAGAATTGAAAAATGGAAACATTTAGGAGAATGGTTCCAAAGATGAAAAACTTCATTTGAGACTGGAAAAGCTGCAATTATTCTTCTTAGGCAAAATAAAGTTGTAAGGGCTTGAGATCAAGTTGTTTAAAACCATGAGGTCTCTAGATAGAAATTATTCCCATTGATGAGAAGGGCAAGGACCAGAGGACACACTGTGAGTCACAAAAGAACCAACAGTAGTCAGAGGAAAAGCATTTTGTGTAGGATGTGGTTGCAGGATCTGGAATGCTGTGCCTTCGAGTGTGACAGAGGAAGATTCAATTAAGGTTTTCAAATAGAACAGAAAAAATAACAGAGGAATCAAAATATACAGGGTCACATAAAAAGAGCCAAGGACTAGCTGATCTGTGATGGCAGACACTGGGCTGAATGGCCTCAGGTGGGGATGGATGACAGGTGAAGTTGTGAGATTAGCTAAGAGGAAAAAGGAAACATCAGGTCTAGGTGATTTAAAACAGTCGAAACTTTGGAAGAATATCAGGAAAGCAGGACCAATCTAAAATGAGGAACTAAGAGAGCTAAAAAGGGTATGAAATATCTTTAGTAAACAGGGTTAAGGAAAATCCCAAAGCCTTTTATTCGTAGAAAGGAGCAAGAGGGTAACTAGAGAAAGGGTTGGCCCACTTAAGGATAAAGGGGGCAAGTTATGCATGGAGTCAGAGAAAATGGGTGAGATTTGTATCAGTATTCACCGAGGAGAGAGACATGATGGATGTTGAGGTTAGGGATAGATGTTTGATTATTCTAGGTCAAGTCGGTGTAAGGAGGGATGAGGTGTTGGGTATTCTAAGAGGCATTAAGGTGGACAAGTCCCCAGGGCTGGATGGGATCTATTCCAGGTTACTGAGGGAAGCGAAAGAGGAATTAGCTGGGACCTTAACAGATATCTTTGCAGCATCCTTGAACATGGGTGCGGTCCCAGAGGACTGGAGAATTGTTAATGTTGTCCCATTGTTTAAGATGGGTAGCAGAAATAATCCAGGTAATTATAGACTGGTGAACCTGACGGCAGTGGTAGGGAAGCTGATGGAGAAGATACTCAGGGATAGGATCTATTTGTTTGGAAGAAAATTGGCTTATCAATGATAGGCAATATGGTTTTGTGCAGGAAAGGTCATGTATTAACAATTTAATAGAATCCTTTGAGGAAGTGACAAAGTTGATTGATGAGGAAAGGGCTGTAGATGTCATATACATGGACTTTAGTAAGGTGTTTGGTAAGGTTCCCCATGGTAAGCTGATGGAGAAAGTGAAGTTGCATGGGATCCAGGGTGTACTAGCTAGATGGACAGAGAACTGGCTGGGCAGCAGGAGACAGAGTTGTAATAGTGGAAGGAAGTTTCTCAAAATTGAAAACTGTGACTGGTAGTATTCCACAGGGATCTGTATTGGGACCACTGTTGTTTGTGATATGCATAAATGATCTGGAGGAAGGTATTAATGATTTGATTAGCAAGTTTGCAGATGACACTAAGATTGATGGAGTAGCAGATAGCGAAGGGAACTGTCAGAGAATGCAGCAGAATATGGATAGATTGAGGATTGGGTGGAGAAATGGCAGATGGAGTTCAATCTGGGCAAATGCGAGGTGATACATTTTGGAAAATCCAATCCCGGAGCGAATTATGTGATAAATGGAAAAGCCCTGGGGAAAATTGATGTACAGACAGATTTGGGTGTTCGGGTCTATTGTACCCGGAAGGTGACAACGCAGGTTGATAGAGTGATCAAAAAGGCATACGGAATGCTTTCCTTCATCGGACAGGGTATTGAGTACAAGAGTTGGCAGGTCATGTTCCAGTTGTGTAGGACTTTGGTTCAGCCACGTTTGGAATACTGCGTACAGTTCTGGTCGCCACATTACCAAAATGGATGTGGTTGCTTTGGAGAGGGTGCAGAGGAGGTTTGCAGAATGTTGCCTGGTATGGAGGGCGCCAGCTATGAAGAGAGGTTGAGTAGATTAGGATTATTTTCATTTGAAAGATGGAGATTGAGGGGGGCCCTGATTGAGGTCTGCAAAATCATGAGAGGTATAGACAGGGTGGATAGCAAGAAGCTTTTTCTCCAAGTAGGGGACTCAATTACTCAGGGTCATGAGTTCAAAGTGAAAGGGGAAAAGTTTAAAGGAGGTATGCTTGGAAAGTTCATTACGCAGAGGGTGGTGGCTGCCTGGAATGCTTTGCCAGTGGAGGTAGTAGGGGCGGGCACAAATTTTATATGTATCCAGTCGGCGCAACATCAAGGGCCGAAGGGCCTGTATTGCGCTGTAATGTTCTATGTTCTATGATATGTGAATGGACAAGGAGCAGAGGGATATAAATCCTTAGAAAATAGACGACAGGTTTAGATAGAGGTTCTGGATTGGCACAGGCTTGGAGGGCCGAAGGGCCTGATCCTGAGCTGTAATTTTCTTTGTTCTTTGTGCTTTGTTCTGAGCTGTAATCATTATCTGATTACATGAACTTGGATTTGTATTTAATAACAGGAGAAGATGGTAAAACGTGATGAATTCTATGATTTTTTGGGGGATTTCAAAATTAAGTTAGCATAGGAACCAATTGTTAAGGTCTTGAATTCAAACATTTCTGGATTTAAGTGACTTTAAAGTTCAGGAATAATTCAAATTTGAACAAGTTTTGGCCAGTGGCTTGAATTTTGTTATTATCATACTGCCGTGTGTGAGTGTAAGTGAGCTTGTCATGATCAGGCTGTACCAGTGTAATATGAATAAAACATAACATGCAGTCTATTGGATTATATAAAAAAAATAATTTCTCCCCTTTTATGGTGCTGTGAAATGAAGTTTGAATAACATACCCTTCAGTATATGGAATCAGTGAAGGGGTGCTTGCTTAATGTGGTGATGTTAAATGAGGTTTGAATAATTTATTCATCAGCGCATGTGACTACTGAAAAGATGCTTTCTGAAAGATGACATTCAATGACAGAAAAGTTTGATTATATGAGGTGACTTGGACTCAATAATAATGGAAAGCAAATACAACAAAAACATACAAGTCATACAATTGTACAGTCCTGACAAATAATAATTGTGCTATTTTAGAAATTGTCAGGTTTATTCCAAGGAATCTTATTGCAGAATTAATCCATTTAATGAATCCTTTCACTGGGCTTAAATCTTCAAGGCATTGTGGGAAACTGCTTCCTGCACAGCAAGAACTCTTGGTGTCCATGGCAACAGACAGCCCTGTTGGGTCTATCTCCACAGCAACAGTAAGGCCAATTGCAATGGGGGTCCAGCAGATATTAATAGGGCATTAGCTCATCAAACATTTACTGAACTAAAGCATAGAATCTCGAGCCATGTATATGACAAGAGGCTTGCCTCCTAAAGCTTTATTTTAGAGGCAAGAATCGGCAAATTGGAAATAATAAATCTCCGTTACTTCATTCACAGAAAATGTTGTTTATATTCCAAATACAAAATGATTCACTTTAATTCATGCTATTCCTGAGTAATTATAATTGCAGAAAGTGCACGAAGTTTTACTACTATTTATTGCTAATCCTCTGAGTGAGTAATTGATTAGAGCTAAATTTACAATTGAATAACAGTGCAATGCTTTGGTAACTTGCTTGTGTATTTTCTAGTTGCCTTTTCTCTTAAATTTAAAACAAAACACTGCAGCCAAATCTCCTTCTCTTTCTTACTCACTTATCTCCTGAAGGTGCAACTCTTTCTCGATCATAGGTTTGCAGGTACTTTCTATAAGTCTACCCAAGATGCCACTCTTTGTTCATGGGTTCAGATTGGTAACCACTGGTAACAGTGAGGTATCAGTGCAAGGCTTTCTCATTGCCCCATTTTTAAAATTCATTCATGTGATGAGGGCATCACCGGCCAAACCAGCATTTACTACCCATCCCTTATTGCTTAGGGGGCAGTTAAAAGTTAACCACATTGCTGTGGGTCTGGAGTCACATGTTGGCCAGACCAGGTAAGGACGGCAGATTTCTTCCCTAAAGGACGTTAGTGAACCAGATGGAATTTTCCAACATTTGACAATGGATTAATGATTATCATTAGACTCTTAATGTCAGATTTTACTGAGTTCAAATTACATCATCTGCCACGGTGGGATTCGAACTAAGATCCCCAGAACAATACTTGGGTCTCTGGATTAACAGTCTAGCAATAATGCCACAAGGCCATTACCTCCCCGACATCTTGCATCCCCATAAATAGTTTTTTTTTCAGCTATGGTCACCAGGCAACCATAAGACATTAGATTTGGGAGCAGAAGTAGCCCTCTGTGGTAAAGACTTCCACAGATTCACCACCCTCTCAGGTAATAAAAACTCACCTCTGTCTTAAATGAGTGACTCCTTACTCTGAGATCATGCCCTCTAGCCCTGCACTCCCCCATGAAAGGAAACACCCTCTCCCTGCCAACCACCCTGTCAGGGCCCCTCAGGATCAGACCTGTTTCAATAAAGTCTGCTGTTATTCTCCTAAGCTCCAATGAGTACAAGCCCAAACTACTTTGTAAGAAAATCTCTCTCCACCCAGGAACCTGTGGACTGCCTCAAATGCCAGTGTATCTTTCCTTAGATAAGGGAGGAGAGGCAACTCTGGCTGATTGTCACCTCACTACTTAGGAATGACATTGCCATTTGGAGGATGTCCACTGTACGGCACATGGCTGTGTGAAGGAACAGTGAGATTCTGTGGTGAATCCATAATGTACAGAAAATAACTGTGTGGAGTTTGCATATTCTCCCTGCGTCTGAGTGGGATTCCTCCCACAGTCCAAAGGTGTGCAGGCGAGGTGTATTGGCTATACTAAATTGTCCAGAATGACCCAGGATGTTTAAGTTAGGTGGGTTAACCGTAGGAAATGCAAGGTTATGGAGCTGGGATGGGGGGTGGGGGGGGAGGTAAATCTGGGTTGGATGTTCTTCAGGGGGTTATTGTGGACTCAATGGGCTGAATGGCCTGCTTCCACATTGTAGGGATTCTATGATTCCATGAAAAGAAAGGTAAATGATGACGCAGTGACAGTAACACTGTGACTGCTTTATTCCTGATGAAGGGCTTTTGCCCGAAACGTCGATTTCGCTGCTCCTTGGATGCTGCCTGAACTGCTGTGCTCTTCCAGCACCACTAATCCAGTATACTGTTCAGCACTATGATGAGTTTAAATCCAACCAAAACTGATGGGACGTGAGGATCCTCTGCAATTTTAGCTTTAACAAGAAGCTGAAACCACTTCACACAGACACTAGATCTGACGTGTAAATTGGGTGACAAGAATCAAACTGACTCAGAAGCAAATCAAAGTGATACTCCTCCTCCAGGATGTTTCACTCAGCTGGGTTTCACTGTCAGTTCAAACCCTGATGCCAGATTAGTCTGTAACCACAGTCCTGGTGCAAAACCTCAACCCCTTGTTTAAGTTCCACTATAGTGCTGGGCATATTCAGACTCCTTTGTGAAATGGGTTTATTCACAAAACTAGTTTCCTAGTGGGTGTAGGCTCCCAGGATGAAACTGCCCCGAGTTAATGATCTTCAAAATTACTGAAAAAATGTATAGCTGTGTAGAAATAATTCCCTCTATAGCCTTGTCTCGATGATACCACGTGAAGTTTAAATTAAATTATATATTATTAACTGATAGGATTGACAGGAGGTAAATCCAAGTATTAGTAATTAATGGAAAAAATGAGGTAAGTAATTGAATTATTTCCCAATGGGGCTCAAATTCCCCTTAAGTACTTGCTTTCCCTAATGCTGTGCTAAGAAAAGGTATGAGCAAGAATCCTATACATCATGTTTATACCATCACATGTAACCTCATTTACCAATTTGCTAAGAAATATTTCTGATGTAGCATCAAACCATTTAATAAGCACTGCAGGAATTTGGAGATCCTGATACCGTGTACAAGGATGAGAAAACAAGTCTGAAGATCAAAATAAATTGAACACTAATATGTTTCCTTTGATAAGCAAAGTCCTTTTACAAGGAACACCAGCTTAATGAGGTTCAGTGACATTCAGGGGATCTGCCATTCTTATACTGATAAAGGCTAGCTCTTTTATAACAGGGAATTGTTGAATTTTGTCTTTGTTTCGGAGGTCAGCTTATAATTCCTTCAAAACCAAGAAAAGTGATTCAGTGATGCTGCCATCCATACTGAATGATGATTTATACTTCAGTCATTACAGGTTTGAGTTACTGAAGACTAAACATTTCCCCGAACCTTCAAAGTAGGCATCTGTTTCCAGAAATGAGGCATTGTAAAGTTCTTGATTTTTTCACAGTACAAAAGGGAAATAATACAACCAAAAATTTTCAGCCTATTCATAGAATCTCTGCAGTGAAGAAACAGGCCATTCAGCCCAGAAAGTCCACACTGACCCTCTGCAGAGCATCCTCTCCAAATGCACCCTATCCCTGCATTTCCCATGTCTAATCCAGCTAGACTGCACATCCCTGGACACTATGGGCAATTTAGCATGGCCAACCCACCCAACCTGCACATCTTTGGAGTGTGGGAGGCAATCAGAGCACCCGAAGGAAACCCACGCAGACTTGGGGAGAATTTATTGGTCAGAGTGTTGAGTACAGAAGTTGGAAGGTCATGTTCTGGCTGGACAGGACTTTGGTTGGATCACTTTTGGAATATTGTGTGCAGTTCTGGTATTCCTATTGGAAGGATGTTGTGAAACTTGAAAGGGTTCAGAAAAGATTTACAAGAATGTTGCCAGGGTTGGAGGATTTGAGCTATAGGGAGTGATTGAATAGGCTAAGGCTGTTTTACCTGGATTTTCGGAGGCTGAGGTGTGAACTTATAGAGGTTTGTAAAACCATGAGGAGCTTGGATAGATAAGACCTTTTCCCTGGGGTAAGAGAGTCCAGAACTAGGAGGGGGGGTGCGGGGGGGGGGGGAACTTAAAAGGGATCTAAAGAGCAACTTTTTCACACAGAGCGTGGTGCATGTGTGGGAGGAGCTTCCAGAAGAAGTAGTGGTGGCCCAGTACAATTACAGCATTTAATAGGCATCAGGCACATGGATAGGAAGGGTTTAGAGGAATATGGGCCAAGTGCTGGCAAATGGCAAACTAGATTAAGTTGGGATATCTGATCAGTATGGACTAGTTGGACTGAAGGGTCTGTTTCTGTACTGTACATCTCTATGACTCTATGATTCTATGTGCAAACTCCACATAGACAGTCGCCCAAAGGAGGAATCAAACCCAGGTCCTTGGCACTGTGTGGCAGCAGTGCTCACCATTAAGCCACTGTGCCACCCTATCATCAGAGTTGAACACTACTGTAATATTTTGCACATTGTATGACAATTTTTTTCATCAATGCTTGCTACTAGGCATTTATTGGTTTAATTGTTTTTAAATCTTCATTTAGAACTGCTATTGTAGATATATTTGATGTCTCAAAGTTAGACATGGTTTTGAGATAAACAGTACAGGAAGACTTGAATATAATTCTAATTCTGAATGAGCTGATCAAAGTTAAAGGAAATATCTAGCCATGCTACACTTACTTTCTGATCAGGGTTCCTGCTCCTGACCATTCTCCAAATCTGTGGGAAATGTGCAATGTTGGGTCAGGATTCGATCAGGTTCAGGCAGAATGCCTCTTGAATTAGCTGTTGCTGCTAATGAGCAAAGCTTGCATATGCTTCATAAGTGAGTGGTGTTGGAAGGCTCTGGCCATCCGTGAAAATTACCCAGACAAAGGCAAGCATCATCTGGTTGAAAAGAACTTAAGAGGGTATGGAGTTGAGAAGATGAATGATATGTTTCGCCTTGCTCTCTCTCCCTCATGATGTGCAATTTTGTATGATGGCAAGAATGATTTCATCTGGTCAAATCTTACCCTGAAGGCTGGGTATAGTTCCATGGCCAGTAACAATTCTTTGATGTCTTGTCCAGTGACTATTTTTCAGATTTCAGCTGGGCAATGTATATCAGCCAACTATTTCACAGTGTGAGGCACCTTGCTTGAGCACATGTACTTACCTGTAGTTGTCTGGGTCACCAGGTCCAATCAGAGGAGCAGCTCATTCCATACACGCACCACCCTCTGGTGAAAACGTTGCCCCTTAAGTCCCTTTTAAATCTTTCCCCTCTTACCTTAAACCTATGCCCTCTAGTTTTGGACTCCCCTATCTTTGGGAAAGTCCTTGGCCATGCCCCTCATGATTTTATAAACCTTTATAAAGTCACACCTCAGCCTTCAACACTCCAAGGAAAATAGCCCCAGCCTATTTAGTGTTTCTCTATAATTCAAACTCTCCAACCTTGGAAATTTTTTTGTAAATCTTTTCTGAACCCTTTCACATTTGACAACATCTTTCCTATAGCAGGGTCACCAGAATTGCATGCAATATTCCAAAAGAGGTCTCACCAATGTCCTGACCAGCGGCAACATGACACTCCAACTCCTATACTCAATGCACTGACCAATAAAGCCATGCATATCAAAATGTTTTCTTCGCTCTCCTGCCTAACTGTGACTCTACTTTCAAGGAACTATGAACCTGTACCCTATGATCCCTTTGTTTGGCAACACTCCCCAGGGCCCTACCATTAAGTGTCAAAGTGTTTTGAGCAGGGAGAGAAAATTGAGTGCCAGGAGATCTGTGCATTACAACTAACATAATTAATTTTTGAGAATTTTATTTCCAATCTGACTCCAATTACAAACAATAGGAGATGTGCTTTGCTCCATTAGTTCAGGTTGGCAGGCTGTATTTGAGTCAGGTTGTAGATTCACTCCTATTCAGGAGCACAAAGCCTCTATCGACCCTATAGCACAGGAAGAGGAATTGCTGAACTATCATCACTTGAATGCGCTGTCAAGCTGGATGAAAATCCCTAACAAAGGTGAGCAGGGAGTTGTCCCAATGACAGGCAGCGTCTGTGGAGTGAGGAGGAGAGTTGACACTTGAGTCTATGACCTTCCATCTAAACTCCCCGTCCAATCTGCTGAAAGATTATTCACCCAAAACATTATCGCTGTGTGGCCTTTAACAATTTCCTTCTTGACGGGTTTGTTGATGGAGGATGGGATGGTGATGGGTCAGCAAAGGTGGGTCATTGACTCTGCCCCTGATCAAATCCAGATTCTGGATTGCCTTTCCCCCTCCATCTGAGGCTGCACATGGACAATTATTTGTTACTTAAGAGCCTCATGCCACTATCACTGATATTAAACCAAGAGGGATCCTCAGAAGCAAACCCATGTTGGAATTGCAGGCTGGAGAGGAAGGAATGCAAGGAATGCCCCTTGTTCGAAGGTACATGGTGGCTGATTCAGGGACCCAGCATCAAGAGAGGGGAATGCTGAACACCAGCCTCTTGCCTTTGTTGCTATCGCCCCTCTCCCTGTTCCCTTCCCTGTCACCCTACTCTCTCAATTGAGCATTGGATGAGGGCACTACTTGCAGCTGCCAAAGTTTCCACTTGAGTGTGAAACAGTACCCAGCTGTGTTTAGCTGGCAGCTCTTAGAGTCATCCAGTCATAGAGATGTACAGCATGGAAACAGACCCTTTGGTTCAACTCATCCATACTGACCAGATATCCTAACCTAATCTAGTCCCATTTGCCAGCACTTGGTCCATATCCCTCTAAACCCACCCTATTCATGTACTCATCCAGATGCCTTTTAAATGCTGTAATTGTACCAGCCTCCATCACTTCCTGTAGCAGCTCATTCCACATATGCACCACCTTCTGTGTGAAAATGTTATCCCTTAGTTCCTTTTGTATCTTGCCCCTCTCACCCTAAACCTATGCCCTCTAGTTCTAGATTTCCCCACCTCAGGGAAAAGACCTTGTCTATTTATCCTAGCCATGCCCTTTATGATTTTATAAACCTCTATAAGGTCATCCCTCAACCTCCAATGCTCCAGGGAAAATAGCCCCAGCCTCTTCAGCCTCTCCCTATAGCTCAAATCCTCCAACCCTGGCAACATCCTTGTAAATCTTTTCTGAACCTTTTCATATTTCACAACATTCTTCCGATAGGAAGGAGACCAGAATTGCACACAATATTCCAACAGTGGCCTGTGTCCTGAACAGCCGCAACATGATCTCCCAACTCCTGTACTCAATGCTCTATCAATAAAGGAAAGCATACCAAATGCCTTCTTCTTTATCCTATCTACCTGCGACTCTATTTTCAATGAACTATGAACCTGCACTCCAAGGTGTCTTTGTTCAGCAACACTCCCCAGGACCTTACCATTAAGTGTATAAGTCCTGCTCTGATTTGCTTTTCCAAAATTCAACACCTCGCATTTATCTGAAATAAACTCCATCTGCCACTCCTAAGCTCAGTGGCCCATCTGATCAAGATCCCATTGTACTCTGAGGTAACCCTCTTCGCTGTCCATTATACCTTCAATTTTGGTGTCATCTGCAAACTTAGTAACTATATTTCCTATGTTCACATCCAAATGATTTATATAAATGACAAAAAGTAGAGGACCCAGCACCGATCCTTGTGGCACTCCACTGGTCACAGGCCTCCAGTCTGAAAAACAACCCTCCACCACCACCCTCTGTCTTCTACCTTCGAGCCAGTTCTGTATCCAAATGGCTAGTTTTCACTATAATCCATAAAATCTAACCTTGCTAACCAGTCTTCCATGAGGAACCTTGTCGAACGCCTTACTATAGTCCATGTAGATCTGCCCTCATCAATCCTCTTTGTTACTTCTTCAAAAAGCTAAATTAAGTTGTGAGACATGATTTCCCACACACAAGCCATGCTGACTATCTCTAATCAGTCTTTGCCTTTTCAAATATTCAAATACATGCTTTGAGGATAGTTCTTGAGCAGAATTCAGTAGGCGGCGCTGCTGAAAGGAAACAATACAGAGTTCTCTTTGGATAGGTGAGACCCCCATCACCTCCATTAAGCACCAGCCTCTGTTTCCCTCTCCCTACACATGCTGAGTATTTTGAAAATGATCTGTGTTACTTTCAGAGAATTATTTTGAGTATTTTGTACTCGTGGTTTTGTTGCATAAGGCAATGGTTTTGAAGGAGTTAATGTTCATACTATGTTGGTGCCAGCCATTCTCCTGAGATCACACAAAGTCCGTGGGTGGAACCAAGGTGTTCAGCTCGAGCTTTTGGAGGGAGCAGATGTATCTGGTGCAGCTCCCTAAGGTCTTGATAATTCAACCTGACCAAAGGAAGCTGTACTTATCCCTGTCATACATTAGACCTTATTGTTATTTAAGAGCTCTGCCTCATCTGTCGATACTCTGCAGTGGTGCATTGTCTACAACTCATCACTGGATATACCTAAGGCAAGACAAATACAAAGGAGGATGGGTGACAGAAAACTAATTGTGACATTCAAAGGTATCTGCATATCCTTGTGCATAAATCATTGAAAGATACAGCAAGCATATCAGAAGGCAAAAATGCATGTTAGTTTTAATGACAAAAGAAGTTGAGTACAGGAACAAAGAAGTTTCACTTCATTGACGGCAAACACCAGTGAGACTGCTCCTGGAGGATTGGTCCCCCCTTGCCTGAAGAGGGATTTACTTGCCACACAGACAGTTTAGCGAGGGGATCACCAGGCTGATTCCTGGGATTGTCCAATGATTCCTGTACTCTCTGGAATTTAGGAAAGTGAGAGACGGTCTGATGCAAACTTACAAAATTCTTAAAGGGACAGATAGTAAATGTGGAAAGGATGATTTTCCTGGCTGTGGGGTCTAGATCCAGGGCACACAGTCTCAGAATAATAGGCAAATCATTCAAGACAGGGACAAAGAAGACCTCTTTCACTCAGAGGGCAATGGATCCTTGTGATTCTTCTTCCTAGAGGGCAGTGAATACACAGTCATTAAGTAAATTCAAGACAGAGATTGCTCAATTTCTAGTTATTAATGTCACCAAAGGACCTGGCATGTTCTATGGGAATATAGCATTGAGGTGGATGAGCAGACATGATCCAGAATGGAGGAGCAATGTCCTCTTCCTGCTCCTAAGTTCCCGATTACTGAAAAGAACCAGTATCACATCATGCTACCAGGAGTGATCATCTGGGAAAGTAGCACAATTGTCCCTTGTCTAACCAAAAGCTGAAGCAAAATTGTCAAAAAGCAGGTAAGGCGATCAACCTGTCTGCTTGGATTTGTGGAGTCATGCAGCACACTGTCATTTTTACTGATATAACAGCTGTGACTTCAGCATAATTCACATGAAACACTTTGAAAATTTCTGAAAAATTAAAGAGAAAGCATCAGATACTTCAAACCAGTCTTTTTTTTATTTCGAGGGATGATTATTGTGAACATGTTCTTATTGGCCCTGAGCAGAATACATTAATTCTGACCAGGCACAGAGTGTGAATATGTTTATTCCAATGACTTACATATAAAATACATGCTACTGTGCACGGATGAACATTCCCTCCTGCTGTTAGATTACAACTAGCTGTGATACATGTTGATAGAGATTGTGATTTAAGTATCTTTTAGTTTCCTGTTCTTTGAACCAGTGACGCAGCCCATACATTGCATGTTGTTAATCACATTCAAGCGCTGTATCTTCATTTAGGACAATAATGCCAGCAGGGTATTCAGGGCAACTCGCTCCCATTGCATACCCTGATGAAGGGCATTGGTAGGATCTGCTGAAGCATGAGGACTTGAGCATAATAAACCTACTCCTTCTAATTTCAAGTAGAGGAGCAAAGGAGCCAGAATTCTTTTCAGATCATCAAATTTAATATCATCAAAATACCACACAAAGTCTCATTGTTATGTTAGAGTCATAGAGATGTACAGCAGGCCCTTCAGTCCAACCTGTCCATGCCGACCAGATATCCCAACCTAATCTAGTCCCACCTACCAGCACCCTGCTCCTAACCCTCCAAACCCTTCATCTATACCCATCCAGATGCCTTTCAAATTCTACCAGCCTCCACCACTTCCTCTGGCAACTCATTCCATACACACACCACCCTCTGTATAAAAAAATTGACCCTTAGGTCCCTTTTAAGTTTCCCCTCTCACCCTAAACCTATGCCCTCTAATTCTGGGCACCACTCTACTCCAGAATCTGGTTTCCAGAATCTGCAGTCATTGTCTTTACCTAGGGTATGAGTCCTGCCCTGTTTGCTTTTCCAAAATGCAGCACCTGACATTTATCTAAATTGTTGATGTTCTCTTTGAGGTGAATTGGCTTTCTGACTTTTACACAAGGTGTAAATGGTCTTTAATTATTGTTGGATGCTGAGGCCTTTCACATTATCTCTCTAGGCCCCACGCTTTAAGGGTCATCTAGACTCGAAACTTTAGTCTGCTCTATCTCCATGGAGGCTGCCTGACCCACTGCGATCTCCAGCATTTGTTGTTTTCAGTACAGATTCCAGCATCTGCAGTAATAAGCCCTACACTGTCTGAGCTGTGTGGCGAGGTGTGAAAGCCATTTTGGGGCTAGAGTCCGTTGGTTTTGGGTTGATTGTTTCAGACAGGAGGTGTGAGTTGGGAATGCAAGCTGAATGATATTCCCAGGTCTGCTGGTGGTTTTGTTTATTAGTTCTGTGAAGGTTTTGTTTTTTTAAGAAGTCCAGGGCTCAGTCCAAAATCTAGGGTTCCTTATGTCTTAATACTGGGGATTTTTGCACAATATTACAGATCATTCTTAAACTTCCCCTACAGAACAATAATAATTGTCATATGATCAATGTTCAAATTACATTCAATAATTCATGGTTTTCTCTCCTACCCAATGCAGATAATAGATATGTTATTATGATGTCTAGAAACATAGACAAATTTAGCAGAGGTATGCTATTCTAGCCTACTTCACCATGATCATGGCTGATCATCCAGCATTTTTTTAGATTCCCTACAGTGTGGAAACAGGCCCTTCGGCCGAACCAACCCACACTGCCCCTCTGAAGAGTAACCCACCCAGACCCATTTCCCTCTGACTAATGCACTGAGCACTGTGAGCAATTTAGCATGGCCAATTCACCTGACCTGCACATTTTTGGACTGTATGAGGAAACCGGAGCACCCGGAGGAAACCCACACAGACACGGGGAGTATTTGCAAACTCCACACAGGCAATCACCTAAGGCTGGAATCGAATCCAGGTCCCTGGTGCTGTGAGATAACAGTGCTAACCACTGAGCCACCGTACTGCAGCTTAGTGCCTTATTCCCACATTCTGCCCATATCCTTTTATCCCTTTAGCCCTAAGAAATATATCAATCTCCTTGAAAAGATTAAATATTTTGGCATCAACTGCTTTCTATGGCAGAGAAATTCAGAAGCTCCCCACTCTCTGGGTGAAGTACTTTCTCCTCATCTCAGTGGCCTACCCAATACCCTTATGTTCTGTTGGAATTTTACAAGTTTCTATGAGTCCCTGTATCATTCATCTAAACTCCAGTGAATGTTAGGGTGGTGAAGGCCCAGTGGTGTTATCGTTAGACCATTAATCCAGGGCCTTCTGGTGGAGCTGGGTCTGAATCCTGTCATGGCAGATGGTGGAATTTCAAATCACTAAATATTTGGAAATAGAATCAAGATTACAGTGGTGCTGGAAAAGCACAGCAGGTCAAGCAGCATCCAAGGAGCAGGAAAATCAATGTTTCAGGCAAAAGCCCTTCATCATCATCTGTAGTACCCACTTGCACCTATTTGGAAATAGAAGTCGAATGATGGCTATGAAGCCATTGCTGATTGTTAGGAAAAACCCTCCTGGTTCAGTGATGACTTTTTGGACAGAAAACTGCCACCCTCACCTGGGGTCTGGCCTAAGTGTGACTCCACACCCACAGAAATGTGGTTGATACTTAACTACCCTTTGGGATGGGCAATAAATGTTGGCCTAGCCAGTGATACCCACATCCCATCCCACAACAATGCCTCTTCTTCCTCAGGTGGCTCAGGAAATTTGGCATGTACACAAAGGCCCTCACCAACCTTTACAGATGCACCAACAAAAGCATAATGGCCTGATATGGCAACTGCTCTGCCCAGGATCATAAGAAACTACAGAAGGTGATGTTAAACTCCACAGAGTTTAACAGACCATCACAGAAACTAACCTTCCATCCATGGACTCCATTTACGTGGCCTGTTGCTGAAATAGGCTGCCAACATCATGAAAGATCCATTGCACCCCAGGAATGATCCCCTACAACCTCTTCCTTCAGGCAGAAGATACCAAAGTTTGAACACACACACACACACACACACACACACACACACACCCATGTAGGTTCAAGAACAGCTTCTCTGCTGTTATCAGACTGATGAATGGACTCTCTACCTTCAAATAATACTGATCTTTTTAAAGTTGATCTTGCTTGGCGCACACCTGTGTACCTCTGTCCAAGATTTTTTTCTACCCTAAAATCTACATGTCCTTTTTTACTATGATCTGCCTGTACTGCTCACAAACAAAGCTTTTCACTGTACTCAGGTACATGTGACAATAAATCAATCAATCAATCAATCAACAAATTTAAAAAACTCCAATCTCCCTTCTATATAATACATTGTTATATAAAACATAACATCTAAGTATTCAATTGTGTTTTGTTACAAATGTTCTTAAAGTATTTGCTACAGTACAATGGAGGCTCAGCTGTTTTATGACAGTTTTATGTGATGTCCTTTTGTTTTATTCAAGTGACGATGCCATTGAGTTTCACATCACTGAACCTAAATAGTATAGTATGGACAGATTTAGAACAGATTCTACAATCACTATACCAGACTGGAGCGAGAGGGAACATGGACATAAACACATGAACACCTTGTTGGGTGTTTACTATAGGCCCCCCAGTAGCAGCAGAGATGTGGAGAAACAGATTGGGAAACAGAATTTGGAAAGGTGCAGAAGCCACAGGGTCGTAGTCATGGGTGATTTCAACTTCCCAAATATTGATTGGAAGCTCTTTAGATCAAGTGCAGTGTGTCCAGGAAGCTTTTCTAACTCAGCATGTAGATTGTCCGACCAGAGGAGAGGCCATATTGGATTTGGTGCTCGGTAACGAACCGGGACAAGTGATGGGCTTGTTAGTGGGTGAGCATTTTGGTGATGGTGACCACAATTCTGTGACTTGCACCTTGGTTATGGAGAGAGATAGGTGCGTGCAACAGGGTAGGTTTTACAATTGGGCGAAGGGTAAATACGATGCTGCAAGACAGGATCTGAGCAGCATAAGTTTGGAGCATAGGCTGTCAGGGAAGGATGTCGTTGAAATGTGGAACTTTTTCAAGGAACAGATACGACGTGTCCTTGATATGTATGTACCTGTCAAGCAGGAAAGGGATGGTCGTGTGAGGGAACCTTGGTTGATGAGGGAGGTTGAATGTCTAGTAAAGAGGAAGAAGGAGGCTTACATTAGGTTGAGGAAACAAGGTTCAGACAGAGCGTTGGAGGAATACAGGATAGCCAGGAGGGAGATGAAGAAAGGGATTAGGAGAGCTAAGAGAGGGCATGAAAAATCTTTGGCGGGTAGGATCAAGGATAACCCCAAGGCCTTTTATGCGTATGTGAGAAACAGGAGAATGACGAGAATGAGGGTAGGTCCGATCAAGGACAGTCGTGGGAGACTGTGAATTGAGTCGGAAGAGATAAGAGAGGCCTTGAATGAGTACTTCTCTTCAGTATTTACAAATGAGAGGGACCGTATTGTTGAAGAGGAGAGTATGAAACGGACTGGTAAGCTAGAGGAGATACTTGTTAGGAAGGAAGATGTGTCGGGCATTTTGAAAAACCTGAGGATAGACAAGTCCCCCGGGCCTGACGGGATATATCCTAGGATTATGTGGGAAGCAAGAGAGGAAAATGCAGAGCCGTTGGCAATGATCTTTTCCTCTTCACTGTCAACGGGGATGGTACCAGGGGATTGGAGAGTGGCAAATGTTGTGCCCCTGTTCAAAAAAGGGAATAGGGATAACCCCGGGAATTACAGGCCAGTTAGTCTAACTTAGGTGGTAGGCAAAATAATGGAAAGGATACTGAGGGATAGGATTTATGAGTATCTGGAAAGACACTGCTTGATTAGGGACAGCCAGCACGGATTTGTGAGGGGTAGGTCTTGCCTTACAAGTCTTATTGAATTCTTTGAGGAGGTGACCAAGCATGTGGATGAGGGTAGAGCAGTGGATGTAATATACATGGATTTTAGTAAAGCATTTGATAAGGTTCCCCATGGTAGGCTGATGCGGAAAGTCAGGAGGCATGGGATAGTGGGAAATTTGGCCAGTTGGATAGAGAACTGGCTAACTGGTCAAAGTCAGAGAGTGGTGGTAGATGGTAAATATTCAGCCTGGAGCCCAATTACAAGTGGAGTTCCGCAGGGATCAGTTCTGGGTCCTCTGCTGTTTGTAATTTTTATTAATGACTTGGAAGAGGGAGTCGAAGGGTGGGTCAGTAAACTTGCAGACGATACGAAGATTGGTGGAGTTGTGGATAGTGAGGAGGGCTGTTATCAACTGCAAAGGGACTTAAATATGATGCAGAGCTGGGCTGAGGAGTGGCAGATGGAGTTCAACCCTGTCAAGTGTGAGGTTGTCCATTTTGGAAGGACAAATAAGAATGCAGAATACAGGGTTCACGGTAGGGTTCTTAGTAAGGTGGAGGAGCAGAGGGATCTTGGGGTCTATGTTCATAGCTCTTTGAACATAGGTGGATAGAGCTTGTAAGAAGGCCTATGGTGTATTAGCGTTCATTAGCAGAGGGATTGAATTCAAGAGTCGTGATGTTATGTTGCAGCTGTACAGGACCTTGGTAAGGCCACATTTGGAGTACTGTGTGCAGTTCTGGTCGCCTCACTTTAGGAAAGATATGGAAGCTTTGGAGAGGGTGCAGAGGAAATTTACCAGGATGTTGCCTGGAATGGAGAATAGGTCGTACGAGGATAGGTTGAGAGTGCTAGGCCTTTTCTCATTGGAACGGCGAAGGTTGAGGGGTGACTTGATAGAGGTTTATAATTGATCAGGGGAATAGATAGAGTAGACAGTCAGAGACTTTTCCCCGGGTACAACAGAGTGTTACAAGGGGACATAAATTTAAGGTGAAGGGTGGAAGGTATAGTGGGGATGTCAGGGGTAGGTTCTTTACCCAGAGAGTAGTGGGGGCATGGAATGTGCTGCCTGTGGGAGTGGCAGAGTCAGAATCATTGGTGACCTTTAAGCAGCAATTGGATAGATACATAGATAGGTGCTTAAACTAGGACAAATGTTCGGCACAACATTGTGGGCCGAAGGGCCTATTCTGTGCTATATTGTTCTATGTTCTAAAGTAAGAGTTCAATTAAGTTAGAACTCAAAGTGATCTAAGATCAAAGTTTGGTATATCTGCGAGTACCATGTATAGCATTAATGTACAATAAATCGTATTAACTTGAAGTCTAAGCCTGAAAACTTCACTGTACTTTCTCCCCAACCATATATTTTCAACTCAAAACAGAAATTGTTGGAAAAGCTCAGCAGGTGTAGTCTGTGGAGAGAAATCCGAGTTAATGTTTTGGGTCGAATAACCCTTCCTCAGAGCGTTCTGTTTTTGTTTTTGATTTACAGCATCCACAGCTCTTTCGGATTTTATTTTGAACTCAAATTCAGTGCAGCATCAAAGCACAGGGTAAATGATGTCCCAGGCAAAACTCGCTGTGGAACACAGGAGTAAGCATGTCTTTATCTACCTCCTGTGTCTTTACACACTGATGTCTTCTCAACCTGATGGGATGAGTGCTGGGCTGTTTGATCATCCATTTTATTAGTCTGTTGAATAGATTGTTTTGCGCTCATTTCTAACTTATTACAGATTTATCCAAACAGACATTGACATCCTTTTTTTACTGAATAATATTATTGCTCTATAATAATGCAACATGTTAGAGTGTTCATTTCTGATTGCTTTCCTCTACTTCATCACAATTTAACTTATTTTTAGACGATAAAGCTTTATTTGTAGATCGTCACAAAAGCATTAGAAGGGAACGTTGAAACTGAAAAGGGCCCTGGTGAAAATAGCTCAATTGCATTCACCATGGCAACAAAGCAAGTTCTGACCTATTGTCCTTTAGTGACCTGAGGAAATAAAATAGACATGGAGAAAGGTTAACTCTACAGGATGTGGATGAACGGAGTGGACTCAAGTCAAACAACAGCTTGCATTAATCTCACACCTTTATTGTTGCATAAAAGTCCCAAGGCCATTCACAGGCCAGGGGTTGGACCCAAGAGAAGCAGAGAGAAAGGATTGTATTTTACACTGTCAAATGCAGGATGTCTCAAAGCAATTTGAAACCAAAATACTGTTTGAAGCAGCAATGCTGTTATAATGTAGGAAGTATGTCTGCTAATTGGTGCAATCATGGTCCTGTAAGCAGCAATGACTAGTTAACCTGCTTTTTACTGAGTCATGTTGGTTGAGGGATAAATATTCACCAAGGAGAATTTCTATGCCCTTAAACGATGGAATCTTTCACTGACAGTGCAAATTGGGCTTTGTCAAATGGATAAATGTGTCCCCAGAATCCCAGAATTCTTACAGCGCAGATAGAGGTTATTAAGCCCATTGTGCTGTACCAACTCTGTCTCAGTGCCAATCTCCTGTCGGGTCCCCATACCCCTGCACTTTGTTTCTATCTAAGTGATCACTTAAGGCCCTCTTGAATACTCAATTAAAGCCTTCGACACATTCTTGGGTAATGCACTCCAGACCCCAAATACTTGACATGTGAAAACTGTTTTCTCGTCACGTATTTGCTACTTTACCAAAACACTTTAAAAAACTGTGCTCTTCAGTTCCCAATGCTCAAATGAGCTATAACAGTTTCTCCCCATCTGTACTCTGTCTTAACCCTACATAATTTTGAAAACTGCTATCAAATTTCCTTTTAGCCTTCCTCTCTCAAAATAAAACTGTCTCAGTTTCTTCAATTTATTCCCATTACTGAAGTGTCTCAGCAGTCCCTGGAATCACCCTTGCAAACCTCTTCTGCAGTATCTCCAATGCATACAGGAAAGGAACCTCTGACAGGGCAGCTCTCCTTCCATACTGCACTGGAATGTCAGCCTGGATTATGTGCTAAATTCTCGCGAAAACACTTTTTTAAACTGGGACGTGAGAATGTTATCACTGCTAAGTTCTACATTGGGTAAACAGAAGTATAGAACATAGAACATAGAAAAGTACAGCACAGAACAGGCCCTTTGGCCCACGATGTTGTGCCGAGATTTAATCCTAATGTAAAGTATAATAACAACCTACGCACCCCTCAACTCACTGCTATCATGTGCATGTCCAGCAATCGCTTCAATGTCCCCAATGACTCAGCTTCCACCACCACTGCTGGTAATGCATTCCATGTATATGTAAGTATGTAAAACAAAGTTGTACTAAATCACCATTGCATATCTTAAGTGTTTAACACGTTTTCCCTTGAAGCATTTCTGCTGAATATTTTGAGATTATACACACTGAGGAGCTGCAGAGGTGAGAGTTAAATTCATATGTGTGTGTGTGGGAGGGTGAGGGAGAGAAAAGGTGAATGGGATGAATCATGACACTATTAAGAGCTAATTAGTTCTCAAATTGGATTGGAGAGCAAAAGCTTTTAAGTACAAGCTTGGGACCTAAAGGTAGAATGTCTGTTTAAGGTGAACTTAGAGCATTTATATAGGAGTTAGAGGACAGAGTAGATGGTGGTGACCCTTGGACATCTGAACCTGTGTTTGTGGAACTTGTTGGGGTACTCCTGCCTGCTCCCTGCCCACCTGCAACCCTCCAGACATGAACAGACTGAGCTCTCAGCTCTTTCTTTGGCTGGAGCACTTTTTGATGTTAGTCAGTGTGTGCTCTGCAGTCTCCAAAAATAGCAATGCGGGTTTAAGTGACATTGTGGCACCCTGACTAAATGTGTTGGTTTAATCTGAAACCTCCTCCAGCCCGACAATGCTCAGTTCTCTTAAGCCTCCCTGGTTTTCTTTACTCTGCCATTGATGGCCATATCTTCTGTTGCCTTGGTTCTAAGCTCCAAAATTCCCTTCCTAAACTTATCCACCTCACCTCCTTTAAGAAAAATCTTAAAACATGCCTGAAATAACTCCAAGGAGGCAGGTATCCTGTTGCCAAGTCACCCTTTATTTAAACATGCATGATACTTAGGCTTTGAGGAGCCAGCTCAGAGCCAGCCCCTAGACTGAAGAGACTCTCTGACTCTCCTGTTTATGTCTGTCAGCCAGGGCTCCCTGATTGGCCCAGGTTAGCAACCCCAATCCTGGCCCTGGTTCCACTGCTTCTTTGACCAGACTTTTCGTCACTCCTCATATCCTCTTATGTGGCTGGGTGTCAAATTTTGTTTGATAACTGCTCTTAGGAAGTGCTTTGCAACGTGTTACTGTGTTAAAGATGTAACATCAATTTGATTGCTTTTAAAGTAGCCTACCCTCTACTCCGGCAGCAGGCCCTGGTGAATATTGCTGTGGGCATTGACCACAATTTACAGAGTACTGTCTTTCCCTTTTTCCTGAATAACATGTCTCTTAGCCTAATTCCTCAACCTGTTCTATTGCAACCTTCTTCTTTTCTTTTGATGAATTGGATTTAAGCCGCTCCTTTGAATCTAGGATGTCCCACAGTATTTTAACAGCCATCAATGAACTGCCTTGGAATATAATCACTCTACCAACACAGAAAACATGGCCGTCAAACGTTATGACCAGAAAGGTCTCATAAACAGTAAACCGGCAAAGAACAGAGAATCTGTTTTTCAGTGATCTTGGTTTAAGGATAAATATTAACCAAGTCACTCCCCGACAGCTCTCTAACTCTTTGAAGAATGTTATAGAGCTAACTCAGCTGCTGCTGACCCTTTAGCTCAGGTTGAACAATGGGGTATACATCACTCTGTGGCTGGTATCTTCAGTTAAAGAAATAGGCATGCAGGTAGTGCCTTATATATATGGTCTAGCTCAAACTAAACTTCCTGTGGCCTGACTAAACTAAACTGAGAGACTGCAGTTCTTGGGGAGGGACTAACCAGCTTCCAGTGTTAAAGAAAAGTGTGTTAGAAATTGTTC
This sequence comes from Chiloscyllium punctatum, assembly GCF_047496795.1. Lineage (NCBI taxonomy): Eukaryota > Metazoa > Chordata > Chondrichthyes > Orectolobiformes > Hemiscylliidae > Chiloscyllium > Chiloscyllium punctatum. The sequence continues at coordinate 11,986,971 of NC_092754.1, forward strand.
CTCATTATAACAACAAACAGCTGAAGTCAGGAAGATAAACATACCCTTACTGAGTTTGATACTCATGAGACAATTATAAATCATTGATGTAACATAACTATCTATATACTAATATGTAATAAACCGTTGCTGTTTAATCAAGCCTATATTTTACTGAATAGATCATGTAGGCATTCTTCCCTACTTGATTTTGGTATTTTGGCTAACGTTGATGAGAAGGATTGTTGGGAGCAAATCTACCTACTAAACATTGGTGATTCTGGCACCTGACATCATGAGACTTACCATCTCCCATTCTCCATCTCCAGAAGCAGAATGTTCGGGCCTAAAAGTTAAAGGGTGCATTTTTCACTCAGGTGACTCTGGCATGGTCTCATCAACCCAGAGTGCATCTTAAATAGTGCATCCTGCAAGTGAAAAGATAACACCTGCCTCTCAAATCAGCCAATTCACTCTGGGTTTCATTATGGCCACACCACACAGGAATTATTCTCTATTATTATGAGACTACAGGCTTAAAACTCCACTGACGATTTCCCAGTTTCCCACATAATTCCTGTGGAATTTCTTTGAACACAGCAGTTACCAACTCTATTGTTTCCAGGAGGTTTCTGTCTGCTTTGAAAGGGTGACACCGCCAAGCAAGTGGCAGAACTAAAGGAAGGGAACTCCTTACATGTCTGCTTCTCAGCTAGTAGGAGCACTCAGCAGCCCTTACTGAGGATGCTATGCTGAGTGCTTGGAGGTGTACTGGCCTCCAGAAGAGTAATTGTTGGTCCCTCCTCCAGCCCCATTAGGACGCAGGCCAAACCAATGGCTGAGCCACTGACAGATCACAGTCATGAGACCAGGGCTGTGTTTTAGTTAGAGGGTGTGCGATGGAGGGAGGTCTTTAACTTTTGGAAGATTTCCAACTTGCCGTCCCAGTGAGTTGGAACACAAGATAGAGCAGAGTGAGGAAATCGCAAGACATATTGATGTAACTGGCTCACTTATCGGTGAAAGATTGAAGGTGTGCATTTATGCTGTCACTTTTCCTGCTCTGGTTTCTGATTAAGGTCTCCATTATTCTGATGTGGGAGGTGCCGGTGTTGGACTGGGGTAGATAAAGTTAAAAATCACGTGACACCAGGTTATAGTCCAACGGGTTTACTTGAATGTTCAAGACGTTTCTGTGGCCAGCAGCGAAAAATTAGAATGGTGTGTTGCCTCCATGGTGCCAGGGTCAAGGATGTCTCAGAGACGGTGCAGAATGGTCTCAAGGGGGAGAGGACCCAGCAGGAGATCATTGTACAGATTGGAACCAACGACCTAGGAAAGGAAAAGGTTGAGATTCTGAAGGTAGAATACAGAGAGTTAGGCAGGAGTTTAAAAAAGAGGACCTTGAAAGTAATAATATCTGGATTACTCCCAGTGCTATGAGCTAGTGAGAGTAGGAATAGGAGGAGAGAGCAGATGAATGCATGGCTTAGGAGCTGGTGTATGGGAGATGGATTCACATTTTTGGATTATTGGAATCTCTTCTGGGGTAGAAGTGACCTGTACAAGATGGACGGATTGCACTTGAATTGGAAGGGGACTAATATACTGGCAGGGAGATTTGCTAGAGCTGCTTGGAGGATTTAAACTAGTAAGGGTGGGGGGTGGGACCCAGTGAAATTGTGAGGAAAGAGATCAATCTGAGACTGGTACTGTTGAGAAAAGAAGCGAGTCAAACAGCGAGGGCAGGCAGGGACAAAGCAGAGAAGAAGGTCGGACTGATAAATTAAGCCGCATTTATTTCAATGCAAGGGGCCTAACAGGGAAGGCAGATGAACCTAGAGCATGGTTAGGAACATGGGACTGGGTATCATAGCAATTACAGAAACGTGGCTCAGGGATGGACAGGACTGGCATCTTAATGTTCCAAGATACAAATGCTACAGGAAGGATAGAAAGGGGGGCAAGAGAGGAGAGGGAGTGGCATTTTTGATAAGGGATAGCATTACAGCTGTGCTGAGGGAGGATATTCCTGGAAATACATCCAGGGAAGTTATTTGGGTGGAACTGAGAAATAAGAAAAGGATGATCACCTTATTGGGATTGTATTATAGACCCCCCAATAGTCAGAGGGAAATTGAGAAACAAATTTGTAAGGAGATCTCAGTTATCTGTAAGAATAATAGGGTGGTTATGGTCGGGGATTTTAACATTCTAAACATAGACTGGGACTGCCATAGTGTTAAGGGTTTAGATGGAGAGGAATTTGTTAAGTGTGTACAAGACAATTTTCTGATTAAGTATGTGGATGTACCTACGAGAGAAGGTGCAAAACTTGACTTACTCTTGGTAAATAAGGCAGGGCAGGTGACTGAGGTGTCAGTGGGGGAGTACTTTGGGACCAGAAACCATAATTCTATTCATTTTAAAATGGTGATGGAAAAGGATAGACCAGATCTAAAAGTTGAAGTTCTAAATTGGAGAAAGGCCAATTTTGACGGTATTAGGCAAGAACTTTCAAAAGCTGATTGGTGGTAAATGTTCGCAGAGAAAGGGATGGTTGGAAAATGGGAAGCCTTCAGAAATGAGATAACGAGAGTTCAGAGAAATATTCCTGTTAGGGTGAAAGGGAAGACTGGTAGGTATAGGGAATGCTGGATGACTAAAGAAATTGAGGATTTGTTTAAGAAAAAGAAGGAAGCATATGTCAGGTATAGATAGATCGAGTGAATCCTTAGAAGAGTATAAAGGCAGTAGGAGTATACTTAAGAGAGAAATCAGGAGGGCAAAAAGGGGACATGAGATAGCTTTGGCAAAGAGAGTTAAGGAGAAACCAAAGGGTTTTTACAAATACATTAAGGACAAAAGGATAACTAGGGAGAGAATAGGGCCCCTCAAAGATCAGCAAGGCGGCCTTTGTGTGGATCTGCTGAAAATAGGGGAGATACTTAACGAGTATTTTGCATCAGTATTTACTGTGGAAAAGGATATGGAAGATATAGCATGTAGGGAAATAATTTATGACATCTTGAAAAATGTCCATATTACAGAGGAGGAAGTGCTGGATGTCTTGAAATGCATAAAAGTGGATAAATCCCCAGGACCTGATCAGTTGTACCCTAGAACCTTGTGGGAAGCTAGGGAAGTGATTGCTGGGCCCCTTGCTGTATCATCGATAGTCACAGGTGAGATGCCGGAAGATTGGAGATTGGCTGACGTGGTGCCACTATTTATGAAAGGTGGTAAAGACAAGCCAGAGAACTATAGACCAGTGAGTCTGACTTTGTTGGTGGGCAAATTGTTGCAGGGAATCCTGAGGGACAGGATGTATGTGTATTTGGAAAGGCAAGGACTGATTAGGGATAGTCAACATGGCTTTGTGCATGGGAAATCATGTCTCACAAACTTGATTGAGTTTTTTTGAAGAAGTGACAAAGAGGGTTGATAAGGGTAGAGCAGTAGATATGATCTATATGGATTTCAGTTAGGTGTTTGACAAGGTTCCCCAAGGAAGACTGATTAGCAAGGTTCGATCTCATGGAATAAAGGGAGAACTAGCCATTTGGATACAGAACTGGCTCAAAGGTAGAAGACAGAGGGTGGTGGTGGAGGGTTGTTTTTCAGACTGGAGGCTTGTGACCAGTGGAGTGCCACAAGGATTGGTGCTGGGCCCTCGACATTTTATCTTTAAATAAATGATTTGAATGCGAGCATAAGAGGTACAGTTAGTAAGTTTGCAGATGACATCAAAATTGGAGGCGTAGTGGACAGCGAAGAGGGTTACCTCGGATTACAATGGGATTTTGATCAGATAAGCCAATGGGCTGAGAAGTGGCAGATGGAGTTTAAGTTAGATAAATGTGAGGTGCTACATTTTGGGAAAACAAACCTTAATAGGACTTAGTTGCACTTAATGGCAAAATCCTAGGGAGTGTTGCTGAACAAAGAGACCTTGAAGTGCAGGTTCATAGCTCCTTGAAAGTGGAGTCGCATGTGGTTATGATAGTGAAGAAGGCATTTGGTATGCTTTCCTTTATTGGTCAGAGTACTAGGTACAGGGTTGGGAAGTCATGTTGTGGCTGTATAGGACATTGGTTAGGCCACTTTTGGAATATTGCATGCAATTCTGGTCTCCTTCCTATCCGAAAGATGGTGTGAAATTTGAAAGGGTTCAGGAAAGATTTACAAGAATGTTGCCAAGGTTGAGCAATAGGGAGAGGTTGAATAGGCTGGGGCTGTTTTTCCTGGAGTGTTGGAGGCTGAGGGGTAACCTTATAGAGTTTTATAAAATCATGAGGGGCATGGATAGGATAAATAGACAAAGTCTTTTCCCTGGGGTCGGGGAGTCCAGAACTAGAGGGCATAGGTTTAGGGTGAGAGAGGAAAGATATAAAAGAGACCTAAGGGGCAACTTTTTCACGCAGAGGGTGGTGCACCTATGGATGGGCTGCCAGAGGAAGTGGTGGAGGTTGGTACAATTGCAACATTTAAAAGGCATCTGGATGGGTATATGAATAGGAAGGGTTTAGAGGGATATGGGCCAGATGCTGGTGGTGGGACTAGACTGGGTTGGGATATCTGGTTGGCATGGATGGGTTGAACCTAAGGGTCTGTGTCCATGCTGTACATCTCTATGACTCTATGACTCTAAGCTCTCGGAGCACTGCTCTTTCGTCAGGTAGCTCGTGGGGCAGGATACATAGGGCACAAAATTTATCAGTAAAAGATCAAAGTATCATATAACTGATGCAATTATTAGACAAACCTTTTTGGCTGTTCATTCATTAATCACTTGGAATGGGGATGCAGGTTTTGATTGATTAATCGGTAAATCCCAGAAATCCTGATGAAAGCTCCCAACCTGAAACATCAACTCTCCTACTCCTCTGATGCTTAATTGACTCTGACTTTATAGTATCTGCAGTCCTCACTAGCCCCAGTGAATATACCCTCAGACTGCTTTGAATTCAATGAAAGCATTAATAGCCCACTTGTATTGCTCCTGTTCAGTGGAATATGAAGCTGAATTCATATTGTTAACCCTGTGTTATGACTGCATCAGGAGTATTCAACAATTAACATATTTACATTCACATTGTTTGGCAAATCATGGCCTTCCATGTTGGAATATGGCGGACATTTCCTCTGGTCACATGACAACAGCAAACTACAAACATGACCAGAAAATCTCATGCAGTCAATATTCCTTGCAAAGGTAAGGTAATACAGAATGAGATTTAAAGGATCTACTTTTGTTTATGGAAAGATAAATATCACACAAGACCAGGTTATAGTCCAACAAGTTTAATTGGAAGCACTAGCTACCGTAGTGCCGCTCCTTCATCAGGTGGTTGTGTGACCACAGTCACCTGATGAAGGAGCAGTGCTCCGAAAGCTAGTGCTTCCAAATAAACCTGTTGGACTATAACCTGGTCTTGTGTGATTTTTAACTTTGTACATCCAGTCCAACACCGGCATCTCCAAATCTTGTTTATGGAAAGTAGAATTAAATATTAGATAGTAAAATAATAAAGATTTAATATAAAGCAAGCGATGAATATTTCTGTGAAAAATGAATTTCTGGATACTAATGACATGAAGGGATATGAGGATGGCAGGGAAATTCACCATGATCTGTTTGAATGACAGGGTAGACTTGATAGAATTAATGAGGTAAAAACAATGACTGCAGATGCTGGAAACCAGATTCTGGATTAGTGGTGCTGGAAGAGCACAGCAGTTCAGGCAGCATCCAAGGAGCTTTGAAATCGATGTTTCGGGCAAAAGCCCTTATCAGGAATAAACGCAGTGAGCCTGAAGCATGGAGAGATAAACTGGAGGAGGGTGGGGGTGGGGAGAAAGTAGCATAGAGTACAATGGGGAGTGGGGGAGGGGATGAAGGTAATCCAGAAACTTGATAGAATTTATGGCCTACTCCTGCTTCTACCTCTAATGTTCATGTGAGAAAGATTTACAAGGATATCAGGAAACACCGCACTCCTGTTCCCATTGAATCCCAGCCTGAACATTTACTGTGCCCCAGTCATGCACCTTTTCTAAACAACCACCACATGGCACTGCCTGTACACTGCCAAATCCCACTCTGCCTCTCATATTGAAATGCTACCAATTAAGCCACGCTGACAAACAGTAAATTTATTAGCCTCCCGTTAGCTTTATAATGGCATCAATGCATTGCAACAAGAGGAACCTATCCCCCAAATGTATCCAAATGCATTTTCTCTCCGCAAATTATCATTAGCATTCATGCTAGTCCTACTGCAGGCATCTGTTGGAGCTCGTCATTGATGCTGAAAGCTGTATAAGCTATCAAATATTACTGCCTTCATTTGCCATTGAGGTACGCTGAGATACAACACTGAGAATATGTTTTCAAATAATCTGTATTTTAAGATGTTACACAATTCAATTTGAGTAGCTACAACAAAAAGCATAGTTGATTTAAAATCAGCTCTCTGCTATCCTGTACGTTAAATAAGATCTGATTGGCGGACTCTCCATGTGGGAAACTATGGGTTTCCTGGCTGTGCATTGCTGTAGGTGCCTAAGGGAAGATTCCTGTTTACTTCATTAGAGAGAAAGGCTTGCATTCTTCTGGTGAAAAAAAGCCTGTTTCTATGGAAACAGATGAATTACATCAAATAGAGCCAGCACGGTGCTGTTTTCTCCCTCCAGTATTTGAAGGAGGAATAAAATTGTGCTGTTGATGCTTCAGTTATTGTCAAGGTTTCACCACTCTACTGTTCCTTCTCAGAACTTTCAATGATGTATGTTGCCTGTAGGCCCCACCTCACCAAATGAATCTGACGTGTAGGTTATTAAGTACCAGCACACAAGCAGCACACTGGTGTTTGTCTGATCATTCTGGGTGGATCAAACATGGATCATTCTGTGCTGATCAGCCTCTGGCAAGGGGCAGAGTCCTTGTGTATATTTAAAACTGAGATAGATAGATTCTAGATCAGCCTAGGAATCAAGGTAAATGGGGGAAGGGCAGGAACATTAACATGAGGAGTGTCAAATCAGCCATTGAGTCATAGAGTTAAATAGCATGGGAAACAGACCCTTCAGTCCAATTTGTTCTCACCTAGTCCCATTTGCCAGAATTTAGCCCATATCCCTCTAAACCCTTCCTCATCCATCCAGATTCCTTTTAAGTATTATAATTGTACCCTCATCCACCACATCTTCTGTCAGGTCGTTCCTTACATATACCATCCACTGCATGAGAAAGTTACCCCTCAGGCACTTTTTAAATCTTTACCCTCTCACCTTAAACCTATTTCCTCCAGTTTTAGATAAGATTAGAATCCCTACAGTGTGGAAAACCATGCAGACACAGGAAGAATGTGCAAACTTCATACAGGCAGTCGCCTGAGGAGGAAATTGAACTCGGGTCGCTGGTGCTGTGAGACAGCAGTGCTAACCAAGTGCTGCCCATTTAGATTCCCCTTTGCTGGGAAAATGACCTTGGCTATTCACCCTGTCCATGCCTCTCATGCTTTTATGAACCTTATAAAGCCATGACCCAATAAATGGCAGACCAGGCTCGAGGGGCTGAATGGCCTAATCCTGTTCTATTTTCTGATGGCTTCATAGTCTAATGGCACATGTAGTCATAAGGAGATGTGTTTATGTTCCTGTTTTAATGCCATGCAAATAACACTCATGAAGACTTAAGTTCTAATGTGGGATGAATTCTATTGGTTTGTCATTTAGATTAAAGTGTAGTAAGAGACAACTTGAATGTTTGAAAGAGATGCAGAGTAGAGCTGGCTGAACAAATAGAGTACGGTTTGGATGACGTAGATTGGAAGGAGGACTGAAAGATGGGGAGTGCTGAGGCAGCAAAAGGTTGGCCAGGGTAGTAAGGAGAACTGAAATAAGGGAGGAAGATTGTCTATTGATGAGTGTCTCATCGGTGGCAAAGAGGAATGAAGGAAGGAACAGAGTTTTAGAGCAAGAATTCTGGAAAAATTTTGAAATTCATAAAAACTAGGAGCAGGAGTAGGCCATCTGGCCCATTGAGCCTGCTCCACCATTCAATAAGATCATGGCTGTTCTTTTTGTGACCTCAGCTCCACTTACCTGCTCGCTCACCATAGCCTTGAATTCCTTTAGTGTTCAAAACATGATCTATCTAAGCTTTAAAAACATTCAATGAGGAAGCCTCAACTACTTCACTGGGCACCGAATTCTACTCATTCAATACCTTCTGGGTGAAGATGTTCCTCCTCAGTTCAGTCCTAAATCTGCTCTCCCTTATTTTGAGGCTATGCCCTCTTGTTCTAGTTTCACCCGCCAGTGGAAACAACCTCCCTGTTTCTATCTTGTTTATTCCCTTCACAATTTTATATGTTTCTACAAGGTTCCCCCTCATTCTTCCAAATTCCAATGAATATAATCCCAGTTTACTCAGTCTCTTCTTGTAAGCCAACCGTCTCAAGTCCTGAATCAACCTAGTGAACCTCCTCTGCATCCCCTCCAGGGCCAGTACATCCTTTCACAAGTGAGGAGACCTAAACTGCACATAGTACTCAAGGTGTGGCCTCACCAGCATCCTGTACAGCTGCAACATAATCTCTCTGCATTTAAACTCAACCCCTTTAGCAATGAAGGACAAAATTCAATTTGCCTGCAGACCAACATTCTGCGATCCATGCACAAGGACACCCAGGCCCCTCTGCACAGCAGCATGCTGTAATTTTTTACCATTCAAATAATGGTCCTTTTTACTGTTATTCCCATCAAAATGGATGACTCCACATTTATCAACATTGTACTCCATCTGCCAGGCCTTGGCCCACTCACTTAAACTATCTATATCCCTCTGCAGAGTTTCAGAGTCCTCTGCATCCTTTGCCTTACCACTCATCAATGTGTCATCTGCAAAGTTTGACACAGTACACATGGTCCTCAACTCCACATCATCGATATAAGTCGATGTCAAACAGTTAAGTCAATATGGTTCCATACAGAGGTGGCTTGAGAAACAAAAAAAGCAATAGATGGGGAGAGATTTGTTAGACCTGTCCCTGAAATCATTTGTACATTTTTGTGAAGCAAGAATGGATCTTATGGTAAGATGGACCAGGCTAATTACAGCAGTCAGGCCACAGCTGCTGAACGTTGGGGTGACAGTCAGTTGTATCTTGTTTCTGACACAGGGTTATAGCAACAGAAGGCACAGATGCAGTTTTGTCCTGTTGCTGTCTTCTGGGAGTCTGGGTAAGTTACAGCCTTGTGCATTTGCAAATTCTAACCCTTGCTGTCTGTAGGAAAGGGGGTGGTAATTTACTAACATGTAGGTAATCCGTACTGCCTACACTGTTCTCACCCATACAGCTGCTAGCTTTCAAGAGGCTTGTCACGATGCTTTAATTTGATTTTAATCCTCATTTCCCTATTGCTCTGGGAGAAGTGACAGCTTGCTTGGCTGTTTGTTGGAGGATTAATTTATTGTCATCTTAACAAGGCTGCGATGAGTTTGCTCTGATACCATTTCTTGCTGTATGCCTTCTGCCCAAGTAACACTGCAGACGCAAATTCCTGTCACTGATTCCATCATGTGGCCTTTTGAAGTAAACCCACAGCGGAACTAGAAAATAATTAATGAGTCAGAAAGCTGAGTGGTAGATTGAACTTTATCGCAATAGGAATTGGAATAAGGACAGCTGCCATCTTGAATGATATTGAGAGATTAGGATTGTTTTTGCTGGAGTTCAGATGAATGAGGGGGGATCTCATAGAGAGTCAGAAAATTCTAACAGGACTAAACAGGGTAGATGCAGGGAGGATGTTGCCGTTGGTGTCCAGGGCTCACAGTCTGACGATTCTGGGTGGACCATTTGGGAAGGACATGAGGAGATATATTTTCACCCTAAGAGGGGTGAGGGTGTGGAATTCTTTACCGCAGGAAGTAGTTGCCAATGCCAAAACATTGAATGTATTTAGGAGGTGGCTAGATATAGTACTTGAGCTGAATGGGATCAAAGGTTATAGGGAGAAAGCAGGATTAGGCGACTGAGCTGGATGACCAGCCATGATCCATGATGAACGGTGGAGCAGGCTTGAAGGGCCAAGTGGCCTCCTCCTGCTCCTATCTTCTATGTTTCTAGGTAACCTTTGAGTGAGCGTTCTAGGATTTTGACCCAGGTATTGAAGGCATCCTGGTAGATCTGGAACCACAAAGGAGCAGACGTAGGTTACTTGACCCATTGAGTCTGCTTCTCCATTCAGTCAGATCATGGATGAACAGATCATTTTAACACTAATAGAGTCATAGAGTCATAGAGATGTACAGCATGGAAACAGACCCTTCGGTCCAACCTGTGCACGCCGACCAGATATCCCAACCCAATCTAGTCCCTCCTGCTAACACCCAGCCCATATCCCTCCAAACCTTTCCCATTCATATACTCATCCAAATGCCTCTTAAATGTTGCAATTGTACCAGCCTCAACCACATCCTCTGGCAGCTCATTCCATACACGTACCACCCTTTGCATGAAAAAATTGCCCCTTAGGTCTCTTTTATATCTTTCCCCTCTTACCCTAAATCTATGCCCTCTAATTCTGGACTCCCCGATCCCAGGGAAAAGACTTTGTCTATTTATCCTATCCATGCCCCAGCAATCACTTCTCCAGCTACCCACAGAGTTCTAGGGTACACCTAATCAGGTCTTGGGGATTTATCCATCTTTAACTGTTTCAAGACATCCAGCACTTCCTCCTCTGTAATATGGACATTTTGCAAGATGTCACCATCTATTTCCCTACAGTCTATATCTTCCATATCCTTTTCCACAGTAAATACTGTTGCAAAATATTCATTTAGTATCTCCCCCATTTTCTGTGGCTCCACACAAAGGCCACCTTGCTGATCTTTGAGGGGCCCTATTCTCTCCCTAGTTACCCTTTTGTCCTTAATATATTTGTAAAAACCCTTTGGATTCTCCTTAATTCTATTTGCCAATGCTATCTCATGTCCCCTTTTTGTCCTCCTGATTTCCCTCTTAAGTATACTCCTACTTCCTTTATACTCTTCTAAGGATTCACTCAATCTCTCCTGTCTATACCTGACATATGCTTCCTTTTTTCCTTAACCAAACCCTCAATTTCTGTAGTCATCCAGCATTTCCTATAGTTACCAGCCTTCCCTTTCACCCTGACAGGAATATACTTTCTCTGGATTCTTGTTATCTCATTTCTGAAGGTTTCCCATTTTCCAGCTGTCCCTTTACCTGCGAATATCTGCCTCCAATCAGCTTTTGAAAGTTCTTGCCTAATACCATCAAAATTGGCCTTTCTCCAATTTAGAACTTCAACTTTTAGATCTGGTCTATCCTTTTCCACCACGATTTTAAAATGAATAGAATTATGGTCGCTGGCCCCAAAGTGCTCCCTCACTGACACCCCCGTCACCTGCCCTGCCTTATTTCCCAAGAGTAGGTCAGGTTTTGCACCTTCTCTAGTAGGTACGTCCACATACTGAATCAAAAAGTTGTCTTGTATGCACTTAAGAAATTCCTCTCCATCTAAACCTTTAACACTATGGCAGTCCCAGTCAATGTTTGGAAAGTTATAATCCTCTACCATAACTACCCTATTATTCTTACAGATAGCTAATATCCTATCTTTTCTCCATAACCATTGTATTCCTTAGGGATTAACCATCTGTTAATCTCAGTCTTTGAATATGCTTAACCATCAGTCTTTCTGGCAAAGAATGCCACAGATTCACTAACCTTTGAAAAGAAATTCTCCTCATCTCTTTTTAAATGGGGGTGACCCCGTATTCTCTCTGTTTATATCTTTTGGTCTTAGATTCTCCCACACGTGAATGAATCCTCTCACTATCTGTACTGTCAATTCCCCTAATAATATTGAAAACAAAAAATGCTGGAGATCACACTGGGTCAGTCAACATCCATGGAGAGAAAGCAAGCTAACATTTTGACTCCACTCTCTCTCCATGGATGCTGCTCAACCTGTTGTGATCAGCAGCATTTTTGTTTTGAGTACAGACTCTAACACCTGCAGTAATTTGCCTCTAATAATATTCCATGCTTCAATGAGGTGGCCTCTCATTTTTCTCAACTCCAGTTTGTGCAGGCCCAGTGTTCTCAACCTCTCCTCATCAGAAAATCCCTCCATCACTGAATGGCTGACATTAGTTGCCTGAACTTTCTCCAGATTGCCTCCAATGCTGTGATATTGTTCTCTAGATAAGGAGACCAAAACCAATCGCAGTATTCCAGCAAAGGTCTATGTGTGCCTTTTGTAATTTTAGCAAGATTTCTCTATTTTCCCTGTATTCCCTTTAAAATATTGGTCCAGATTCTGTGTGCCTTCTCTATGACCTGCTGAACATGGTTGCTAGATTTTTGTGATTCACTCTTTAAAATCCCCAAATCCCTCCTCGTGTTTTACAGTTTGCCTTCATTTAAACAATATTCAGCTCCTCTATGCTTCCTGTCAAAATGCACAAACTTACATTTCCCCACATTGCATTCTATCTGCCCATTTGCTTAACTTGTCTATATTTCACTGTTGTGTCATCCTCACCACCTGTTTTTGTGACTTCAATCAACTTGGAAACAGTACATTCACTTTCCTCATCCAAGTCATTAATATAAATTGTAAGTAATTCCTAGCACTGGTGCCTGTGGGACTCCACTAGTTACAGGATATTGGCTGCATGACTGGTTTGTCATGCACAGAGATGCCAACATCTTTTGTTCATGCTGTGGTCACCATGAAGTTTCTGCCTTCTTGACCGAGCCCTTCACCTGAGGCGTGGAGACCCTCAGCTTAAACCCACTGCCCTTTGTCTCTCTTTAATGAAAGAGTAACTCTATTGTCGTCTGGGACTATAGTGTCTTTCCTTACTTTCTTCCGCGTCCTGTACAATGCAATCACAGCAGGGCAGATGATGATGAGGACAGAAGCAAACAACAAGGACCAATGTATTAAATAGGCCTCTCTGATTGTCTACCCATCAGGAATTTTTCCTCTGACTAAGTTTTCTTTTTAACCTATTAAAATATTCTAAATTTTTAGAATCCTTTAGGTAAAGACATTTTTTTAAAGTTATAATTCATGTTTGTACCTTCTTCCACTTGCCTCACTTACCTGAAGTATTATTTGGGATTCACTGTGTGTAATCTGTGTAATATTTCCTTATTTTAGTAAAGTCCTTCCTACACTTTATTTTTCAAGTCAAGTAGAAGTTTTTCCAGTTTTTATGATTCATTTTAATTTTAAGGGGAGAACTGGGTAAAGAGCCGAGCAAGTTATTTTCTGATATTATTTGATGTCACCAGGCCCTGTAGCAACTATTGCCAGTGGGCTGTTTGATTGGCACCCTGGGCTGCTGGGCATTGCAGAACCATCCTCTCTCTAGTATCCTTGGTCTCTGCAAGTAACCGTGTGATTACATTCACCATTCTGTGATTTGTATCCGGGTCCAACTTTGTTGTAATACATCTTCAAAATGCACAAGAACAGAGTGGCATGGCTGAAAAATCTTTTAAGAGAAAATGAGGACTGCAGATGCTGGCGATCAGAGTCAAACAGTGTGGTGCTGGAAAAGCACAGCCAGTCAGTCAGCATCTGAGGAGCAGGACAGTCGACATTTCGAGCATAAGCTCTTCATCAGAAATCTATTGACAGTCCCACTTCAGCACCTGATGGTGGTAATGTGGTTGTGTCAGAGACCATTAAATTTTGAGGGTCAGGCTAATGCTCTAAGGACATAAGTTCAAATCCTGTCATAACAGCTGGTAAAATTTAAATTCAGTCAATAAAATATGGAATTAAAAGTCAGTTTCAATAATAAAGTAGCCACTGGTACTTTTATGTCAACACTTAAATGTGTTCTTGCGTGACGTAACAAGCCACTCAATTCAGGGGCAATTGAGGATGGTGCAACAGCTTCTGGCTTTTCCAGGAAAATACACATCCTATGGATGAATACATCCCAAATAAATAACATGAGAGGGAATATATTTACTGAGCCCCAAAAATTTGGGAAAATCATTTTCTGCCTTACACTTTAGAAAGTACAGTTCAGGCCAGTTGCTTTTGAACATATTGAACATTTCTATAGCTTTGCATTCCCCATTATTGGAACAGTAAACTAATCATAGAATTCTTACAGTGTGGAAGCAGGCCATTCAGTCCATTGAGTCCACACCGACCCTCTGATCCCACCCTGACCCACCCCATCCACCCCTGTAACTCTGCAATTCCCATGGCTCACCCACCTAGCCTGCACATCCCTGAATACAATGGGCAACTTAGCATGGTCAATCCACCAAACCTGCACATCTTTAGACTGTGGGAGGAAACCCACACAGACACGGAGAGACCACGCGGACTCAGTTGTCGGAATGCAGAATCAAACTCGGGTATCTGATGCTGTGAGGCAATAGTGCTAACCACTGCCGCCCATGTTTATCGGAAATAAAGAGCGAGCTTGCATTTACAATCATGCATTTCACAATCTCAGGATGTCCCAAAGAGCTCTAAAGCCAAATAAGAACTTTTGAAATGAAGTCACTGTGACAATGTAGGAAAACACAAGAGACAAACTGTACACAGGCTCCTACGAATAGCAATATGCTAATCATCAAATAATCTGATTCAAAATAAACTACTGTGAATGCTGGAAATCTGAACCAAATATATAGAATTCTGGAGAAACTCAGCAGGTCTGGCAGCATCTGTGGACAGAGTACATAGTTAACAATTCGAGACTGGTATGACTTCTTCAGAATCAGCTAACTGTTTACATGATTTAACAGCAAACTATGGTATATTTGACAGTCACCCAAGGGGGAAGATGGGCCTTGAGTTAACATCGTATCTGAAAGATGGCACTGCTGAAAGTATTGCATTTCTTTGGTGGTATGCTGAAGACTCAAGACTCAGGCGTGGCATTTGAACCTAAAATATTCTGACTCAATACAACCGAATGAATAAAATAACTGGGTTAATACCAATTTTGAAAATAGTGGAAATAAAATAAAGTGTAAGTGTGTTAAACATTCAAGTGTTAAAATTTAAAACAGCAATTTCTAGGTTGCTTAATTCTGGAAAAGTGTGGCATATAAATGACATGGTGCGTAAAATTTCAATTTTGTGTTGAAGGCTAGAATGTTATGGATTTCATCATTAGATTACATGAAAGCCATTTCTAACTGGAATCTCTAAAGGTTGTTGAAAAAAATATATATTTTTGTTTTTTTGGCCGTGATCATCCGTAAAGAATCTCCTCAAATGATAACTTCAAAGAAATAAATTCATAAATTATACTTTCAAATCTGCTTTGATGATTCATCTACATCCCACACCATGTCTGAAGCCTTTTGAAGTAGGTGCCATCATATTGTCTAAGGAGGAAGAAGTGAAGTAAATGGAGGGGGTGGACATCATTGGGAGAAAAGAAATCAAAGAGGGTGCCAACTTAATTGAAGGATCTTTTAATGGGATTGCGTAAAAAAGATGAGATAAACTACTCTGAAGGCTGGATACATAAATGTCACCTGATGTGTTACTGAATCATCTAGATAACAAAAGGTCCCAAGTCTATAGTGTAGTTGTTATCTTACTGGAATAACAATCTAGAAAGATGCACTAATAATCCCACGCAATAGCAGCTTAAATTCCAGCTTGAGTATTCTGAATTTAGTTAAAATAATCTGACATTAATGAAGGTGGCCATGAAATCCATCTGCTCTTCCCATTGGGAAGAACATTTGCTTTCTCACATCATCTCTGTTGTTTGTAATTCCAGTTTCATGTAAATGTGCTTGACTCTTAGCTACTCTCTGAAGTTTATATTTCATGGACAATGCAGCCGATGTCCAGAGGTGAGGTGAGGATGACTACCCCTTGACATCTAAGCGCAATTTTACTAAGTATTTTATCAAGGAGCTCTACCTTGTGTTTTTGGGACCAGGGAAAAAGTGCACTTAGGAATATTGTTGTGGTCTTTGGAGGTCAGTCATCTCAGCTCCAGGACATTGCTGCAGAAGTTCTCTGGAGTCATGTCTAAGGCCAACCATCTTCAGTTGCTTCATCAATGACCTTTCCTCCATTATAAGGTCAGAAGCAGGGATATTCACCAATGATGGCAGAATGGTTAGCACCATTTGTGGCCCCTCAAATACTGAAGCAGTCCATGTACAAATACAGCAAGACCTGGACAATATCCAAGTTTGGGCTAGCAAGTGGCAAGTAACATTTGCACCACACATATTCCAGATAATGACCATCTCCAATAAGAGACAATTCAACCATTGCCTCTTGACACTTTTCATTGATGAATCTCTCACTACCAATGTTTGACGGTCATTATTGACCAAAACCTGAAGTGGTCTAGCCACATATATGTATTGTGGCTACAACAGCAGGTCAGAGGCTAGGAATCCTGTAGTGAGTAATTCACCTCCTGACTACCCAAAGCCTGTCCACCATCTTCAAGCCACAAGTCAGGAGTGTGATGGAATACTCCCCACTTGCCTGGATAGGTGCAGCTCCATCAACACTCAAGAAGCTTGACATCATCACTGCACAAATTCACCAAGGATCCGAAGAGAGTACCTTCCAAATACACAGCCAATGCTAGGACAAGGGCAGCCAATATGTGGTAACTCCACCATCTGCAAGTTCTCCTCCAAGGCACACGCCAGTCTTTCGTGGAAATATTTTGCTGTTCCTTCAGTGTCACTGGGTCAAAATCCTGGAATTCCCTCCCTAATGACATTGAGTCTACTTACACGAAATGGACTGTAGGTTCAAGATGACACTCACCACCACCTTCTCAACTAGAGGTGGGCAATAAATGCTGAAGAAGGAACAGTGATCCAAAAGCTTGGGATTTCATATAAACCTGTTGGACTATAACTGTGTGACTTCTGACTTTGTTCACTGCAAGTGGAGGAAGCTGGATTAAGAATTGGAATTCCAAATTCCAGGCTCCAGCACCATTTTCGGTAAGGTGTGGGGACCTTACGACTTAATGAAAATCTGAACTATAGTTTTTAAAGATCCCAGAATTTCAGAGCATAACACAAAATAAAATTCATATTTGAAAATAAAGGTTTAAAACACCCTCCCTCCCTCCCTCCCCTGGAAAGTTTGAGTAGAATACATAACAAACACTTGTTTCTTTGATGTGAAATATGGCTGTAAATGGATTAGCATGTTTGATGGAATATTCTTAAGGAGCAATCTAATTTGAACATAATTACAGAGATGAAGTGTGATTGATGCCCCATATTATATATTCTGTTTATTCATTTTTTAAAAAAATTCTGTTCAAATATCTAATTCGCTGATCTGTGTTGTATGATATTATAAATAACATTTAATTACTGCTCATTAAACTTTAAACAGTATGATAAATCTGACTTTTAATAAGCACTAAAGTTCTCAGTGACACTTTCGCAAGATCACAAGATAGGTTCAGATGAACAAAGCCCACAGCCTATTTGATCTCCATTCTGTAGAATACCAACCCCACCATCTGCCTGATGCATCACAAATCTGAGTTTGTTGTCCAGATATTGATCATTCTTATTGGTAAAATCCTGTGAAGACACAGGCACATAGACTCTTGAGTCCGTCAAGCCGATTCTGCTATTCATGGCTGCTCTGTGTTCTAATGCCTTTGGCCCATATCCCTTCATATCTTTGCTTAACAAAATTTATCTATTTCAAACAATTTCTAACTTCTGGTCTCAGACATGTTTTTTGCAATTCTTCTTCTGCTGGTCTTGTAATATATTTGTACAGCAAAGAAGGAGGCCACTCTGCAGCATCTTGTGCCCATTATAACTCTTTGAAAACTATATCCAATTACTCCTCCCCTGCTCCCCCACAGAATGTTGTAGTATTTTCCCCTTTGTATATTTATCAAATTCCCTTCTCAACGTTACCATTAGATCTGCTTCCAATGTTCTTTCAGGTGAAACGTTACAGATTCTAATACCTCATTGTGTAAAAAAAACATGTCTTTTTTGTTTCCTTTTCTAATTATTTTAATTAGTCTAACTCCTTTGATTATAGACCCTCCTGTCAATAGAAATTATTGGTATTGACTTATTTTTTATCCAGGGAATGTAAATGGAGCTCCCTTGACCAGCATTCATTGTCTTTGCTTTACTTTCTTTTGAGTTAAATATTTTACATTCCTCTGCAAGGCCTCCTTAAATATACCATTTTTGAAAGCTTTTATCTTCCAAGTTTTTCTTCAAAATTCATGTTCTAACTTCAGTCTTTTCTGCCTAAGAAAGATAGAGTTATAGAGATGTACAGCACAGGAACAGACCCTTCGGTGCAACTCATCCATGCCGACCAGATCTCTGAAATTAATCTAGTCCCATTTGCCAGCATTTGGCCATATCTCTCCAAACCCTTCCTATTCATATACCCATGCCTTTTAAATGTTGCAATTGTGGCTGTCTCCACCACCTCCTCTGGCAGCTCATTCATAGACGGATCACACACTGTGTGAAAAAGTTGCTCCTCGGGTACCTTTTAAATCTTTTCCCTCTCACCTTAAACCTATGCCCTCTACTTTTGGACTCTCCTACCCTGGGGAAAAGATCTTGTCTACTTACCCAATGCATTCCCCCCATGATTTTACAAACCTGTATAAGCTCACCCCTCAACTTCTGATGCTCCAGGGAAAATAGCCCCAGCCTATTCAGCTTCTCCCTATGGCTGAAGCCCTCCACTCCCAGTGATATCCTTGTAAATCTTTTCTGAACCCTTTCAAGTTTAGCAACATCTTTCCTATAAGAGGGAGACCAAAAGTATATGAGTACTCCAGTTGTGTTTCAACCATATCACAAAAACTGAGAACTGTTGTTCTGTAACGATGGAGCATGTCTTAGTCACTGCAAAAATGGTTGAGGATCCTGAAAATCAGAAGTCCCACCTGCAAACACAGGGCACCATTTTCCTGGGGTTGAGAATGAGAAAGGATCAAGTTTTGTGCATGCATGGAAGAAGCATGTCTAAACGTCATTGATTCATTTGAATAGCCATAGTGCCCCTTTGGAGAGGCATGGTACCCCGTTAGATATGGTTGTAGGACACCTTTGTGGGAAGTCAGGTGCCCTTTGGAATTGTTAAAGGTAGACACAAATATGTGTACAATATGTATACAGTGGAACAATGAAGCACATTGGGATTGTGCAAAGCACCAATCAGAATTATCAAGAAGACCTATCAAAGTGGCATGTCAAACCATCAAAGCAATAAAACTCCTGTTCTGTAATTTTCTTTTTTAAATGATGTGTTAAAAAGAATGACTGTTATTTCATTCTGTCTGCTAGCATAATGCTTAAAGTTACCAGTACTGGATTAGTGTGCACAACTCGTTGTGAAATCTTTCTTTATCACAGTTAGGTGCCTTCCATTGCACAGCTTGATTGATTGCTTCAAGTGTTGATAGACCCATTGAAATGGGACTATGAATTCGAATGCTTATTTTTATCAGGGATTATAGATCGGAACCAATTGTTCATTTTCATATTTGTTATGTAGCTGAAGGAACATAGAAGTCGTGAATGGATTTCTATGAATATGAATTATTTTAAAAAATAGAAATGCCACAATTATAGAGTCATAGAGATGTACAGCATGAAACAGATCCTTTGGTCCAACCTGTCCAAAACTAACTCTATATCTAAACGAATCTAGCCCCATTTTCCAGCACTTGGCTCATATCTTTCTAAACCCTTGCTATTCATACACCCATTGAGATGCCTTTTAAATGTTGTAATTGTACCAGCCTCCACCACTTCCTCTGGCAGCTCATTCCATACACTCACCACCCTCTGTGTGAAATTGTTTTTTCTCAGCATGAACTATGCCCATGGTGGATTTTGTGAAAGTATGAGAGAAAGTGTGGTGTATGGGTAACTGGGATGGCATGAGTTGGCACTAACTTTACTTAGGGCCTATAAAGGCACATGATGTGTTTGAGGATGGCATAGGTTGACATGAAGGTATGAGCAGTTATGGGATGAGCAGAGGTGCATTACCTGGCACAGATGAAGTATGGGTTTATGATGGATGGGTAATAGGTATGGGAGATAAGTCTGGATGGGGACTGGAAATCCTGTCTGGGAGGCAAAGCTGGGTGGAATTGAGTGGGTGTGAGAACTGAAAGTTGGAGAGCTGTTTGTTGCTTTTCTCATTAAACTTCAACATATTGACAGTGCATTGGCCTTCTGCTCAGACCACCTCCCATACCTGGCAACTACAGCACTCATTGTGGGGTAGCCCAGCTCAACTCCCAGAGAAGCTGGCCACCCTGAAATAAAGATTCCAAAGTCCAGAGCATTATTTCCCAGGTCTATGAGTCCAAGAATATGCTCACAGCTCCAGGTACCATTCTCAAGTGACTGTTTTCTTGGAGACTGCACATTCTCCCCGTGTCTGTCTGGGTTGCCTTTGGCTGCTCTAGTTTCCACCCACAGTCCAAAGATGTGCAGGTTAGGTGGATTGGCTAGGTTAAATTACACATAGTGTCCAGGTATGTGCAGGCTAGTTGGATTAGTCATGGGAGATGCAGAGTTACAAGGATAGGATGGGGTATGCATTTGGGTTGGATGCTGTTCAGAGGATCAATGTAGAATCGATGGGCCAAATGTGGGAACTCTATGTGCTCCTGACCCAGGAACAAAACGTCAGGCATCTGTCCAGAAACATTAACTTTTGTTAAAAGAACCCTACTTCTGGCTTCCTTATGGGTGTGGCACAGCTCATTGTTGCAATAATGGTTATTTTCCCAATCTGTGCCAATTCAATTAATTTCAGTAGTCAAGGTATTACTACTGGCCTCTGTTCCCTTGAGTTAGGGAGTGAATGAGATTTGAGTTTGTTTGCTGTCAGTGACCCTTGCCTACAAATAGAAACATCTTGTGATTTATTCTAATGTGTTTGATCAGCATCATTCCTTGCATTCAAACATTATTTAAATTTGCTTTGTCTCAATTATATTGCAAAAGTATTTATCAAACTGTCTCACTAAATTAGAGTCCATGAAGCTTTTGTACAGAGAGAGAGAGCAAGTCAAGCGTGAGAGGTTCCATAGATGGTGAGAAATAGAAAAGGTGCACTTTGTAAACAATATTAATTATATTAGGGCTTAATGAAATAGTCACAAAATATTATTTTCTACTACTTGAAGAGCTGGGAGCAAGTGTTGTAACGTCCATCTTATGCTTTGATACTATTTACTTCATCTAATCCTGAATAGCAAATTTGTTTGGCAATTAAGACCTGTCAGAGAATATAAAGTATATTTAGTCAATGTGTTATGACACACCTCTGGGGCAGATGGGACTTGAACCTGAACCTTCCAACATGGCAATGGGGATACTACCTCAGTACCACAAAAGCCTTCAACTGTTAGAGAGCAAATTAAATAGGCAATGTCTTCAATGGGCAATATGAACTCCCAGCCATTTTCTACCTCTCCTGATTGAAGATGGTGAAAGTTAAATTATACGAAGTAAAATGACTGCCATAACATTGTTTATTTCCTGTATTATATCTGAACCTACCCCAGAGGTTACTGTGGTGTTTTTATATTTCTTTCTTAAGGACTGAATGATTACATGACAAAATAAGGAGCAGAAATTGCCTGTGCCCACTATAGACTTACCAAGACATCTGAAAGCAAATCACCTTCAAGAGATTTGTGGAAGATTCTGGGCTTCAGCTCCCAGACATTTGAAATCAATCAGTTTTTTAAAATAGTGATTATCTTGGTGTCTATCTAGTATATGTTGGTTTGTTGAGGAAATAATAACTTTCTTGTATTTTCCCACAGGCAAATAATCACTTGATATTGAAAGCTAAGTATTGAGAGGCTCTGGGGCCAGTTCACAATTTGACTAGGTTTGACCTATGGTAAAGGATAAACCAATAAACACAACAGCACTGATTTTGTGACTTATGATGGGTAGTAACTTCCAACATCAGCCATTTAATGTATAATGGAAAGGATTTGACTTGATGAAGCACCATTTGTGATTTCAGGATCTCCTGAACTGCTTTCCAGCCAATAAGGTCATGAGGGGAGCTAGCCACTTTGATGAAAATAAGTACATCTTGAATCTGTGACCTCAAAGAAGAGGGAGAAAAAATTGGAATGGAAACCAATTCGCCACCACTGAGACTTCAATGGAAGGGATGATCAAGAAGATGTAGCAAGGGAGTATCATGTAGTTCAGTTTTGAAATCTCACAAAGTGTTGAGGTTCAGTCTGTTCCAGTTATAAATCTTCCATACAATACATGAAGTAGAATCTGAACTCAGTGAACAACTGTCACATCTAAAAGCAAGTCATCCATACTCTACCCAGCAGTGATAGAAGGCCTTGTGAACTTAAGTTCAGGGTGGGACCCCACCACCTTTTCTAGGTTCATGATGGGAATGCCCTGGCATTGTCTTTCTATCGCACTGCGATTTGAGATATTTGCAGAGGTGTTACTTGGTCAATCAATGTTCACTTAAACACCCATCCTGTAGTCAACCCATCAGTGGGTCAGGGGCTTGCCAAGTGAGCATCAGGACATGCAGACTCTGGTATGTTTACTTGTGTGTGTGTCTGTCTGTGTGTGTGTGTTTGTCTGTGTGTGTGTGTTTGTCTGTGTGTGTGTCTGTATGTGTGTGTATGCCTGTGTGTATTGTGCATCTGTGTATGCATGTGAGTACATCTGTATGTGTCTGTGTGCATATATGTGTGTATGTGTCTGTGTGTCTGTATGTGTATGTCTGTGTCTGTATGTCTGCGTGTGCGTCTGTATGTGTGCATGTGTCTGTGTGTGCTTCTGTGTGTGTGCGTGCACATCTGTGTGTGCGCGTCAGTGTGTGTGTGTCTGTGTGTGCATCTGTATCTGTGTATGTCTCTGTGTGTGTGCATATCTGTGTGTGTGTCTGTATGTATGTGTCTCTGGGTGTATATGTGTGTCTGTGTGTGTATGGTGGGGTGGTGGTCCTTCACTTAACATACCTCGGTGCCTGATTGAGGGTCCCAGCATTGGAGCGACCCAAACATCTTCCTTACTGCTAACACCCTCCTCACTCCCTCATGCCCATACCAAACCAACCTCTTTCTGCCGTCAGTTTCTGTGCATGGATTTCTCCTCCATTGGAGACCTTGGGTGAGTTCAACGACACAGCACAGATATCACAACATTCAGGTCAGTCCAGCTCAGAGTCATAAAATCACACAGCATGGAAACAGATCCTTTGGTCCAAATAAAGCAATAATTAACATTCTGCTTCCCATGGTGTTCTCTTTGTGTTAAAGTAAAGGTTACCACTAGCGTCAAAACAATCAATCCTTCTTTATCCTGAACTTGAACATTGCTTCAACTTTTTCCACATCTAACCTCCAGCCTTTCTCTCGCTCACACTTTTCGTGATCTGCTGTAATAACCTGAGAGGTTGAATCAGATGTTCTTTTATCTCACGTACATTATTCCCAACTGTGCCTATGTCATTTAAAGATTTTACAAAGCTCTCTTGGTCAGTATCCCGATGTCAACTCAGCAGATGCACAACTGAACAGGCCACACTCTACCTTCTGATCTCTGATCCCTTACCTGGTCAGCCTCTATCAGTTTCATATCACCCAGCCCACCAGCTTTATAAATGTTGTTCTCTTTTCCGAATCCCTCCATGTTGTTGCTCCATGATGACCTTCCCCAGTCGGTGCTCTTTGAACTTCTGAATGTGTCCTGCCAAATGTTCCCAGTCTCCCTGTTCTTGGAATGCACCATTAGTGGCTGAGCCTTGGGTCACAATTTTCATCCTTAACCCATTCGATCAGCGATATCTCTACACACTTTTAAAAGCCTCCTTTGACTGTCTAGCCAATTTACACACCTACCCTCCTGTTTTCTGTCTTCTAATTTCCTTTGTATGGTCAGTATATGAAACAATCTATGAGCGTAATTTCATCTCAGGAGAAACTAGGTTAAGGGAATGAAGGAGAAAGTATTAGAGATTGGTGAAATTTTCTGCCATAGAAAGCAGTTGAAGCCAAAATATTGAGTGTTTTCAATAAGGAATTCGATACAATTTTTAGGGCTAAATCGATCAAAGGGTATGGGATGGAAGTGGTAACAGGGAACTGCACTAGATGATCAGCCATGATCCTATTGAATGGCGAAGCAGATTAGATGAGCTGGATGACCTATTCCTGTTCCTATTTTCTATGTTTCCATTTTCCATGTTACACTGAATGGGTGAGGTAAATACAGTGGGGAGAGGCTTGGGAAGAGTAGAAAAACCAGTATAGATCAGCTGGTTCAAATGGCCTGTTACTATGCTGTAAAATCCCATTATTTTAGAATTAAATGTTGTCAATTTAAGCAAACACTTCCCACAATGTAACTGAATTTGGGGTAAGGCTTTGAGGCTGCCTCACTGTTGGCAGGTCAGTTTGTACATGCATTCTGTGTGCATTTTTACACTGCTCCTGAAAGGTTTAATCTAAGTATCCAACTATGACAAAGACAGGCCAGTTGGATGAGTTTCCCTCTCGAGCAGCTGTTGCCCAGGGAACCATTCACTGAGCATCAATCAGATCAAAACAATTTTAAATATTGTCTGAATAAATCAAATTCACCTAACAGTCTGCAATGATGTTCCATGTCTCAAGTCGTTAATGTGAGGGAATGATGGGCTATTTTCGGTTGTCATGAAGTTAACATGAAGAATCTATGCTAAATTTGACATGTGATGTTAATGGTCCACTTGATCTAATTGTGTGTGTAACTGCAGTTATTGTATCGTCTTCATCCAGTGTTAGAAAAATTGATTGCTAAATAAAATAAGCTCTTAATGAAGGAAAGATGAAGAAAGCATAATTTCAGGCTGTTTCCAAAGTTATATTACAGTAAATAAAAGGCTGCATTATAGATTTTAATCCATTAGAACTGAAACATATCAAATATTGTACAGAGTATAAGAACAGTAACCATGAGAAGACCAGTCCTTCTGATCCATTTGCCTTCATTGCTCTTAATGTTTGCAGAATCCAGCAGAACACAGAAGAGAGAACTTGTTTTATTTTCTACAATTCACAAACTAAACAATATTGATGGCATCCCTGAGTAAAGGTCAAAGCTCGAAAAGATGGTCCAGGAAGTCTTTTGAATAAATTGCAGATATTGAATTTCCTAAGAATGAAATGATGGTTTCTCCCACTTACTCCCCATGGAGCATCCTGATCTGAGGCTGTCCCTGAACCTGCATAAATAGCTACATTTGTGGGTGGAATGATGTCAAAGAACTTGAAAGGATTTTCTGGGAAATGTTTCAGTGCAACAATTAATATGTTTTAGTTTTTGTATTTTCCTCATGATTTAAAAATCTTTTCTGGAAAAGAAAACTATTCACATTAGTGCCAATATAAACAATATTTATGCTTATCACACATGCATCCATCATTAACTTATCTAGATCACTGCATTCATTAAATTTATTGATCAATGAATTTGTCATCCGTTATGACCTGCATGCTCAATGTATTTGTTTACCTCTACAGTGATGACTCCCGTTCTTTCCCAACTCACCGGCAGAGACGTTCTTCTTATGAAGAGCTCAAAGGAAATTAACAGGTTGTACATTTCACAAATCCTTTGGAAGATTATTTAAACAAAAAGACTTGGATTCATGCAACACCTTTCACATTCCCAATGCGCTTTACAGCCAATGAAGTGGGGGATGGCACTCTTCAGAAGGTCAGTATGGACTCGATGGGCTGAATGGCCTGCCACCACAACATGGGGATTCTATGATTCTAGGTATTTGGAAGTGTAGCCCACTTCTGTAATGTAGGTAACATGCTATCTAAATTGCACATTGCAATTTCCCATGTACAGCGACGTGATAACTGACTAGATAATCTGTTTTATGATGCTGATTGATGGATAAATATTAATGTGAACACCATGATTAACTCCCCTACTGCAAAATAATACCATCCAACTCCATTAAAGTATCATCCAAAATCAGCACCTTCAATATTGCAGCATTTCCTCTATTTCGTTATAGTCCCAGCCTTGATTCTTATTTTGTGCGCAAGTCTGTAATGAGATTTGAACCTACAGCTTTCAGTAAATAGGTCGTGTAAATAATATTCTTATCCCAGGCAGAACTTAGAAATGACATTTGTGAACGAGGTGATGTTAGTTTCATGGAGTGATTTTTGTGTTAGCGAGTTTTGAAGAGATTTGTAGTTCAGGTTGAGGTTCTGGATGTAAGTTTGCTCACTGAGCTGGAAGGTTTATTTTCAGATGTTTTATCTCCATACTAGGTTACACTATCAGTGAGCGTCCGGTGAAGCACTGGTGGTATGGCCCGCTTTTTATTTATGTGTTTAGGTTTCCTTGGGTTAGTGACATCATTTCCAGTGGTGATGTCATTTACTGTTTTGATGTCATTTACTGTTCTTTTTCTTAGAGGGTGATAAATGGGATCCAAATCAATGTGTTTGTTGATAGAGTTCCAGTTGGAATGCCAACTTCTAGGAATTCTCGTGCGTGTCTCTGTTTGGCTAGTTCTAGGAGGGATGTGTTGTCCCAGTGGAAGTGGTGTCCTTCCTCATCTGTATGTAAAGATACTAGTGAGAATGAGTCATGTCTTTTTGTGGCTAGTTGGTGTTCATGTATCCTGGTGGCTAGTTTTCTGCCTGTTTGTCCAATGATTTTTGTGTGTCAAATTTTCCGATCTGACCATTACCTATTCACCAGCCATGTAACAGATTCAGAACAGAGATGCATATCTTCTGTTATTGTTGAGTAGTTGGTGCAGAAAGAATCAAGGCTACAAGATACTGTCACCAGAACCTGTCTTTATAACCTGCTCTGTTCTTTCAAAATTCACTCCGGAAATAGTTTGTACAGTTTCATAGTTTTGTTGCCCTTAAGGTGAGAAAAGAAATACAATAAGGTTGGATAGACAGGCAGGAAACTAGCTACCAGGATACACAAACACCAACTAGCCACTAAAAGACAAGACCAGCTATCACTAGTATCCTTCCACACAGACAAAGAAGGATTTCCCCTGGGACAACACATCCATCCCAGGATAGACCAAACAGAGACACACAAAAGAATTTCTAGAGGCCTGGCATTCAAACCAGAACTCCGTCAGTATGCACATCGATTTAGACCCCATTTACCAACCTCTCAGAAAAAGAACCAAAAGTGATATCACCCACCTTAACAGACCCTGACACATAAATAGAAAGTGGGACATAACACCAGTGCTTCACCAGGGGCTCACTGATGATGTTACCGAGTATGATGACGAAACATCTGAGAACAAACCTACCATTTCAGTGAGCAAAGTTACAACCTGAACCTCAAACTGAGGTACACATCTTCTCAAAATTCACAAACAATAAGGTTTTGTCTTCTCACTTAGAAACATGAAATGGGAAAAATAGAGGTTTGTCACTCAGCCCTTCAAACCTACTATGTCATTCAGTATGATCACCTAACTCAATACTCTTTCCTGCTCTGATTTTGTTTCTCTCTCCAAGGATGCTGCCTGACCTGCTGAATATTTCCATAATTTCCTGGTTTTGTTTCACCTTTCCGACACCCACAGTATTTTCTTTTTGCTTGAAGGTTTGCACTATTGATTGCTGATGGCACCCCCTACTGGGAAGTGCTTGTGTGGCTGTTGGTTCTGGGTGAGAGCTGGCTTGGTCTCCTTTGTTGAGTAGCTCTTAGGTGACAGTCTCACACATAAAGAAGAAGCCGTAGAGATAGTATCTGTGCAATTGTGCCTCAGTGGCAGATGGGCATCTTCAGAAGACAAGTGAAAACAGGAATAAAAGCAGCTTTTGAAGAAATGTTTACTCTGTTTATCACTCCATGGATGCTGCTGGACTTGCTGAATTTCTCCAGCATTTTCTATTTGTTTCAGGTAACAACTAGCAGTACATGAAAAATAACATGAGTTCAGCTGATCATAGACCTTCCACTTCTTGTGAAATTTCATTGGAGTCAATTTTCACCTGACATATATGAAAATACATTTTTAAAGTATGCAGTAGAACAATTTTCATGAATAATCACAGACCCACTCCCTTTTATTTTCTGCCCATTGATTTTAATGGTTGCAAAATTCTTGGCTGTGGTAATGCTTCATGTAAGAATCTTTTTAAAAATCTAACAACTTCAAATATGGGTTCCCACTGCACCAATAGAAAATTCATTTAACTCTGTTCTAGCTTTTGATAAAAAGAAAGGCAGATACAGAGTCTGTCTGAGTGTAAGTCTGGGATGCTGCCCCAGTCAGAATGCAGGCAGAATACATGGCTGATGGAGAGATCAGAGTTGCGCAGGACTGCACTCGGATGTGGGTTTGATTCACCATCCAATTTGTTACACTCACTTTGGCATCCAGCTAATTGTGCTGCTGGAGTGGGCAGTAGTTGAAGGTCCAGATGGCACCTGCACAGGTATCCACTCCCTGGAGACCAGCAGCATCACTCTGCCCATCTGAGAAGAGGTTCTTGAACTTGAACTACTTTTACCTACTCCCCACCTGCAGCACCTTGTTTCCTTGGAGTGACAAGACATCACCCTACACCGTTCCTCAGTCACCTTTGACATTCCGTCCATTACCCTCAATCCTTTCTACTTCTGTGATCCTCAAACCACCCACCAGCATTTTTAGCCAACTGTCTGTGAACATACAGCTGCCCTTCTGTCACTGTCGAACTGTCACTCTCATACACATACACACACACATGCATATGCACACACATATAGCACACACACACACACATCTACATGCACAAACACACAAACAAGCATACTCTCATACACATACACATATATACATGTACACACTTACACACACACACACACTAGCCACACACACATCATTGTTGATCCTGCCATGACTTTTCATCCTTGAAAAGTAATCAAAGTCCATAAAAAATAGAAGGGGAGTAAAACATTCAGACCCATAAGCCTGCTCCAATAGTATCATCGCTGATCCAAAGTTCTTCAGATCTACTTTCCTACATTTTTTCCATAATCCCTGATCCCCCTTCTGATCAAGAAACCATCTAGTTCGGCTTAAAATATACAAAAGGACACTGCTCCCACAGCTCTCTGTGGCAAGGAATTCCACAGACTCACAACCATGAGAGAAGAAATTCCTCCTCATCTCAGCCTTAAATTGGTGTCCTTTGTTTTGAGATAATGCTCTCTGGTCCTACATTCCCCGGTCCTATCAGCATTTACCCTGTCAAGCCCCTAAATGTTCCTAAATGTCTCAATGAGATCACCTCTCATTCTTCTAAACTTCAGTGAGCAGAATCCCAACCTGCTTAGCCTTTGCTCATAAGAAGATCCTCTATCAATTAACTTGCTTCGAGGTGAACAATTCAATTTCTTCAGTCTCCTCATAAGTTTTAATGGAAAGTTCCTTCTCTGTGTCATCTCCTTGGTTTGAATGGTTTCTGTGATATTTCAGTGGCCTCAACTTAATGCAATATCAGGCAAAATCTAGTGAAACTCCAGGGAAAGGGAAAGGAGATGGATTGGGCCACTTGATTGTGCAGGAGGATAAATGTCAGCTTCCTGACAGTGGGATAAAAGTCGGGAAGTAAACGGCTAATGGATTAAAGGGAGATGGTGGTTCCTGCCAGCATGCAATGGGAACGTATTTTTAATGCATTCATACCTGTGACCATCCTGGTGAACCTTCTCCAAAATGCCTCCAAAGAAATGATATCTTTCCCTAAATAAGGAGATCAAAACTGCTCATAGTTCTCCAGATGTGGGTCTCACCAGCACTTTGTACACTTGCAGTAAGACCTCCCTATGCTGATATTCCAACCCTGATCAGCAATTAAACCTTTGTTTAGACACCCCAACCTCACCTCAGTTTCCTTTGCATTCCCTGTATCATGGCCTGTCACAGCAATATTCAGCTTCCTCCCTCTGTCCCCCATGGTCTTCCTGAGGTCACAACCCAATCTCCCTCCTCGAACAGCCATGCCCTTAACTTTCATAGGAAGTGGTTGAGACCATAGCATTGAATGTCATCAAGAAGGATTTGGATATAATTCTTCAGAATATGTGGATGAATATGGGAACAGAGGAACAGAGTACAGTGTTGAATGATTGGCCACGTTCATATTGATTTGTGGAGCAGACTCAAAGGGTTGAATGGGCTACTCCTGTTTCTATTTTCTATGCTTCTTATTTTCTATCAGCTCCTTGCCCAACTGCCATGACCTCTCAGACTTGTTCCCCCTGCCCCCAGTTCAGCAAAGTTGCCCTACAAGCAAAACAGCTCCTCCTCAGTCGAAAATCAGCAGGAGGACTACCACATTTGCTGCAGGCCCACCATTTCCTGTTCTGAATCTGACAGTTCATACCATGCCCATTACATCACAAAGGCAGTGTTTAAGCTGGTGACTGCGTGTTTGTATGAGAATGCAAGACACTCTAATGCATTAAAAATACGTTCCCATTGCATGCTGGCAGGAACCACCATCTCCCTTTAATCCATTAGCCGTTTACTTCCCGACTTTTATCCCACTGTCAGGAAGCTGACAGTTATCCTCCTGCACAATCAAGTGGCCCAATCCATCTCCTTTCCCTTTCCCTGGAGTATCACTAGATTCTGCCTGATATTGCATTAAGTTGAGGCCACTGAAATATCACAGAAACCATTCAAACCAAGGAGATGACACAGAGAAGGAACTTTCCATTAAAACTTATGAGGAGACTGAAGAAATTGAATTGTTCACCTCGAAGCAAGTTAATTGATAGAGGATCTTCTCGAAATATAAAATCTATTCAGCAGTATAGATATTTTAGTTCTGGAAAACCACTTCAAGAAAAGTAACAACACATGGGATTAGAAACCCCACATAATGTCAGCAGCAGATCAGTGGAATCCCTGGAGACGTAGTGTCATGGTCATTTCTGCTGAAGCTACATAAAGAGAATGCAATTATACCCACACATCTTCCAGATGTGGAGTAGTGTGACTCAGTTTAAACTGTTCAAATGATCATTTACAACATACGTCACAAAGACCTGCTTTGTATAAAGAGTGGTCAGCCCTTGGAAGTGGTTTTTGGGTACGGTCTTGGAACAAAATATCTTGGATTGCTTCAGCCAAGAGGCAAAAATGAACATTTTGGTATTCTCGCAATTGATTTTCAAAAATCCCCATTTAGGATACGGTCATCTATATTAGGACTAGGATTTATTACCCATCCCTAGTCACCCTTCAGAAGAGATGAAGGGTCTTCTTGAAGTGCTGAGGTGTATGTGTGAATGCATGTCTACAGTGCTATTGGGTAAGGATCCAGCAGTGATGAAGGAACAGCAATGTGTTCCAATCAGATGCCGCATGGCTTGTAGGAAATGTGGAGGTGAGAGTGTTCACCTTCTGTCCTTGATCTTTAGGTCGTAGGGGTTCTGGGATTCGGAAATGTTTACGAAGGAGCAAAGAGGAGTCAGATGGATCAAGTTCCCATCTGGGTTTATCTTGTAAAATATAACCCAGCTCAGAATATGCCTTGTGCTAAACATCCAAGAACTGAAACTCAGACTGCATCATGTCAGGCATATAAATAGAACCAATGCCAGGTTCTAAACTTGAACAGACAAGACAGCTTTAAAGAATAAAGTTAATGTTCTCCCAATGGGGCTTCCATACAATAATGAGATGAACAATAGTGGTATTAATTATGGGCTAAACTGAATTATAGTACATTAATAAGTTAATAGCCTATTGATCTTTGTCAATGATAAATTCACGATAGAAGTCATACCAGCACATCTCCTCCAAATTTCATATAAACATAATATCATAAGAAACAGCTACTTAGGTTTGCTCTACTATTCAATACATTACAACTAACCTTTTACTCCCATGCTACCAACCAGTTTAGGATCCCTACAGTATGGAAACAGGCCCTTCGGCCCAACAAGTACACACCGACCATCCGAAGAGTAAATCACCCCAACATTTACCCCTGACTAAGGACAATTCAGCATGGCCAATCCACCTGACCTGCACATCTTTGGACTGTGGGAGGAAGCCAGAGCATCTGGAGGAAACCCACGTAGACACAGGGAGAATCTCACTGGGGCCTCTTTGCATTAGGGGTGTCACGGTGGCTCAGTTGTTAGCACTGCTGCCTCACAGCGCCAGGGACCCGGGTTCAATTCCAGTCTCGGGTGACTGTCTGTGTGGAGTTTGCGCATTCACCCCATGTCTGCGTGGGTTTCTCTGGGTGCTCCGGTTTCCTCCCACAGTCCAAAGATGTGTCCATGTCCATGTTAAATTGTCCGTAGTGTTGGGTGCGTTAGTCAGAGGGAAATGTAGGGAAATGAGTCTGGGTGGATTACTCTTCAGAGGTTCGGTGTGGACTTGTTGGGCTGAAGGGCCTGTTTCCAACTCCACACAGACAGTCAACCAAGGTGGGAATCGAGCGCGGGTCCCTGGCGCTGTGAGGCAGCAGTACTGAGCACTCAGCCACCGTGCCACCCTTTATTCAAATGTTATATCCTTATTCAAGAAAAGGGGGAGAGAGAAAGTTGAAAGGTATAGGATGGTTAGCCTCATACTTATCATTGAGAAATGCTGGACATAGACTTAAGATATTTGGAAAAACAGTTAGGGGAATAAAATATGTTTTGATTTTGCGCAGAGAGTTATGGTCTAGAATGCAGTGGATGGTGGAAACAGACTCAATCGTAGCTTTCAGAGACAATTGAATATATACCTAAAAATGCAATTATTTCCCCATGACAGGAAAAGTACAGGGGAAAGTTATGAATTGGTAAATCTATGAGAGAGCTGGTATAGGTAGGACGGGCTAAATGGCCTTTTGTTGTGCTTTATGATTCTATAATAATTGCCATTGTTTATTCACGTATGCAGCCACATTATATATTATATACAATATATTATTGTACATAATAAATATGTGAGATGTTAGCTGATTTCAGATAATAACGCTCA
Source organism: Chiloscyllium punctatum (assembly GCF_047496795.1). Classification (NCBI taxonomy): domain Eukaryota; kingdom Metazoa; phylum Chordata; class Chondrichthyes; order Orectolobiformes; family Hemiscylliidae; genus Chiloscyllium; species Chiloscyllium punctatum. The sequence goes on from NC_092754.1 coordinate 12,020,025, forward strand.
TAATGGGTTGCTGATCACTGCTCTTTAAGAATCATAGGCTATGCTGCACAAGGTCCACTTGTTCTCCACCGCATCAATTCGGTTGCACTACTGTTTTGCATTGAGTCAGTCCAGATGACTCCAATGGCTAATGATGTGTGTTGTTAGCAAGATGCACTGGAGATCAAAACTAGAGACCATAAATGGAAAACATTAACCAGAAACTCATATGGGGAATTCAGGAGAAAATTCATTATCCAAAGATTTGTAAAAATGTGGAACTTGCTACTCTAAGGAATAGCTGTGAGAATTCATGCAGAGATACATTATTATCTAGCTCACTCCAAATACATTCATTCCCATTCACTCAGGAGCCCCACTCCCAGATTTTTGTGAAGCTGCTGCTGCAAAAACAGAAAAATAAATTGCTGGTATTTTAAAACTAACTTTAACTAGCATCTACTAACTTAACATTTGAAGAAAATGAATCAAAAATGGATACATAAATACTATCCACAGATGTGCAGATGAGGTGGATTGGCTATGCTAAATTGCCTATGGTGTCCAGGGATGCGCAGGCTAGGTGGATTAGCCATGGGAAATGTAAGGTTACCATGATAGGCAGGGAGGTGGGTCTGGGTGGGATGGCTCTTTAGAGGGTTGGTGTGGACTCGATGGGCCAAATGGCCAGCTTCCACTCTGTAAGGATTCTATGATGCTACATCAGTTAGGTTCTAAGTGAGGAAAGCACATTAACATTTACCAGGCAACATTTTGAGTTCAGAACACAGAGAATGCTGGAAAAACTCAACAGGTCTGGCAGCATCTGTGGAGAGAAAAACAGAATTAATATTCTGAACTTGGTATGATTTCTTCAGAATTAAAAGTGTTGGAAATGTTTTCAATACTTTTGATGGAGGTGGAGGAGTGGGAAATGGAACGGATGAAGAGACTCAGTACAAAGTCAAAGAGGTTTGTTTGATAGTGAAAGAGAAAAAAAGAGATATAAAATGGGTCTAAATTAAAGTGTGAAAGGGAGGCAATGAGTCCTTTGTACTGTGAGCAAAATAAACAAGACTTGAACAGGAGAAGGCTTTGGGATGGGAGAAAGGAACAGAAAATGTAAGAAATATGGAGAACAGGCATCATGCAGTCCGGCTCTCAAGTTGTGGAATTCAATATTGAGAACTCCTAGCAGGGAAGTACCTAATCAGAAAAGGAAGTGTTGTTCCTCAAGCTTGCAATGTGCGTTAACCGGAACATCACAGCAAGCCCAGGTCAGAAATGTCAGCCTGAAAGCAAGGTGGTACATTGAAATGGCAAGTAACTGGAAAGTCGGGCTCATTTTGAGTTGAGTTTCTATTTTGGCAATGTTCTCTCTGCTTTATTCTCACCGAATTAAATGAAAATAGAGCCTAGATTTTACAATGTCAAAATATCAAACTATCTCAAATTATTTTTATAAAAAGAAATACATTAGTTTTTGAAGAGAACTATTTCCCAGATGTGTGTTAAACCCTCAGGGTGGAATAGTACAATAAGAATTTGTTAGTATTGAGGAGTTCCCTCAAAATGTGTCACAGGAGGACTCCACGGGTATCTTATCATACTGTCACACCAGGTGAGAAGGTGGAAATTGGCTTCCCTGTTTTAAACTCCCTCTTGTTCAGTTGCAAAATATAACTTGAATTCTTTTTAGCATACAGCTATCACTTCCATGAAAGCACAGTATCAGTCAAAGTAAACAGCTGAATATGAAGTTCTTCCTGAGTGAAAGAAAAAGCAAGTTTCTTACTTACCAACTCCAACAAAAATAATAAAATGCCACATCAAACACACTGCAGGTGATCTTTCATGTACAATACTTACCAGGAATGTGCAAATTGAAACAGCAGATGCCAGTTTGTTCATGTTGACTCTGCGACTGGTTTGAATGTCTTCACATAAAATGGTGGTTTTATTTTAGATTGTATTCCACGTTGGTTTCCTCAACTTGCCCCAGTCTATTGTCAGCTTATCACTGCCACTATTTAAGATAATAATTAGCCTTTACTAAAAATTCTTCCAGTCCATATCAGTCTCAAGTACAGTGGACTCCCATTCCTGCGGGGGATACTTTCCACGACCTACCGTGGGAGCTTGAAACCACGGATAGGTATGAACTCATTCATTTAAATGCGAAGTATACCTTCCCGGCAGCCTCCTGGTCCCTGGTTCTGGAACATTCCCTATAATACGTTCAGGCCACGGTAAACTGCAGATAACTGAACCTGTGGTAACCAGACCCAAGGGTACGGGGCGTCGCTCTGTAATAAATCAGATGATGGCCATTGATTATTGATAGTTCACTTTTACCACTATTATGACAACTCCCATTAAGAAGATTGAATACAAGTGATATTCCTTCCTGTTTGTGAACATCCCATTACAAATGAACATATGAATATATCAGTTAGGAACAGAAATAGGCCATTTAACCCCACAAGCCAGCCATTAAGTAAGATAATGGCTGATCTCTTAGTGTTTTAAATTCAAATTCAAATTTCAAATTCCACATTCTTATCCACTCTCAAAACCCTCTGATTCCCTTCCGCCACTAAAATCTATCCACCTCTACTTTTTAAAAAATCCTTTTGAGGCTGAATATTCCAAAGTTGTACAACCAGCTGAGAGAAAAGAATTCTTCTTAACTCTGTCCTAGAAAGGTAACCGCTACAGATTACACAGTGCCCATTAGTCTTGGATTGCCCCACAAGGAAAAGCATGCTTTGGACATATCTCATCAAGACCATTCAGAATCATATACACTTCACTTTTCTAAACTCCAATGAAGGCAAGTCTAACCTATCCTCAAAAGACAACCCACTCATTCCAGGTATCAATTTAGTAAGCCCCCTGCTCCAACACATTTAAATCCTTCCATAAATAGGGAGATTAAAAGCGCATGCAGTACTCAAAATGTGCTCTCACTAATGCCCTACATAAATAAAGCAGAACACCCTTATTTTTATTGAAACCATTGGAAATGACAGCGGGTCAGGCAGCATCTGTGGAGAGAGAGCAGGCTTACCTTTCGAGTCTAGTTGTCTCTTCATCAGGGTCATCTGAACTCAAAAGGTGAGCTTGCTCTCTCTCCATGGATGCTGCCCGATTCCTTGTGATTTCCAGCAGTTTTTGGTTTCAGTACAGTTTCTAGCATCTGTAGTAATTGGCTCCATCTTTATTTTCCTCAACTCAATCCTCAATTCCTCTCATAATAACGGATTGCATTCCATTAGAATCAAAAAGTGTGGCACAAGAAAAGCTCAGCAGGTCAGGCAGCATCTGAAGAGCAGGAGAATCGACATTTTGGGCATAAGCCCTTCATTAGGAATGTCTCTCATCATCCCATTAGCCTTTGTCATTGTTTGCTGGACCTGCATACTGACTTTTTGTGACTTGTGCAATAGAACACCTGCATCCCCTGTGGTTTTTCTCCATTTGGGTAATACTCTGTTTTTAATTTTCGTGCCAAAAGTCAGCAATTTCACATTTTTCCACATTGTACATTAACTGCCAGATTTTTGCCCACTCACTCAACTTATCTATGTGGATCTGGACTCTCCTTAAGCCCTCTTCCCAACTACTTCGTTTTGTGTCGTTTGCAAATTTAACCACCACAGCTTCGCTCCCCTCATCCAAGACATTGATAAAAATTCACAAAAGCAGAGGCACCAAAACAAACCCCTGTGGAATTTCATTCATCACATTCTGCCAATCAAAGAAATACCTATTTATGCAGATTCCCTGTGTATTGTCAGCCAGTCAATCCTCTATCCATGTTAAGACATTATCCCCCGAACATATCCTTCTATATTTGCAATAAATTGTATATGAAACTTTGTCAAATGCCTGCTGGAAATCCAAGTAAAATATATCAATACGTTCCCCTTATTAATTGATTCTAACATCTTCCCTATGACAGATGTAATATGCACTGGCCTATAGTTTTTTGTTTTCTGCCCTTTTCTTATTGAATAGAGTGATTGTATTCACTAGTCTAATGGAACTGTTTCAGGATCTAATATATTTTGGAAATTTTAGACCAAACTACTGCATAACTAGCCACCTCTTTTAAGACTCCAGGATGAAGTCAGACAGGATCCTAAGACTTGTCAGGCCACAGATTCATCGGTTTACACTGTATCACTGTGTAATTTCACCAAGTCGTTTTCTTCTTTCTACTGATTTACAGCTATTATTCGGATGTTTTTGCATTCCCTATTGTGAAGCCAGAAGCAGGGTGGCTCAGTGGTTGGCACTGTTGCCTCACGACACCAGGGACCTGAGTTCAATCCCATCCTCAGGCGACTATCTGTGTGGAGTTTGCACATTCTCCGTGTTTGTGTGGGTTTCCTCCCACAATCCAAAGATATATATGTCAGGTGAATTGGCCAAGCTAAATTGCCCATCATGTCCAGGTTAGGCGCATTAATCAGGGGTAAATGTAGAGGAATGGGTCTGGGGTGTTACTCTTCAGAGGGTTGGTGTGGATTTGTTGGGCTGAAGGGCCTATTTCCCCACTGTAGGGAATCTAATCAAGCAAAGTAATTATTTATTTACTTATTATCTACTGTTATATCTCCATTCTCACTCTCTAGAGGGCAACGTTAACTTTATTTATACTTTTTTTAGGTATCTGTAGAAACCTGTTCTTCATTTTTACTAGCATCCTCTCATACTCTAATATCTTCCCTCTGATTAATCCTTAAATAATTATCTGCTCTTCTTTAAATTTGGACCAATTATCAGTCACTCACCTTTGCATAGTTATCTGTTTTTTCTTTAAGTTTGATGTTTTCCTTACCTTCATTAGTCAACAATGGTTGATGGGTCCTCCTTTGGGATTGTTGTTTTATTTGCAAAGATATATTTTTTGAGAATATCTTTCAATATTCCTTTAATATCTGCCACTGTTTCATTATTGATCTATCTCCTGGCCTAGTTTCCCAATTCACTTCATCTAGCTCAGTTTTCACTTCCAGAAATTTCCATTTTATGGTTAAAATATTAATCTTAGACCACTCTTCTCCCTTTCAAACTGGATACAAAACTCATTCATTATTATGATAATTGTAACCTAGATGTTTATTTACTTAGCGATTATTAATTAATGCTGTTTCATTCCATTGCACCAAATTTAACATAACCTGCTCTCTGTTTGACTCTAGAATATACTGCTGTAAGAATGATGTTAAGTGTATTCTATTGAATCCTCAGCCAGGTTACAATTGCCAGTTTGATTTTTCCAGTTCATATGTAGATTAGCATTAACCATATATTGCCATCCTTTTATCACAAACACCTAATATTTCTTCTTGTAAACTTTCTTCTAGATTACTGTTATTATTAGGGACCTAATTACTCCCACTGATGGCTTCTTCCCCCTGCTATCCCTCAGCTCTACCCAAACCAGTTCTATATCCTGACTTCATGAACCAAGTTCATCTCCAACTATTGCACTAATGTTATCTCTGATTAACAATGCAACCCCTCCACCCTTACACAGCTTCCTTATCTAATTTGGGAAAGCAGCAAAAGTATTCTGCATTCATTCTCTTTATACCAATTTGGTTCAAAATCTGCACTGGGACTAGTATCTGGAGTTGTTCTCTGGGCAATATTGTTTTTCTGAGTTTTAACCTTTCCCTGACCATTTCCACAATCCATATCGTGAATTCAGGCATTTTATACATTTGATTTCAAAGAGGTTGCTAGGTGGTAATCAGGGATTTGCCTCCTATTTGGAGTGTGTACTCTCATCCTTTAACTCACTCCCAATTAACTTTATGTCAACCTGTCTTGACTGATTAAGGATTGAGACCTGGTTTTGTTCCTTGGATCCCCAGTGGGCAACTCTCAGTTTTGCTCACTGGCATGTTCATATTGGTCTCTAATAACGGTGTCTATGGTTGGATATGTCTCTTTTCTCTTTGTTTTGAATTGAGTTTCCCCCAATCAGGATCGCTACTGCCACCATGTGGCTGCTCAGCTCCTGCTATACTCCACTGCAGCTCTTCCACTAACTGAGGCTTCATGTCCACTATTTCCAGCAGTCTGAGAACTCCATCAGTCCACTCCACTTTACCATGAGGGTATCTGTTTACAAGATCTCTGCCTCAGACCTGCCATCTTTAGTGACCTACACTGGGCCTCTTTTACGGCTATTGGATCAGCTCCAGCCCTCTCAACTCCTGCACTGAACCCTTTTTGCTACTGCTGGGCAGTCATCAGCAGTGTTTAATTCATGTGAACGTAGATGAACCACTCCAACCCTTATGGGGTTTGATGGTGATATCTTGATGCTCACCCGATTAGAGGGAGCATTGAGTTTCTGAACTCCTTTAGGAGAATTACCTCAGAAAGATTTTCATAGGTGACCTCAATTTTAAGTGCCATTGTCACCAATCAAAAGCGAACTGCTTAATCCATTCAAATTCTACATATGTCTGGCTAGACTTGAAAATAGAGGTTTTTTTTACCTGTACACTTCTGGCACTGACTAGTATGCACTTCAGCTGTCTCATAGTTAGTGGCACTCTCCTCAGGCAGTCAGGATAAACTTTGTGAGATTTCCCTGTCAGCCTGCTCCATTATAATTGTATCCACTGTTGGACTGGGCAATTTAACTGTAATGATACATTTTCACAGCTGTAAAAGAATGCATCCACTTCTTATTCAGCAAGACTGGATTTAAGAGGTGAGATGAGAGTGACCGTCCTTGACATCAAGGATGTATTTAATTGAATTTGTCATCAAGGAGCCTTGATGAAGCCATCAAGGCAAAACTAGATTCAATGGAAATTAGGGGAGAAAATCTCTGTTGGTTAGAATCATACCTGGCACAGAGGAAGATGGCTGTGCTTGCTGGAGGTCAGACAGATCTGCTTGTACTGCTCGTAAACAAAGCCTTTCACTGTACATGTGACAATAAATCGATCTATCAATCATCTCAGCTTCATGACATCTCTGCAGTAGTTCCTCAGCCAAGTGTCCAAACCCAATCATCTTCAGTTGCTTCATGAATGACCTTCCCTCCATCAGAAGTGGGGATGTTTGCTGACAATTGCACAATGTTCAGCACAAAATTCATGACTCCTTTGATGCTGAAGCAGGCCAATCCCAAATGTAACAAGAGCTGGACAATATCCACATTTGGGCTGGCAAGTGTCAATAACATTTGCACCACACAAAACTCACTATCCTGAGTTTTCATTTCCAGACATTTCACAAGAACATAAAAACTAGGAACAGGAGTAGGCCATCCGGCCCTTTGAGCCAGCCCTGCCATTCAATAAAATTATGCTTGATCTTTTCGTGACATCAGCTCCACTTACCTGCCCTCTCACTGTAATTCTTAATTCCTTCATTGTTCAAAGAAAATCTACCTTAGCTTTAAAAACACTTCCTGAATTAGCATCAACTACTTCACTGGACAGGGATTTCCATAGATTCACAAGCCTCTGGGTGAAGAGGTTCTTTCTCAACCCATTTTCGCTACCTAATTTACACTTCCTGCTCATCTGACTTTTGGGTGTAGTTCCATCTTGAAACGTTTGGCTACCCTTTTTAATTCTTCCAAAGGAAACACCTTAATTTTTCAAAAGTTATTTTGTACTGCTTCATGAAAACATTATCATCAAATGCAGATGTCTTTTAATATTAGAGATTCAAGATGCAGATTTTTAAGCAGCTTTTGAGAAACAAATTAATTTAGTTCCCTCCAGTTCTGTTGAGCGCCTGTGGCAATGTATCGGCTAAGTTCCCAAACTTGTTATACAAGGTGAGGAGGGGTGTGTCAGAATCCTATTTTTAACTCCCTCTTAGTTGGTTTCAACAAATATGTTCATTAAAAAAAAACTTTTTAGCATGGAGTTCTTCAAATGAACTGTAGTGCTAGTCAAAATTAATAATCAATTGCACCATTTTCTTGAGTAAAAGAAAGAGACATTTTATTATTTATCAACCCAATGAAAAATAATAAAACACGATATCAAGCATGCAAACACGGATATTACTTTTAAAAAGGTGAGAATGTGAGATACAAAAGAAAAGAATAAAAGCTAATACAGGTTAGAATTATTTAGAGACCATGTGGTTTTAAGTTTCACCCTAAGACCCCAGTTGTTTAATTGTTGACTTGAATGCCTAGCAGTTGGAAAATCTGTAGATATCTTTGGGTTTTTGGTGAATAGTTATTAGCCAAGTTCACTGCTTCACTGGTAGTATTTTTGAGATAATGAGGAGGAAACAGGGAGAGAGACCCTTCCAGTTCTTGCTGTTACTAATCCATATTTCTTTCCCTTTCTTATTCAAAAAAAATTCAGCTACTGAAGTGCAATTTCTTTGTTTATTCCTATGTCTAGCTTCATTGTTTTCTTACAAGCTGGATAACCTGCAGGCAGCCAATGATACCTAATATGTTCAACTTATCAGATACATACAAACTGAAACAGAAGATGACAATTTCTTGATGCCGCATCAGTGACTAGTTTAAATATCTTCAGATCAAGCCAATCAATTTATTCAATATTACTTTCCTGAACTTATCTCAATTTGCAGCCATTTTACGTTAGTATTTTAAAATCTTGATAACTCCATTAAGAGTCTCAAGTGTCAAAATCAGATGATTGATGTTGAATATCCATTGTTCACATTTTGCCACTGTTGTGACAATTTTTAAGAAGTCCTTTGGACTATTGTTTTCAGAGAATTTCTGGAAATTTGCAAGACACTGGTGGAGTGTATTAATATTTGTAGCTGTATCCCACACAGAAAGTATTGAAATCCTCTGTTTTGCAAAATGAATATTCTCTCGTCACCTCCCTCTGCATTTTCATGCAGGAGCAAAGAGACTATTCATTGTCAATGTTTTTCTCAAAATAGATGTGTCTTTTGAATACCATCAGTTCTATTTAAAATCAGATTGTAAAACCTCTGTTTGATAAATAGAATGACTGGGTGGCAGAGTAGTTTACTTCAGGAATCTGGTCTCAACTCTACTCAGAATGATTTGATATTGTCTCTTCAGCTGTTTGCTGATTGTGAGATTTCTATATGAAATGAATTTGGACTTTTTCAGCTCAGCTCCTTGGTTGGCAATCCCCTTCAGCACCTCATTTATACTGTGCAAGGGGGAGTCGTATCTGAGTGTATGGGTGACGAGTCTTCACTTGCACTTAAATATCGATGTGGTTCTGCTAACCTAAGGAATAGGCCATATTATTTCAGTAAAGAAGATATGAGTCTGCAAAATAAATGCAGGAGCTCTGAAATTTAGCAAGAAAAGACTTTCCAAAGATGATTTCACACCCAAAATATCAAAACCTATTTTCCCTTTGCAGAGGGTGACTCACTCGCTGTTTGACTCCAGTCTTTCTGTAATTGACTGTGCCACACCTGGCCTGGGATCATTTGGCATTGGCAACAGGTGTCTGATATTAAAACATATCTGATATTCAGCAATGACATATTTTCTCCTCTCAAAGAGTACCTTTCAATTTTTGCTCTCTCTCTGTTGTCCATCAATTTTTCATGCAGGCTATGTGTGTTATATATATGCCCCTTGGAGTACATGATTGTGCGCAATATCTGATTCCTGCTATCCTTTCTGACCATGTGCTTGAGGCTGGACTCTCACCCTGAGAAGGTATGATTGCTACTAATATCTATAATCTAGGTTATCAGGAATGTGAGCAGTTTCATTGTCTATTTTAACTGACCCTGTATAATGGCTCTAAAGACTAAGTTCTTAAGTCTGTAATTTACAGTTAATCCGCCCCTTTACACCTACTGCTGTGAGGTCACTTAATGCCTTTGAAAGTCCAATATCTATTACAGGCCAGAATATGATACATGGTCCATTTAGCAAGTAGCTCTCAGCCAACAAGATGCAGTAACTCATCTGAAATGAGTCAGCAATGGAATGAGACCAGAACTTTGAACTAAAATAGAAATTGTTAAGCTATACCTCAATAAAAGGATGATATCTATTCACGAAAGAAACAAGATACCAGTGAGAAAATACTTCTTCTGTTCACTTTACATTTTAAAGAAATATGTGAACATATCAAAGTGCTGTACAACCAATGAATTATTTTCAAAGTGCACTCACTGTTGTAATAGAGTCATAGAGATGTACAGCACAGACACAGGCCAGAGCAGATATCCCACCTCAATCTCGTCCCACCTGCCAGCACCTGGCCCATATCCCTCCAAATCTAGAATACATAGCAGACAATCGGTGCATAGAAAGATCCCATAGAAAGATCATAATTTGACTTTCTGTTTAACGTTGAAGGCTAAATCTTGGTCAGGACATTGGTGAGAACTGGGCTGATTTGTTGCCCTTTTACGTACATGTAAAGGAGAAGGTGGGGCTTTGGTTTAATATCCTGTCTAGAAATGTCATTTCTGACAGTGCAGCACTTTCTCACGACCTCGTTGGAGCGTCAACCTGAAGTTTGTACTCGTCACTGAATCAAAGTCTCCCTTGTCTTCAAGGCAGCTGTACTGTCATTAAGGCAAAATAGTTCTCCCGACACAAAGAGGAATCCACGTTTCTGTGATTCAATGGGACGGTCTTGGGGCAAGAAATGTTGATTCATCCAGAGCCTAAGGTGACGGTAATGAGGAGTGTGGGCTTTTCTCCAATGATTGATCTACAACAGGCTGAATGGCTTCCATCAGCTCCTATCATGTAATTTTGTATTGGAGTATGGAAATATATAGCATGGAAATAGACCTTTCAGCCCAACTATTTCATGTTGGTCCTCATTCCAGTACGTTCCAATCCAACTTGATTTAACTCTATCAATATAATCTTCCATTCCTTTCCCTGGCATGTGTTAATTCAGCATCTTCTGAATTACTTAATGTTTTTACTTCAAATGCTCCCAGTGGTAGCAACTTCCACACTCTGACTGGCCTCTGGTAAAAGCTTTTTCTTCCAAATTTCCGACTGGATTTACTATCTGCCATCTTACATTTGAGGCCTCCAATTTTGGTCCATTCTCACTCCCAATATGGCGGAAATATTGAATGGAATCTGAGATGGGCCTGTGTGACACCGGCTGCGGCAATATTTCTGGCAGAATTAGGTGAGAAGTTTGGCAAGGCCTATCTCAACGGTGGGAAAAAAATCTCTCATGCATTGGCTAAAGGGCAAGGGGAATTTGAGGAAAATGTAGAGATGGTAAGTGACCTTTTTCCAACATTGCTCTGCATTCCTCCAGAGGGTTGAGACCTGGGAGGCAAACTGAGACCATGCTGGCACAGTCTGGTGTCACGACCTTGCATCTGGTCTTGGGAAAGAGGATGTCAGTACCACCCTGTCCAGCAGGGCATCCTAGACAGTACCTGAAAAGCAGGGGCATCAATGCCCACCTATCTGCTACGCTCAGGGCAAATGTCAGTAACTGTGCAGGTCAGCTTCAGACTGACAGTGTTTGTCTGTGTGCCCAACGGGCTTTCAGAGATGGCACAGGCACTGGAACCTGTCTGAGGATATCTGATGAGTGGAGTAAAGTTCCAAGAGGACGTTGTGAGGTGACCTGACAGAAGTTTATAACATAATGTGAGGTATTGATAGAGCTGATGGTAGTTGTCTTTTTCCCAGGATAGGGAATTCTAAGATTGGGGGCACATTTTAACGTGAGGGGAGAGAGAGGTACAAAGGACGCAAGAGTAAATATTTTTCACAGAAGGTGGTTCACATGTGGAATGAAATTCCTGAGGAAGTGGTGAATGCCAGTACAATTACAACGTTTAAAAGACATTTGGATAAGTACGTGAATAGGAAAGATTTGGAGGGAGATGGGCCAGGAGCAGGCAGGTGGGACTAATTTAGTTTGGGATTAGGTTCGGAATGGACTGGTTGAACCGAAGGGTCTGTTTATGTGCTGTATGACTCTGTGAAAGGTCAGCATTAAGGTTGGAATAGAATTGGATCTGAGAGTCACCACTGAAGTGAGTTAATGAGGTGAATGTGGTGAGATAGGGTAAGAGATGTTGCTTGGTCTAGCTGCCAGAATCCCTCCAAAAGAAAAACTGGGGGCAGCTCCCATTAAAGCCAAGAAGAAACTTAAGATTCAGCTCACCTAATACTCCATATTAAAGCATTTCTGAATCACAGCGCTCTACCATCCTAAAGGATGCCCTGATTGGATGAAGATACAGTGGGCAGGCAGGATGCTGAGGTGGAAACGTGGGGGAATGGGTGTACAATTCAGAGCTTCGTTCATCAAATGCCTCGTCCTGTCCTGAGGAATGGTAGCAGGTTTCCGGAAACAATATTGAACAGTAAGTTGACAGGGAAAAGCCCTGCGAGCACTCAACCGGTTTCATGAGCATGCGCTAAATAAGATTTAAGGAATGTCAAAGGCGGGGGGGGGAGGGGGAGGGGGAGGAGGTGAAGTGGGGAATGAAACTGCCCTCAGATCTTCACTCTTCCCTTGTCGTGACTCTACAGTCTTGCGGATCTGTAACTGCAAGCAAGCAGTCATTACCACAGCACAACAGTTTTGAGGGCAGCAGAACATAAGTTGTGAGGACAAGGGGGAACCACACATTTCCATTGGGACCTTTATCCGGATACTGTACGCGGCTGTGGATAGTCGCTGAGCTGTCTCCCGATGCTCAGTAACACGGTGCGTGTGTAGATTGGTTCCAGCGAGTTAACACTTAACCTCTGTGTCCATCCCCTTGAGCGCCGTTCTCCACAGGGCTCAACATTTTGGATATCTGCGATTTCTTACCTGCAGCGGATGAGGGCGAATTCGTGCAGGGGGCTTGGTGAGCGTGTCGGGTTGGAGGTCTGCGTGAGCTGAGCGAACTCTCTAGAGGTATCTGAGATGTTCGTGTTTTCATTTAAAATGTCTAACATTTCGCTTCTCTTTTTTAATATAATCGTTGTGCGGAACTATTGGTACCGAGGGGGGCTCGTCATTTCCAAGTTCTGGAAATTGAAATGATTAAAAATGTTGGAAAAATGACCTCGATTTTGCGGTTAAGGTTTCGAAATCGACAGATTTGAGATAGTTTTGAGAGATAATTGACCCTTTCCAAAAATATATTGTAATGCAAAGTTGATTCAGCAAATTACATACAAGATCTGATCTGTGCTGTAATGGGTTGTTAGAGAGATTTATACAATATCTCGAAATATCAGACCTTGCTGATTAATGACCATCACAGCAAACAATTGCAATTTACAAGGTAGCAATAATTGTTGAACAGAACATCGTGTGAAGTTGATGCAATGTTCAAATGTTCATGCTTTTCGAAATGCAGTGAGTCTTCCTGTTTGGTGATTATTGTTCCCCACGATTTATGATTTCATTTTCTGTGTTATTTTGCCCCTTGAACTCCGCAGCCTTCTGAAATAACAAGAAATGAACTGGATCCGTTCACTCGATCCTCCTTCCACTGGCGCGTCCCCGAGCTTGTGAACGCGCGTTAAACTTGGAGGCGCGCCCCCCGGATTGGCCCCGGCTCGTTGCCTTCGGGTCCGCGCTCTGTCTGATTGATAACAACGTAACAGCCCATAGCCCAACCCCACCAACAACCATACCCACTCCCCACCTCACCAATGCCCCCTTTCATTCTTCTCAAATCCCCCACTCTCGCCATCCCCCTTTACTATCTGCACCCCCATTCCCCTTAAATACCCCCACTTCCACCCAGCTCCACCACTAACCCCACTTCCCTTCCCCTCCCACTCCTACTTGCCCCCACTCCCTCCCATTCAACCCCCACTCTCACCCCACTCACCATTCACCCACTCCCCCTACACTTCCCACTCCACTCTTCCCCCACTCTCACTTTCCCACTCCCACTACCCCTCCCCCTCCCACAATCGCCCCCCTCCCACAATCGCCCCACACCCCCAATCCCCTCCACTCCCTCTCTCACAACTCCACTTCCCCCCTCCCCAATACTACCCCTACCATTCCTCTCCAGAGATCAGGGCATGATGCATGAAGTTTCTGGTACTGCTGTGATGTCCCTACGCCCAAGTTCCATCACTGCACCACCACAACCTATCCCTTGGTTGTGGGCCCTCCATCACTCGAAACATCTGTACATCAGGAAAGACCTTTACTTTTTGTCCATTCCGCTCCAGTTTTGGTCCTTAAATTATTGCATTTGTTATAACTTTCACCAAAAAATGCGATGGGTTTATGAGATGATACCCATTGTCATTTAGTTGCATTGCTGAAAGGAAGCTGAATTCTTTCAACTGGGTGGAAGTTGCTGGTGAATAATGCATGCATGTGCATTCAGAAATTTATAATCAAATTTGTTGATTGCTTCATTATAACAGAACTGCTGCTGCTGAGGTTAATGCCTCCCAGCCTAAACACTCCACATCAATCTCACCCTGCATTTGACGATTTCTACCTTCAAAAGGTCCACTTTTCTCTGCTCACTCCATCGCACCCAATTTTGCCACACATATCTTGGTTACATCCAATCTGTATTCCTGAGTTCCATATTCCACAGCCAATCCAAACTCACCCAGACCACTCTCACCCACACCCTTGAGTACTAAGGCTGCTAATTCACCAACTCATACCACTGTCCTCTATAAGAGCCTATCCATCAAGACACTGATTTTGAAATTCTTGCCTGCAAGTTCCTAATCCTGCCTGACCTTAACATGCAGCCTCTACGTCCCTGATTGCACCATTCTCATCAGTCTTTAGTACTTTGGAACCCCAACCACTCAACATCACTGTGATACCAGAGACTTTGTACACTGTTCTCTGGTCTCTAGATCCTTGCGGTCTCACCATGTGCTTTCAAAATCCTTCTCATAGCCTGTGTCTTCAAACATATATTTGGTTACCATTCCTTACCACCTAATTGCTTTGTGATGCATCTTGATTTCCTTTTCTTAATTAAAGTAATTTCATTGCACCTACCAATGCATGCATATTAAAGTTATATTTCTCAATGCACTTAATACTGAAGTTAATATATTCATGTGCATTTGGCACTGAATCAATAGCTCCCTGTCTGTGCGACATTGAACTAAAACCTCCCAGTGTATTGGGCGTTGAAGTTAATAACCCCCAATGCACGGGCTACTGAGATTAACATATCCCAGTGTGGCAGACTGAAGTTAACTCTTGCTGGTGCAGTAGAAATCAAAGGTAGTACCCAGTTCTCAAATCAGTGTCTCCCTGTCCATTAGAACAGAAGTTAATTCATCACAGAACAATGGGTATTGTGGTTAAGGCTTTGTAGTTGGATGTATCATTTGTCACACCCAATGGGTTGGGCATAAACCTTCTGGCAATTAGCCTTTTTAACATTTGGAGGCATCTTAAGTGTACAATACAATTTTGTAATGAGAACCTTGGGTGATTGGTTAAGTTCTGCAGTCACTGCAGGTGAGAAGAACAAAAGAGAAGAAAAGAAAAAGACAAATGGGCGGTGCTGTATTTTGAAAAGGCAAATCTTAGCAGGACTTGTACACTTAATAGTAAGGTCCTGGGAGTGTTGTTGAACAAAGAGACCTTGGAGTGCAGGTTCATTGTTTCTTGAAAGTGCGGTGATAGGTAGATAGGATAGTGAAGAGGGTGTTTGGTATGCTTTCCTTTATTGGTCAGAGCATTGAGTATAGGAGTTGGGAGGTCATGTTTCGGCTATACAGGACATTGGTTAGGCCACTTTTGGAATTTTGTGCAATTCTGGTCTCCTTCCTATCAGAAAGATGTTGTGAAACTTGAAAGGGTTCAGAAAAGATTTGCAAGGATGTTGCCAGGGTTTGAGCATTTGGGCTATAGGGAGAGGCTGAATAGCCTGAGGTTGTTTTATCTGGAGCGCAACGGTTGAGGGATGACCTTGTAGAGGTTTATGAAATTGTCTATTTCATAATTTCCTATCCGTGGGATAGGAAAAATAGACAGGGTCTTTTCCCTGGGGAGAGGGAATCCTAAACTAGAGGATATAGGTTTAGGGTTGGAAAGCATTAAAAGGAACCTAAGGGGCAACTTTTTCACACAGAGGGTGGTGCATATATGGATTGAGCTGCCAGCGGAAGCGGTGGAGGCTGGTACAATTACAGCATTTAAAAGGCATCTGGAGGGGTACATGAATAGGAAGAGTTTAGAGGGATATGGACCACGTGCTGACAAATGACTAGATTACATTAGATATCCGATCGGCATGGACAATTTAGACCAAAGGATATGTTTCTATGCTGTACATCTCTGTGACTCGATAACAAAGTAGTCACAAGGTAAGTAACGTTAAGCTTGGATTTTACTTCAGAAGATCAATAATATTGAAACAGTTAAGGGTGTTCAGTGGAAATGAACAGAAGATGATACAATAGAAGATGATACAATGCTCTAATTCTTTGAGGAATCAAGGAGGTTAATAGGTGGATAGGCCACTATTTATACTTCCTACAGGATTAATATTAAGTTTGGGAGATATCTCACTCAATCATTTTGAGTTTTCAAGGGTGAGGATTGCAGTGGAGTTGGGAGGTAAAAACAGAAAGAGGAAATTGAATCATTGCTTGGCAAACCCTTGCTTGAAGTTGGTGCATTGAACTCCACAGAACTCGGGGTGATGTGTTATTGTGTGAACAGCTGTGTTTCAATGCGGAACGTGCCAGCCAGGAAACACCTGCTTGGTTGGCTGGTAGGAGCCACTTGACAGGTTGCATTAGTCATTGTCACTGGGACAATACTAGCGTTGCCTTGAGAGCACATTATGAAAAAAAACTGAATAGAATACTTACTGATGTAAAAGATAATATGTAAACTGCAATGAATAACATTTGAGATGTACATGATGGCATACTGTACAAAGTGGAGAAAGTAACTCCTTGAGGTATTTTTAGGAAAGGTGCTTAGTGATACACCTTTGTCAAAAACCACTCCAGTTTTATTTCCTACTCTTTCATGGGTCGTGGACATCATTAATGAAGCCTGCATTTTTTGCCTATTCCTAGTAGCACTTGAACTGAGTGACTTCCCAGGCTATTTCAGAAGGTATTTAAAAGTCAAATGCAATACCTTGTGGCTGGACTGTCAGGTAGGGCTACTCAGGTAAAGTTGACAGAATTCTTTCACATTCGGAAACAAGATGAGTTTTTATAACAAACAATGATAGTTGCCAGTGACCACCATTACTGAAAATACCTTTATGTTCCAGATTTATTATTAATTGCATTTAAATTCCAAGAGCTTCTATGGGGTATTGACTTGGAATCTTGAATTATTAGTCCAGAGATGTTACTATTACCCCACCATCTTCCCATAACATGCGATATGAGTTGCTCAGAGTAGCCCTCTCTGCACTCGGACCATCACTGTATATAAGTGGATTCAGTGCCCCTCACTATAAGATGCTTACTGTCTGCCTGTTTAATCTTGTTTCTCACAAGCTGTATATCGATTTTATCGTCAACAGCTTGGCTGAGATTAGCATTTCAGAGTGTATCTCTGGAGACAAGTGCACATCTTCAGCACTTTAACTCACAGCATTATTGGTTGGTTTATCTGGCTGAGTTCCAGAGGATAGAGTGTTGAATGGGTGGATCTGTGCAGTTAGCTGATTGATCAGCTATTGCAGTAGCTGCTGATTTTGTCAAGGTGAAGAAGCAACTGAGCATTCCTGAACAAAAATCAGACAAGGAACCTATTTCAGTGAATAGTATACACTCCTCATCTGGGGAATTTCAGTTATTGTCAATTACTATAGCTACCAGTGCAACCTCTTCTATTATGTTGGATAATTGAAATCCCATTGTGAACTGCTCAATGTATCCCTCTCTGGATAAATGACATGACATTGCATGCACTACTTAGGGGATCCTTAATTCTGTCTATTACTGGATATTGCATGCCCTACTCAGGAGATTCCTTATTCTGTCAACTGATTGTTTGCTTTGCTTCCTGTATTTCACCGGAAAAGCTGTGTCTATTGTTGGTTGGACTGACAGACTACTTATGATGGTGGAGGCCATTTGCCTTGATATTTAAGTTTGAGGTTGTTTTAATGTGTCCAGTTCTGATGACCAGGAAACAAAGCAAACAATCAGTTGATAGATGCTGTGAAGAGAAAAGGCATATCAACTGTGAGGGGTCGGATTCATGAGAAAATGAAGACTATCTTGGTAGCTTTTCCTAGAGAGAAGGAATTTATCACGTGATCTTGTATAGGTAAATAAGTTAGCTAAGGGATGGAGAAAATAAAGGCAGAATTTTACATTGCATTAAATTGCAGGAGTAGAATAAGGGAACAAAGTCTCAAATCAGAAAGCATTAGAATTGATAATAGGAAATCCTGATATCAATAAGTGATCAACAATATTGAATTAAACCCTCAGCTCATGCTGTGGAGACAATAATCCAGAATAATTGAAGGAACATTTGACTGCTGTGGTGGGGCACATTGTTCTGGTTAGATGAATTAAGATGTACAAATGGCCTTCCTATCCTAAAAGATCCCATGAACAGCAGCTTTTAAGAGCAGCGCTGTTAATACTGGCACCTTGAAAATGAGATTTGAGGTTGAGTAACTTTCTATTGACAGTGCCCTGTTTAAAAGTGCTGTTTGGGGAAAGCTGTTTTGCCGATTCCCATGAGAGGTCAGCACTAGTTCTAGTCTCAGTAGAGAGCTTTTGAATGAGCACTATGTTCTGGGAAAGCCCTACCACCATTACGGTCTCTTATAGCTAGGAATAAATATCACCACAGTCTATACAGGTCCACTATTCACTTGAGATTGTGATCCTAATTTTGAAGGGCCAGAGACTAATATCTCCTGTAAAAGAAAATGCTTATAGATTTTAATTTCTGTTAAAATAAACACTGCATCAGTGGAGAACTCTTTACAAGGCGGGAAATAATTTTATTTATTTTAGTTTTAGCTAGAATGTTATAATCTCAGTTGGTAGTGCCCTGAACAAGTCAGATTCCAGGATGATTCTTGGCTTGAAACATCATATGTTTAATTAATTTTTTTTCGTTGGTTAAAATAATGGTTAGTCACTGAAACATATTCATTTGAAGCTGCAAATGTTCTTTAATAACAGAACATAAGTTTATTGCACCAAAAGTAGAAAGCAAACGATACAAATTTAGAAGACAGTTTCGGAAGAATTAGGGATATGAGCTCATCTCCAACTGAAATCTTCATCCATGCTTTTATTAGCATTAAACTTGATTATTCCAATCAGTTCCTGGTCACCCTGGCTGTCCATAACCTAATTTGTTGCCAAGCCTCTTTGCTCACTGATCTACATTAGCCCCAGTGAAGCAATACATTGATTTTAAAATTCATAATGAATTCTTGTATGTCCTCAGCTCCTCTCTCTCATCTTCAGCCCTGCAACCTATCAAGATGTTAGACTCATAAAATATATAATGTGGAGATGCCGGTGTTGGACTGGGGTGGATAAAGTCAGAAGTGACACAACACCAGGATATAGTGCAGCAGGTTTATTTGAAATCACAAGCTTTCGGAGCAGTACTGCTTTGTCAGGATTTCAGCTGATGAAGGAGCAGCACACCAAAGCCTGTGATTTCAAACAAACCTGTTGGACTATAACCTGGTGTCATGTGACTTTTGACTTTATAGCCTTTTGAGTATCCCTCATTTTATTTGTACCACTATCGGCAGCTGCACTTCCATTGCAAAGATCTGAAACTCTGCAATTTACTTTACAAACCTGTGCACCTTTATTTCTCTTTCTTCCTTTTAAGATGACCCTTAAAGTCCCATGCCTTACAAAGATATTGTTCAACTGCCTTAATACCTTATTTTTTCAATCCAGTGTTAAATTTTGATGGTGCACATTCTTGTGAAATGTCTGAGGATGTTTTAATGTTACAGGCACTAATGCTGTTATGTAAGTGGGGAGGGTGATTCATGCTCATGATAGTCCACAGGAAGAGGACAGGAACAGGACGTCTCAGGTGTAGAAAAGGAACTGTTAGGCGTCCCTAGGTTAATGGGGGCGTTTATCGGGAGCAACGGATACAGTAAATGACGTGTGTGGAAGTGCAGGTGAAGTGGGGAGTTTGGATGCTTACTTGCAGAGTGCTTCAGAGAACCCGCACCAGTCAACCCCACCGCCCCATGGCCGAACATTTCAACTCCTCCTCCCGCTCTGCCGAGGACATGTAGGTCCTGGGCCTCCTCCTTCTCCACTCCCATACCACCCAATGCCTGGAGGAAGAATGCCTCACCTTCCGCCTTGGGGCCCTCCAACCCCATGGCATCA
This sequence comes from Chiloscyllium punctatum, assembly GCF_047496795.1. Lineage (NCBI taxonomy): Eukaryota > Metazoa > Chordata > Chondrichthyes > Orectolobiformes > Hemiscylliidae > Chiloscyllium > Chiloscyllium punctatum. The sequence continues at coordinate 12,040,291 of NC_092754.1, forward strand.
ATGTAGATTTCACCAGTTTCCTCATTTCGCCTCCCTCACCTTACCTCAGTTCCAAACTTCCAGTTCAACATTGTCCTCATGACCTGTCCCACCTGTCAATCTTCTTTCTTAGCTATCTGCTGCACCCTCCTCTCCGACCACCTTTACCCCCACCTCCATCCACCTGTTGCACTCTCAGCTACCTTCTCCCCAGCCCCATATCCCTCCCATTTATCTCTCCATCCCAGAGGCTCCCAGCCTCATTCCTGATGAAGGCCTTTTGCCCAAAACGTTGATTTTCCTGCTTCTCGGATCCTGCCTGACCTGCTGTGCTTTTCCAGCACCACTCTAATCTTGTCCCTAGATTAAGTCAGTCATGAATTCCTACTGGTCAACTACAGAATCACATTAGCTTAGGCATAGTAATGGTCAGATTCTCCTCTTGAGTGATTCCAGGTCTCCAAAGTTGACAACTATCAAGAATTACATCTTTATTTATGAAGTATTGTCATCATTTACACATATTGTGGAATAATGCCTGGGGGATGGGGAAAAAAGAAAGATTTGCATTTATTTAGCACCTTTCACAAGCTCCAGACTCCTCAAAGTGCTTTATAGATATCTTTTGAAATGTAGTCACTGTTGTAGTCTTGGAAGAATTGCAGTCAAATTGCTAATGTTAAAGTTCCTTAAACAGCAATGTGACAATGCTCCGAAAGCTGTTTTAAAGGGATGTAAGAAGATTTCAGTGATAAATCTGCCCTTTTACAAAAAGAAATGATCACTGTTGACACTTTCCTAGCAAGCTACAGTTATTTTGTCTCCCTGATCCCTGTTGACATCCTGGTCCATATGTTATTCTTAGCTGAAGTGGTGGGAGAACTGACCTTTTCTCAGCCCTATCAGCCAGTGCCAACTGCGGTGCCACGTGCTTGGAGGTATACAAGAATAGCTGTGGCTAACTGATGACAAAAACATTACAGCACAGCAAGACTCCATTTGGTTTTGAAGAGACAGTCCAGCCCTTGACTTTCCCCTTGTACAATTTTCCAAAAAATGCCATTTTAAAATGTTTATTCTTTTAAATTTCAAAAATGATTTGACTGCTGTTTCTAACACTGATTCATGTAGGGCATTCATACATTCATAACTCTCTGTATAAAAGAACAGTTGCCATTTCTCCCTTTATTCCTCAATTGATCTCCTCCAAGTAACAGCGTGTTAATCAGCGGAAATAGTTTCTTTTGATTTTGCCTGATTAGAGCTCTTAATGATTCTGATCACTCTTATCAGACTACTTCTAATTTTCCCTTTCCTAATATGAAGGATCTCAGTTTCTCCAGTCTCTTCTCATAGCTAAACCCTCTCATCTAGGGATATAAGAGCAGGAGGGGTAATTCAGCTCCTTTATCCTGTTCCACCATTCAATTAGATTGTGATTAATCTGCATCTTAACTCCACCACCTGGAATATTGAATGCGAATCCTGGATTAATTAAGAAAGGATATATTTGACATAGAGGGAGTGCAGCAACAGGGCTGTCATATGAGGAGAGATTGGTTTGACTTGACACGTATTCACTGGAGTCGAGAAGGATGAGAGGGGATCTAATTGAACCATATAAAATTCTAACAGGGTTAGACAGACTTGATGCAGGAAAGATCTGACCCTATTTGGGGAGTCTAGAACAAGGACTTGAGATATGGGATAGACCACGTGGACTGAGATGAGAAAATATTTCTTCATTCAAAGGATAATAAACCTGTGGAATTCTTGACCATAGAAGGCTGTGGAAGCTGAGTTACTGAATATATTCAAGAAGTAGATAGATAAATATTTAGATTTTAAAGGCATTGAGGAATATATGGAGAAAGCAGAAAGATGGCATTGAGACAGAGAATCACCCATGAATGTATTGAAGAGCAGAACGGGCTGAATGGCCTACTCCTGATCCCAGTTTCAATGTTTCTTAGCTGCCTCGGTTTTACTTTCATTACTATACTCATCAACTAAGAAAATATCAGTTTTAGTTTTGAAACTTTGAATAGATTGACCTTCAATACTTCTTTGTGGATGTAGACATTTCCACTGCCTTTTGGGTGAAGAGACATTTCAAAACATTTAAAGTATTTGAACAGCTTTGCACTGATTTAAAGGTTATGTTGCAAGGACACCCTCTCTTTGTCTCTCTCTCCCTCTCTCTATCTGTGCATGTCATCAACCCCTTTAATCATATCAACACATTACTTGGATCAAAATAGATTGCTGGAGAAACTCAGCAGATCTGGAAATGCAGTTAGAGTCATAGAGATGTACAGCATGGAAACAGACCCTTCGGTCCAACCCGTCCATGCCGACCAGATAACCCGAACCCAATCTAGTCCCACCTGCCAGCACCCGGCCCATATCCTTCCAAACCCTTCCTATTCATATACCCATCCAAATGCCACTTCAATGTTGCAATTGTATCAGCCTTCACCACTTCCTCTGGCAGCTCATTCCATACATGTACCACCCTCTGTGTGAAAAAGTTGCCCCTTAGGTCTCTTTTCTCTCTTTCCCCTCCCACCCTAAACCTAAGCCCTCTTAATTTATGGACTCCCCAACCCCAGGGGAAAGACTTTGTTTATTTACCCTATCCATACCACTCATAATTTTGTAAATCTCTATAAGGTCACCCCTCAGCCTCCGACGCTCCAGGGAAAACAGCCCCAGCCTGTTCAGCCTCTCCCTGTAGCTCAAATCCTCCAATTCTGGCAACATCCTTGTAAATCTTTTCTGAATCCTTTCAAGTTTCACAACATCTTTCCGATAGGAAGGAGACCAGAACTGCCACGTAATATTCCAACAGTGGCCTAACCAATGTCCTGTACAGCCGCAACATGACCTCCCAGCTCCTGTACTCAATACTCTGACCAATAAAGGAAAGCATACCAAACGCCTTCTTCACTATCCTATCTACCAGCAACTCCACTTTCAAGGAGCTATGAACCTGCACTCCAAGGTCTCTTTGTTCAGCAGCACTCCCTAAGGCCTTACCATTAAGTGTATAAGTCCTGCTAAGGTTTGCTTTCCCACAATGCAGCACCTCACATTTATCTGAATTAAACTCCATCTGCCACTATAGCTTTGGGTTCAGTTACCCTTCTTCAAAATCATATTCACTCCACTTTCAGTCCACAGATGCTACCAAACCTGCCGAGTTTCTCCAGCAGTTTCTGTTTTTGTTTCAGATTTGGATGTGTTTTTAAACATTAATTAGATCACTGCTTAATCTTCTAGATTTAAGTGAATACAGTTCAACTCCATGCAATGATAATTTAAACTGGGTAACCCAGGTATAATGTCTTTTTATTCTTTTGTGAGTTATGAGCATTGCTGGTAAGGCCAGCATTTGAAGTCAATTCCTAATTGCCCCTGAAGGCAAAGACATCTTGATTTATTATCCTTGTCATCTTTCCTGAAGCAGGGTACCCAACTAGCTCTTTCCTTTCGCCTGTGGAAAACAGCTGGAAGCTCACAAGAAAATCAGATAAAAGTTCAAATCCTTCAGAGCAGTGTATTGGAACTCTGGTTCTGTGCTTCAGTGTCTGAATGCAACTGCTCATTTATTCTACAAGTTTTTGATCTTTGTGTACTCCTCCATCTTTGGATTCTTGAGGACCTTTTAATAATTTAAAAATTGCGAGCTGTACCTTCAGCCACCAAGTCCAAAGGCCTGGAATCCCCTCCTTTAACCTCCTTAAGGATGGCACAGTGGCTCAGCGGTTAGCACTGCTGCCTCACAGCACCAGGGACCTGGGATCAATTTCACCCTCAGGCAACTGCCTGTGTGGAGTTTGCACATTCTCCCTGTGTCTGTGTGGGTTTCGTCTCACAGTCCAAAGATGTGCAGGCTCGATGGATTGGCCATGGGAAATGCAGGGATAGGGTAGGGGGGTAGCGTGGGATGGTCCTCAGAACGTGGGTGTGGATTTGCTGGGCTGATTGGCCTGATTCGACACTGTAGAGATTTTATGATTCTCTCCACTTCTCCCTTTCCCTTTCAACATATGACCTATCACCTATACCCAACTGTTTGCTGACTGCTGTAATGTTGCCCGGTGTAGCTTGTGTCACATTTTCCATGATAACGCACTGGTGAGGTGTCTTGAGGACATTTTGTTATGTTAAATACAAATTGTTATTGTTCAGATGGTTATAAATCTGATGGATTTGCATTAGGTTGCAGACAATTCGAGAATGGATGCTCTTCTTGCATTTTACATTATTCCACATGATTGAGTTCAAGGACACTATTTGCTTTTATTGGAATAAAGCATTCAATGAGAACAATGATTAACCATAACCACACAGATACAATGAAAACCATTACTACGAATAATTATTTCATATGCACGTGAGACATTTTGACATTAAAACACATTACTGGAGAATACAACACACCAGAAGCTTTGAATGTGAAGGGTTCAGCTGTCTCAAGCCTAATTGAACTCTGTAGTATCCATTCTAATATTCCTCTTTTTATATCTTCCTTTCAGTCTAGCTATGAGACAATGCACATGCATTACCTCACCCAAGTAACTGGGTTATCATTTTGCTAAGAATTCTGAGTCTTCACCTCATCTTGATTGAACTGTCAATGAATTTATTCAACTGGAGACATTTGCAGGGAATAACATCCCTATTCAGGGATTCCCATAACCCTTCAAGGAATCACTATCCATTGCCATAGCTTCCTGTTTTAATGACCAAAACAGATATTTTGCTGTTTTAGACACAGTAGCTGCCAAAAATGAACAAACAAGGGAGTTTGTGGTCTCTCATTAGCAACTATAATACTGTGTAGCTGGAATCCCTTTTACTAGCCAACATTACTAACAGAAACTCACTTAAAGATGAATTAAAAGTAAAATAATTAGCTCTTTCCTTACAAGCAGAAAACTTCTGTATTAGCTCGCTTCTAACCACCACCCAGTATTACTTGCTGGGCCTTGGTTTAGCTCAGTTGGCTGGATGGTTGATTTAAAAAGCAGTGTAATGCCAATAACATGTGCTCAATTCCCATCATCGGTTGAGGTTACCATGACGAGCTCTCCTTCTCAGTCTCTCTCCTTGCCTGAGGTGTGGTGGTCCTCATCTTAACGACGACTAGTTATCTCTCTGTAAATGTCTGTAATGAAAGAGCAGCCCTATGATCTAATAAGACTATAGCAACTTGATATAGATCTTGAAGATATAGATCTGGACATGGGTGAGGTTTGTCATAAAGTCCTGGTACATTCTAAGAAGACTGTATATTTACAAATGGGCGAAACCTCTTCAGACAGGACCAATCTATAACTTTTCAAGCAGTTGTATAATAACCTCAGAAAAACCATCGATAAGGGATTGAAACATTGCAAGACAAGATGAAGGGAACAAATAATTACAGGGCTGAATTTGGACACACAAGGAAAGCAAAGATTTGACGTATGATCCAAAAAGGTACAGCCTAGTTCTAAGTAATGATATTTTTTTCATCTGGTTTAACAGTGTGTTTAATGGCCTCACTTTTTAGATTTTCATCACAGACTGAATGACCTTCTGTGCATTCTGTGGAACCTGTGCCAGTTCTTTAAAAGATTTATCAGATTAGTCCCACTCTCTTACTCTTCCATATAACATGCAAGTTTTTTCTTCTAAGTATTTATCTAAATTATATCTGAAAGTCGCTGTCAATCTACTTCCACACCTACAATTTTGCACCTGGTGGGGTGACTAAATACCCATCTGCCCCCTGGAGTATTTCTGTGAATGATTTTATGCCTGCACCCTCTAGTTGCCAACATTGCAGACAAGAATAGAATAGAATCCCTACAGTGTGGAAACAGACCCTTTGGCGCAACAAGTCCACACAGACCCTCTGAAGAGTATCCCACCCAAACCCATTCGCTATTACTCTACATTTACCCCTGACCAATGCACTTGACCTACACATCCTCGAACACTACGGGCAATGTAGCATGGCCAATTCACCTAACCTGCACATTTTTGGACAAAGAAGATGATGCTTACATATTTTCTCTGATCAAAACCCTTCATTGTTTGAAGCAACCTACCTTAAATCTCCCCATAACCTTCTCTGGAATTCAAAATGATCAGCCAGTTAAAGTAAGAGATTGGGTTAAGTCTGTGGAATGGTAAACAGACAACACCTTCAGGAGTGAAGAGGAGAGAGAGAGACTTTCTTACAAATGTAATTTATGATTATACAGGGCCTTTAATCCAATAAGCATCCTAAAGTATTTTACAGAAGAGGTGTCAGACAAAATTCGACACTAAGCTAAATCAGGAGATATTAGAATGGATAAATTTAAGCTTGGTTAAAGGTGTAGGCTTTGAGGAGCATCTTAAAGGACTTATAGTGTCAGTCTCTATGGGCAACACAGGTTCTAGCTAGCACTTCCCATTTGAAAGCTTTAAATGTACACGCGCATTTTCAGTTGCTCCATTGAACCGTGAAAGATTGAGAGTGTCTCCTCCGCTAGAACACGGGATCTCTGAACAATAAACAACACTGGATTAAAGGAATGGCCGGGATACAGTCCTGCTGTTACTAATTACAGTGAATCCGTACCTCACTGTAATCATGGTACATCAATCAACGCTTTGCTTAAAGGTATCCCTGTAATTGCTCTTGACTTTTTATTTTCCTTTGTCTTTCCTTCCCAGTATTGTAGTGCAATTATTTTATCCTGCTTAATTTCTTTTAAATCAAGAATATTTCTTCAGCAATTACTTATTTCTTAAAGTAGAGCATTTGGGGAGTGAAGCAGGGCTTCTGCAGCATGCTCAGAGAATCCTTCAATACAGGAGCAGATTAGCCTCCGTCTTCCCAGTTGACTAAAAATAGATCTCTTGCTTTCTGCTTTTCATGATCTGTTTTCATTGTGCTAGAAAGTATTCAGCTTCATGGTCATTCATGAAAGCTATAGAGTGAAAATATTTTGAAGTCGTTTAGTTGTCTAAATTCATAGTTTTGCTGGTGTTATCAATTAAATGCTCTTCAGTATTTTAGTGTTATGGGCCTTTGTTCAATTGAGATACTAATATGAATGAGACAGACCACAGTATGATAGTCCTATGGTATTTGCCATCTTGTAGGTATGGCTATTGATGAGATACTCTTCAGTATTTTAGTTAGGTGTTTTGTTTTGTGTTGATGTACTCTTATAAATGAGAAGCCTTTCAGTATTTCAATGCTGTAAGTGGAGCTCTCATTCCTGCTTCTTACAAATAAAAGGATATGATATGACTGAAGGGTCTGTTTCCATGCTGTACATCTCTATGACTCTAAGTTTGACAATGTGAAGATGAACAATTGTTCTTTTTTATTTCAAAAATATACTTTATTCATAAAATTATTTTGTTATCTATACAATTGGTCATGCTATTCTTATGCACACATTGCATTTCTTTATATACAGAGATCGGAATTAATCATTTGTGTATACAAGTCTGTACATTGATCATCCAGGTATTTTGCTGAGGTGTCAGTGGGGCCCAATTTCTGAGTGGGCCCCCTGTTCTTCTTAGGCAGGCAGAACTTACACAGTAGTCTTTCCCCACCGCATCTTGGTGGCAGCTGCCCTACAATTGTATTATTCTTGTTACTAAAGGGAGCTGTGTCCTATTTGTCCTATCTCTTCAAACCCCCTGATTGCTGTAACTAGGTGTTTTCTGAAGGAAAACCTTTTGTTGAAGGAAGTTTAGAGGCTATGATGTTTGTTAATTTCTACCTATTGGTGTCAGGAGAGAGTGCAAAATGACTGACTTGCACCTTTCCTTATCCTTTTGACATCCAGTGTATGTCATCTGAAGTGTGAGGTGGAGGGTAGATGCAAGGCTTTTATGTAAATGAATAAAGAGAAATTGATGGGTGGATGGGCATCAATTGAAAAACTATTACTGATGGATTGTTTTGAATATTTAATGCTGTGGGTTTGTACTATACTGAAATACAATTTTCATTGAGTAAAATCAAATGTACATCTTGTTGAATTTCACAATTGTTGTGGGACATTGTGAGTGCATTCTGGAATGATTTTGTACTTGAGACATTTAGAATACTCTAGAAGGCCTACAGGTAGCTCTTGAATGGCGATTGTGCCCTGTTTGGCCCAGGCTAGATCCTGTTACAGGATCTGCCCCAGCCTCTACATACTCTTTTTAAAAATCAGCCTGTTAAGGTATGACTCTATGACTGTGACTATGACTCTATGTATTGACACACATCTGGACAGGTCAGATTTCAGCCTAGAACTTCTAGTCCAGGGGTAGAGACACTATCCCTTTCAATGTCCATTTATAAGTTTGGAAACAAACATTGAATAATTAAATTTTGTTTGGATTATAAATCGCATGCAAAAAAGCAGCAGTTATTTTCATTGCAAACTTGAACACTGCATCTGTTCTTGGGGATGTTCATTAAACACCCCTCCAGCATCCCCTCGGCAAGATACAAGAAAAATATTATTATCGTGTTAAATGAACTCCCCCTTATCTCTGACCTACAACTTCATTGCAATTTTCTTGTCTCGATTTGAGCTACGTTACTAAATATATTGCTGATCCAGACTGCACTCTCTTCTTCCTGGGCTACGGGCTACTCCTTCTAAGTCTGATTGCAAGTGTCGGAAAATACTGGACGCGTCAGTACTTAGGACAGAAAAGATGCGTAAATGACTTAACAGAAGAATGGGTTGTCAGGGTAGATATGAAGACAATGTTTCCATTGTTGGGAAATCCAAACATAAGGGCCAGAAATGCATGAACCTATTTGAATCAACCTATTGAATCATAAAGAGAAATAAGGAGAATTTTATTTAATTGTAGTGGTTTGAATGCTGCACCTTCTGCCAAGGGGAGTTGTTGAGGCAAATTGCTAAGGTGCTTTTAAAAAGAAACTAGGCCAGCACATGAGATTGAAGTAGATTGAATGAGTATAGACTCTTGTGGAAGAGAAAGATCAACCAGACTAATTGGGCTGCATGACTTGTGTCTGTGCTGTATGTTCTAATTGTGTAACTCATAGTTTCAAAATAGTGAAAAAATAATAATTTGATGCATCAGCTTCCGTTAAAGCTCTTGCTATTGCCTTGTTTCCACTTGGTACATAATCTAGTTTGATATCCCAGCAGGGTTTGGAGAGTGCTGGATTTTCAAGGCTGCTAACTTTCAGGTGAAGTCATAAACTTGTTTATCCTCTTAATTATTTATGAGGGCGCCACCTGCCACCCATTTAAACAAGGGCGTTAAAACTCTATATGCTGAGGAGTTCTCTTGTGATGCAATGGTAGTGTTCCTACCTCTAAACCAAGAGAACAGGGTTCAGTTTCACTTGCTCTGGAGATGTACAATAACATACCTGAACAGGTTAAGTAGAAAAAAGCACTAAGAGAAAAAAGACTCTTGATGTTGGAGGCCCACTTGTGGTGGAGTGGTAGTGTCCTAACGATGGATCATGAGACCTAGATTCATATCACACTTGATCCAGAGGAGTGTATTATCATCTCTGAACAAGTTGATTAGGAAGATAGGTGTTTAAATTAAATACTCAATGTTGAAGGCTCTTGTTTTACACTGGTACTCTGGGCTAGAGGGTCTGGGTTCAAGGAGTTCCTATACGCATCTATCCACCATGACAAAGGCCTCCAACCTCTGTCTTTCTTCCGCTCCCATTGACACCACCAATACCCTTCCATTGACACTCTCATTCATTTGGCTGAACTGGTCCTCATCCTCAATAATTTCTCCTTTGAATCCTCCCACATCCTCCAGACCAAAAGGGTAGCCATGGGCACCCACATGGGCCCCAGTTATGCCTGCCTCTTCATCGGGTACATGGAGCAGTCCATCTCTCGCAGCTACACCAGCCACCATTCATCACCTTTTCCTCCACAACAATGATGACTGTATCGGTGCCATGTCGTGCTCCCACGAGGAGGTTGAACAGTTCATCAACTTTACCAACATATTCCATCCTGACCTTAAGTTCACCTGGACCATTTCAGACACCTCCCTCTACTTCCTGGACCTCTTCATTTCCATTAATGGTGACTGACTCAACACAGACATCTACTACAAATCCACTGACTCCTGGACTATACCTACTCTCACCCTGCCTCCTGTAGAAACACTATCCCTTATTCCCAGTTCTACCACATCTGCTCCCAGGAGGACCAATTCCACCACAGAGCATACCAGATAGCTTCCTTCTTTAGAGACTGCAATTTCCCCTCCCATGTGGTCGATGATGCTCTCCAGCACATCTCATTCACCTCTCGTACCTTTGCCCTGGAATCCCACCCCTCTAACCACAACAAGGACAGAACTCCCCTAGTCCTCAACGTCCACCCCACCAACCTCCGGATACATTGCATTATTGTCCGCCATTTTAGCCACCTGCAAGCAGACTCCACCACCAGGGGTATATTTCCCTCCCCACCCCTATCGGTGTTTCGGAGAGACCATTCCATCCTCAATTCCCTTGTAAGATCCACCAACCCCCTACCAACCCACCATCCCCTCCCGGGACCTCCCCCTGCCACTGCAAGAATTACAAAACCTGCGCCCACACCTCCCCCCGCACTTCTGTCCTATGCCCCAAAGGAGCATTCCACATCAATCAGAGATTTATCTGCAATTCCACACACGTCATCCACTGTATCTGTTGCTCCTAATGTGCTCTCCTCTACATTGTGGAGACAGGACGCCTACTTATGGAACACTTCCAGAGAACATCTCCAGGACACACGCACAAAACAACCCCACCGCCCTGTGGCTGAACACTTTAACTCTCCCTCCTACTCCACCGAGGACATGCAGGTCCTAGGCCTACTCCACCATCAAACCCTTACCATCCAATGCCTGGAGGAAGAACGCCTCATCTTCTGCCTTGGGACCCTCCAACCATATGCGATCAATGTGGATTTCACCAGTTTCCTCATTTCCTCTTCTCCTACCTTATCCCAGATCCAACTCTCCAACTCGGCACAGCTCTCTTGATCTGTCCTACCTGTCCATCTTCATTCCCACCTATCTGCACCACCCTCCTCTCTGACCTATCACCATCATTCCCTACCTTCGTCTACCTATCACACTCTCAGCTACCTTCCCCCTGCCCCCCCTCCTCCCATTTATGTCTCAGCCCCTTGGGCCACTCCCTCGTTCCTGATGATGAGCTTATGCTTGAAACACTGATTCTCCTGCTCCTCGGATGCTGCCTGACCAGCTGTGCTTTTCCAGCACCACACTCTTTGGCCTGGGTTCAAGTCCTACCTTCTCCATTGAGGTGTCATATCTGAGAAGGTCGATTTTTTTTAAAAAACTCTCGATGTGTATTGTGTAACCAGCTGTCCGACAAGTAAAAGTCTTGTTTAAATGCTTTATCGTCATTTAGTTTTCCCATTATTTTGTCTTGTATGGAAGTTCTTATTTAAAAGGTGCTGCAGGCATATGATCTTGAATACAGCCATTGACTAGTTAGTGACAAATCAAGTCATCTTTAAGACGCTGGCAATGTCTGCCTCAGGAAGTGTCAAATAGATCATGGGGAAGGCCTATGGATTTCCCAGTGTGTGCTGGCAATGGCTGCAGCTCTTAATTGGAAGAGAACATTTGCAAAATGTGACTTGCAGCATCTGGTTTACATTTTTGTGTACAGTCCACTTCAACCACGTTAAGTTGATGGGAGTGCATTTCTGTGGGGTCTGGTATCAAATGAGATGGAGCACGTGAAGTTAACGTAGAGAGTAGCCTTGATCTGATTCAAATGGCAGAACATGCATGAGGACCTGATAGCCTTTGTTTTGCACTTCCTAGAGGCCTTTGATTCTGATGAGGCAGCTACCAGGAGGTGTGTAGGAGGGAGCAGCTGATGACTCTTCCTCTTTGTTGTGACTGGCATCTCCTAATAACAGAGATTGGGCACAATGAAAAGTTTAAGCCTGTACCCACACAGAAACACCATCTGCTAATACATTAAGACTCTATGCCAATGACCCACCAGTGTGTATGTAGCCAGAAAGCAAAAAAAAACAGATAATTTTAATCTGCTAACAAAAGGAATGAGTATAATACTCTTTCATGATTGAATCTTTAATGCTTTTTCTTATTTTAATTGGTGATCATGGGTAGCTTTCTGTAATCATATTTTCAATATTCATGTCTCCATTAAATATTTTAAAATTTGATGAAGGAAAGTGTATTTTAGTGCATTATCACATCTTAAGTAGATTCCATTGCATTTTACAACAAAGTCAGAAGCCGCACGATACCAGGTTATAGCCCAACAACTTTATTTGAAATCACAAACTTTCGGAGCACTGCCTCTTCGTACTGACTTCAAATTGTCCTTGATTTCAAATAAACCATTGGACTATAAACTGGTGTCATGCGACTTTTGACCTTGTCCATCCCAGTCGAACCCCCGCACCTCCACATAATGTTTCCAACAATTTAATTCCTTTTGAAGTTGAAGTTAAATAATTTTTATGGCTTTGCTGAAAGCACTGACTGTACTGTCACCAAATTTGATGATGATACAATTTGCTTTCCTATGTATCTTTGTAAGAAGGACCCAAAGTGTCTGGAAAGGGAATTAGTTAGGGTTAAGAGTGGGTAAAAATTTGGTAGATGGAAGAATATGGGAAAATGTGAGTTTGTCCATTTGGGCAGGGAGAATACCCATGAAAGAGGATCGAACACTAGGCCAACATTCCATTTCTTTTTGAATTGTACCACAAGGACAGGCCTTGAAGTGTGGGCAGAAAAGCTGTGACTTAAGACTGTTAGAATCTTGAACAATCAGTAGGGGAATCGGGGTTACAGGGAATGGACAGAAAAGTGGATATGAAGAGGATTGGATCAGCTTTGATCCTATTGAATGGTGCAGCTGGCTTGAGGGGCCAAATGGCCTACTCCTGCTTTTATTCCTTATAGTCTCATTCATGACCAAGCAGGTAAGATGTTGAATTAGCATTCCATCCAAAACGTGGTCTTTCCAACAATGCAGTGCTCCCTCATTACTGCCCAGAAGTGTCCATTGAGGTTAAATGCTGGCAACTTCAAGCTCCTGATTCAGTTTCACTGATTCAGTCAAATTGACCTAATTAAATTAAAATTAGGTGTTAAATCTTCATTGTTTATTTGGTGGTTGATGCAAAAATAATTTTATGGCTAGCAGTGAGCTGTGTTAAAATGTTCATTTGTCTATTTGATGGCAATATTTCCCGCACCTTTCTGCCGATCATTATTTGTACATCTGAATGACTTTGTGCACGCAACATTTCTCTCTAATTGTTTTCCATTGTCTTCACTCATCCTGGAAAGTAGGAAACCCTGCAGGAAACCCAGCAAGTGAGCTATGGCTGTGGAAACGATCAGAGCTAATTTGGATCTTGGTCTCACATAATGTCCCACACGTCACTTCCAGCAGGAGTCTGAATGGGGACCCTGACCATTTTGTTTTCTTCCGTATCCAATTTCAATAGCTCAACTGCAATATTTCTAAGAATGACTTAACTACATAGACTCAGTCATTCATCTCTGTATGTTACTTTGGCCAATATATTTCAGGAGGAGGTGGGAGAGCAATAACATATTCCTTGCAGAATGGCCTGTTCTTTTACATAGAACATAGAACATTTCAGTGCAGTACAGGCCCTTCAGCCCTCGATGTTGTGCCGACCTGTGGTACCAACCTGAAGCCCATCCATCCTACACTATTCCATTTTCACCAATGTGTTTATCCAATGACATTTAAATGCCCCTAAAATTGGTGAGTCTACTGCTGTTGCAGGCAGGGCATTCCACACACCTACCATTCTCTGAGGAAAGAAACCACCTCTGACATCTGTGCTATCTCTATCACCCCTCAATTTAAAGCTATGTCCCCTCGTGCTAGCCATCACCATTGGAGGAAAAGGTGCTCACTGTCCACCCTATCTAACCCTCTGATTATCTTGTATGTCTCAATTAAGTCACCTCTCAATCTTATTCTCTCGAATGAAAACAGCCTCAAGTCCCTCAGCCTTGCCTTGTAAGACCTTCCATCCATACCAGACAACATCCTAGTAAATCACCTCTGAGCCCTTTCCAAAGCTTCCACATCCTTCTTATAATGTGGTGACCAGAACTGTACGCAGCTGCACCAGAGCTTTGTACAACTGTAACATGACCTTGTGGTTCCAAAACCCAATCCCTGTATCAATAAAGCTAAAAAACTGTATGACTTCTTAAAAACCCTAACAACCTGGGTGGCAACCTGGGATCTATGTACATGGACACAGGGTTCTCTCTGCTAATCTACCAAGAATCTTACCATCAGCCCAGTACTCTTTATTTCTGTTGCTCCTTCCAAAGTGAATCACCTCACACTTACCTGTGTTAAACTCCATTTGCCACCTCTCAGCCCAGCTCTGCAGCTTATCTATGTCCCTTTATAACCTGCAACATCCTTCGGCACCATCCACAACTCCACCGACCTTAGTGTCATCTGCAAGTTTACTGACCCATCCTTCTACGCCCTCATCCAGGTCATTTATAAAAATGACAAACAGCAGTGGCCGCAAAACAGATCCTTGCAGCACACCACTAATGACTGAACTCCAGGATGAATATTTCCCATCAATCACCCCTCTCTGTCACCTTTCAGCTAGCCAATTTTTGATCCAAACTGCTAAATCACCCTCAATCCCATGCCTCCATATTTTGTGCAACAGCCTACCATGGGGAACCTTATCAAATGCCTTACTGAAATCCATATACACCACACCAACTGGTTTACCCTCATCCACCTATTTGGCCACCTTCTCAAAAAACTCAGTAAGGTTTGTGAGGCATGACCTACCCTTCACAAAACCGTGTTGACTATCCCAAATTATTCCTTTCAAAATGATTATAAATCCTATCTCTTATAACCCTTTCCAACACTTTACCCACAACCAAAGTAAGGCTCACTGGTCTACAATTACCAGGGTTGTCTCTACTCCCCTTCATGAATGAGGGAACAACATTCGCTATCTTCCAGTCTTCTGGCACTATTCCTGTAGACAATGATGACATAAAGATCAAAGCCAAAGGCTCTGCAATCTCCTCCCTGGCTTCCCAGAGAATCCTAGGATAAATTCAAAGGGAACTTGTGTATTTTCACACTTTCCAGAATTACTAACACCCCCTCCTTGTGAACCTCAATCCCATCTAGTCTAGTAGTCTGTATATCTGTATTCTCCTCAACAACAATGTGTTTATCCAGTGTGACTACCGATTGAAAAATATTCATTTAGCGCTTCTCCAATCTCATCGGACTCCATGCACAAATTCCCACTTCTGTGTTCGAATTGCCCGAATATTACTTTAGTCATTCTTTTATTTCTGATATACCTATAGTAAGCTTTTGGGTTTTCCTTGATCCTATCAGCCAAAAACTTCTCATGCCCCCTCCTGGCTCTTCTTAGCTCTCTCTTTAGGTTTTTCCTGGATAGCTTGTAATTCTCAAGTGCCCTAACTGCGCCTTCACATCTCACCCTAACATAAGCCTCTTCTTCCTCTTGACAAGAGATTTAGTAAACCATGGCTCCCTCGCTCGACCATCTCCTCCCTGTCTGACCGCTAAATGCTTATCAAGGACACGCAGTATCTGTTCCTTGAATAAGCTCCACATTTCAATTGTGCCCATCCCCTGTAGTTTCCTTCTTCATCCTATGTATCCTAAATCTTTCCTAACTGCATCATAATTGCCTTTCTCCAGCTATAACTCTTGCCCTGCAGTATATATTTATCCCTTGCCATCGCTAAAGTAAACATAACCAAATTGTGGTCACTATCACCAAAGTGCTCATCTACATCCAAATCTAACTCCTGGTCAGGTTCATTACTCAGTACCAAATCCAATGTGGCCTCGCCCCTTGTTGGCCTATCTACATACTGTGTTAGGAAACTCTCCTGCACACATTGGACAAAAACTGACCCATCTAAAGTACTCAAACTATAGTATTTCCTGTCATGTTTGGAAAGTTAAAGCTCCCCCATAGCAACTACCCTGTCACTCTCGCTCCTATCGAGGATCATTTTTGCTATCCTATCCTCTACATCTCTGCAATTATTTGGAGGCCTGTAGAAAACTCCTGACAGGGTAACCTCGCCTTTCCAGTTTCTAACCTCAGTAGACAAGTCCTTAAATATCCTTTCTGCCACCGTAATACTGTCCTTGACTAACAATGCCACACCATCCCCTCTTTTTCCATCTTCTCTGTTCTTACTGAAACATCTAAATCCCGGAACCTGCAACAACCATTCCTGTCCCTGCTTTATCCATGTCTCCAAAATGGCCACAACATCAAACTCCCAAGTACCAACCCATGATGCAAGCTCACCCACCTTATTCCGGATGCTCCTGGTGTTGAGGTAGACACACTTCAAACCACCTTCCTGCTTGCCAGTGCTCTCTTGCGACCTTGAAACCATATTTCTAACCTCGTTACTCTTGATCTCCCGGACATTGGAACTAAAATTTAGGTCCCATCCCCCTGCTGTATTTGTTTAAACCCTCCTGAAAAGCATTAGCAAATATTCCCCCCAGGATATTGGTACCCCTATGGGTCAGGTGTCGGCGATCCTGTTGTAGAGGTCCCAACTACCCCAGAATGAGCCCCAATTATCCAGGTATCCGAAACCCTCCCTTCTGCATCATCGCTGTAGTCATGTGTTCAACTCATCTCTCTCCCTATTCCTCACCTTGCTAGTACATGGCACAGGCAACAAACCAAAGATAACAACTCTGTTTGTTCTAGCACTTAACTTCCATTGTAGCTCCTGGAAGTTCTGCCTTAAATCCCCATCCCCTTTTCTACCTATGTCATTAGTACCTATGTGAATCACAACTTGGACTGCTCCCCCTCTCCCTTAAGGACCCCGAAAACACAACCTGAGACATCACAAACCCTGGCACCTGGGAGGCAACACAACAACTGTGAGTCTCTCTCGTTCCCATAGAACCTCCTATCTGCCCCCCTCACTATGGAGTCCCCAAAGATGAATGTTCTGCAAAGATCAATGAGCAACAGGGACAGACTTTGATCGAACAAAGACCACAGAAGACATGAATGCAAAAGTAAAATCCTGCAGATGCTGGAAATCTGACATAAAAGTAGAGAATGTTGGAATGTTCCAGCAGGTCTGCCAGCATTATGAACAGAAACAGTTAACAGCCCAGATTTTCATCTTTTAGATAGGTAGCAGGAGTCCGGGAAATTCGGAATTTCACACAGTCCCTCAGGAGAAACTGGCTGGAGAGATGCACTCCTCGTTGCCAGGGATGGGTGTGAGCTGCAGTTGACCCAGGTCAGAGACAAGGTCAGAGGCAACTACGTTTACAATAGTGATCAAGGGGCCAGAGCTATCGAAGGCTTGGCTGAGAAAGAAATCCATTAGACTGTAGAAATAGCTGAGGCCCATTGTTCTGGCTCTCTGATCTATTTTATCAACCGTACAAATTTAAGATGTTTAAAGTGCTTGCAGTTTCTGAAATTGATACTTTAAAGGGTATGGATGATTGACACTTGTATTGGCCTGTCGTAATAGAACGATCATGAGAGCTACATTTGGGTATAGCTTGGCACGTGTGTTCATGGTAGTATTGGTAGGCAGCATAGCTTGGCATAGGGGGGCATGAAGAGGTCTATTTTAAACTTTATTTCCACCGGGTTCCCTTATTCTGACTACAGTTTATGACGTCACTAAAGTGGCATGAATACCAATTTCTTCGGAAAGCTGGCCCTGCCCCACTAATATAGACACTGGCTATGACATGTCTATCCCTGCAGTGCTCAGGAGTGCTGAGTATAGACTGATGACTCAAACTGATATACACCCTTTCGAGGGCACACTGGGAATGAGGTCATTAGGCTCAGAGTTAAGACCCGACCGGCCTTTTCTCAGACATTCCGACTGAAAATCCAGGCAAAATTCTCAGATCATTGATCGAATGACATGGTATTAATTCTTATTTCTCTCTCCAGATGTTGAGTATTGCTCGCATTTTCTGTTGAAAAGGCATCAAACCTGCTTTACCTTTTCGAAATGTGACTCAATTCAGGCGACAAATTGAATTTGTCAGAAACGGCAGTGACTGAACAACCTAGGCAAATCATCCAACTTTACAATATTGCACATACATTGATCCAAAGATGAAGTTACATATACTCTTCTGAACTTACACCTTTTGACCCATGTGCAAATATTCCATCACTTCCTCAGAGAGTAAGATCTTCTTTCTTTAAGCTTTGCTTTCATAATTATGAACAGTTCCCTAAGTGAGGGAGACTGGAAGAGAAGGTTATTATGTTTCAGTTCTTTTTCCTGACCTCACTGAGGTGACATTTTGAATTTTAAGTTTTCCATTAAGCAATCTGATGCCTATTAATTAAGTTCATTCTCACTAATTGACTATCTGTTGTTTCAGCTCTAACTTTATTTTTTTTAAAATTATGGGAGGTGTGTACTGCTAGTAAGGCCAATGTTTATTGCTGTTCAAATCTTTTTGTCCCTCAACAGCTTCATTGATGTTTACAATGGGATGAGAACTTCTGTTAGCAAATGGAGTCTCTTAAGACCTAAAACATAATTTTCTCTCATGCGCTTAGTACACTGCTAGTTGTACTGTTACTCTTGAAATAAGACAAATTACTCAACAGAGAACATATGGAATGGCTATCACTTGCCCTTTGAAGACTGAAATAAATGCCATCACGAAGCAACTTTTTCAGGCTAAAGTCCCAGGTCAGATTTATTTATAGCAACACGACATACATACGCAAACTGATTGTAAACAGCACAAAACCTTACAATATCAATTAGTTCCGTTCACAAGGAGTTAATGATCACATTTCAGTAGATAGCTTCCAACAATCTAATAGCAACCAAAAGACCTTTTCTGTGTTCCATAGTCCTTCAAGAGGAGAAACACTGGTACAAATGTGATTTCCATTTTGCTCTTGGAAATTCTGGCTGTAATTCAAGAACTTATAAACGTCAAGCAAGGAACATGTTTTTGTGCTATGAGCCTTCGTTCTTATGAAGCCATTTCTTTGAGTAAACAAGTAAACAGAGCTGTTTGCAGTCTTTGCACATAGTTAGGTGAGATGGTACTGCTTCAAAACTGTGGCATCTTTTGAATGAGACCCCAGATTGAGTTTCACAAAAAGAATTTGCAATTCCATCTGTCAAACCACATGCAGTACCATTTCAGTTGAGTTATTTGAACAATAAAGATAAAGTCGGTGGCACGTTTTCTCTTGGTCTGGGGCTGAATTCCACCACCTGGTTTGCTTTCGCAGTGGTATTTGCATAGTAGCTCAGGATGAATTTCACCATTGTTGGGTCTCTGCACAGATGATGAATTCCTGTTGGGCACAGGGATGTCTGCAATCTTGAAGAAGCAGCATTTTTGAGATGTTATTAAAATCTGCATGTCCCACTGCTCCCCTCTCCCTTGTTCCAAGTCAGAGGCAGAGATATTCCTGTAAGTGACAACTTGTCTGTTGAAGAACATTCATTGGTTCTTTTGTTAATTCTTCCCTGCGGGCAAATGCGTGCTTTTCATATCATTGATTAACTTCAGCACGATTGAAGACAGTAGCTCACTTTGTCGGGTGGACTATCTTCCACGATTCTTTTATGATATTCCTCAGGTTCTCAAGAAAAATGCTAAATTGCCCATAGTGTTTGGTGCATTAGTCAGGGTTAAATATAGGGTAGGGGAATGGGTCTGAGTGGGTTCCTCTTCGGAGGGTCAGTGTGGACTTGATGGGCTGAAGGGCCTGTTTCCATACCGTAGGGAATCTAATCTAATCTAAAAAGATAGTTTTTTTGTGACTATGTAATTCAACGAATTGCTTATGAGTCACCCATTTGCCCAGTCAGCTAAACCAGAGGACTTTAGTCACAACAGTCTTTCACACCTTACATCATAATCCATGTCGGTGGGATTCATCTGCAAGTACAAAGAACTAGACAGTGATTGCTCAATGGGATGAAATACTTTAGATTAATTGTGACAACTTAATTATAGTAATGGCAACATTGTTAAACAGAGCACAGCACCGCCTAACGTTGAAGTGAAGAGGCCAGTGTTCAGCTAAACTGGTGGAAATGTACCCAGGATGTGGCCCAGGTTGGTGATCGCAGGACATTGCAATGAAATAGACCATCTTGTGAAGGATGTTGATTCCCAGAACTCTTTGTTGTGGAAGTCAGTCTGAGCTCCTCTGCCACTAGGAGAAAGTGAGGACTGCAGATGCTGGAGATCAGAGCTGAAAAATGTGTTGCTGGAAAAGCGCAGCAGGTCAGGCAGCATCCTGCTCCTTTGATGCTGCCTGACCTGCTGCACTTTTCCAGCAACACATTTTTCAGCTCCTCTGCCACTGTCAATCGAGTGGCTGACTACTTAAATGAAATCCTTGGGGCAGTGTCATCGGCAGGTCATAGTGGAGGTGTATGTTCTGGCCTTCTATTCAGCTGCAGACTTAATGGCACTGGTCTTTCAGCTTCATTGATTCCATGTGAAAGGGTGAGAGAGAATGCAGCCCCACCTCCAGAGCAAATAGGAACAGCAGGCCCCTCCATGTAATCTTTTTTTAGATGTTATAGCGTCATCCTGTGGAATAAGTAAGAATAGCAAACATTGACACTGTAGTATTCAAAACTGAAAGATTATATAGAAAAAATTGCACCCAAAAATATATTACATCCAATGACAAACTTCTGAAATATAATCACTGTTATAATGTGGGGTAAACAAGGCAGCCAATTTGCACACAGCAAGCTCCTGCAAATGGCTGTGTGATGTTGACCTGCTTTGGCAATGTTAGTTGAGAAACTGGCCAGGAACGATTTGTCTATAGGAAGTTAGAAATGTCCCTACTTATCACCAGGGGAGGAGGAAACCAAGGTTGAGAAGTTTGGAGAAGCATTGGACATTAAAGAGAGGTAAATGTCGCCAGCGAAAGGAGGAGAACAAGTCAGG